>NC_053492.1:228925089-229241314 GCF_905171775.1 Rana temporaria
ACATACACCACTGACCAGACCTACTGACACTGACCTGACCTGTCCTACATACACTGGCCTGTCCTGTCCTACATACACTGACCTGCCCAACACTAACACTGACCTGTCCTGTCCAACACTAACACTGACCTGTCCTGACCAACACTAACACTGACCTGTCCTGTCCAACACTAACACTGACCTGTCCTGACCAACACTAACACTGACCTGTCCTGTCCTACACTAACACTGACCTGTCCTACACTAACACTGACCTGTCCTGTCCAACACTAACACTGACCTGTCCTGACCATCACTAACACTGACCTGTCCTGACCATCACTAACACTGACCTGTCCTACACTAACACTGACCTGTCCTACACTAACACTGACCTGTCCTACACTAACACTGACCTGTCCTACACTAACACTAACACTAACACTGACCTGTCCTGTCCAACACTAACACTGACCTGTCCTGTCCAACACTAACACTGACCTGTCCTGTCCAACACTAACACCGACCTGTCCTGTCCAACACTAACACTGACCTGTCCTGACCAACACTAACACTGACCTGTCCTGACCAACACTAACACTGACCTGTCCTGTCCTGTCCAACACTAACACTGACCTGTCCTGACCAACACTAACACTGACCTGTCCTGACCAACACTAACACTGACCTGTCCTGACCAACACTAACACTGACCTGTCCTGACCAACACTAACACTGACCTGTCCTGACCAACACTAACACTGACCTGTCCTGACCATCACTAACACTGACCTGTCCTGACCAACACTAACACTGACCTGTCCTGTCCTACACTAACACTGACCTGTCCTACACTAACACTGACCTGTCCTGACCAACACTAACACTGACCTGTCCTGACCAACACTAACACTGACCTGTCCTGACCAACACTAACACTGACCTGTCCTGACCAACACTAACACTGACCTGTCCTGTCCTACACTAACACTGACCTGTCCTGTCCTACACTAACACTGACCTGTCCCACATACACTGACCTGTCCTGTCCCACATACACTGACCTGTCCCACATACACTGACCTGACCTGTCCCACATACACTGACCTGACCCGTCCCACATACACTGACCTGTCCCGTCCCACATACACTGACCTGTCCCGTCCCACATACACTGTCCTGTCCCACATACACTGTCCTGTCCCACATACACTGTCCTGTCCCACATACACTGTCCTGTCCCACATACACTGTCCTGTCCCACATACACTGTCCTGTCCCACATACACTGTCCTGTCCCACATACACTGTCCTGTCCCACATACACTGACCTGTCCTGTCCAACACTAACACTGACCTGTCCTGTCCAACACTAACACTGACCTGTCCTGTCCTACATACACTGACCTGTCCTGTCCTACATACACTGACCTGTCCTGTCCAACACATACACTGACCTGTCCTGTCCTACATACACTGACCTGTCCTGTCCTACATACACTGACCTGTCCTGTCCTACATACACTGACCTGTCCTGTCCTACATACACTGACCTGTCCTGACCATCACTAACACTGACCTGTCCTGACCAACACTAACACTGACCTGTCCTACACTAACACTGACCTGTCCTGACCAACACTAACACTGACCTGTCCTGTCCAACACTAACACTAACACTGACCTGTCCAACACTAACACTGACCTGTCCTGTCCAACACTAACACTGACCTGTCCTGTCCCACATACACTAACCTGTCCTGTCCCACATACACTGACCTGTCCCGTCCCACATACACTGACCTGTCCCGTCCCACATACACTGACCTGTCCCGTCCCACATACACTGACCTGTCCCGTCCCACATACACTGACCTGTCCCGTCCCACATACACTGACCTGTCCCGTCCCACATACACTGACCTGTCCCGTCCCACATACACTGACCTGTCCCGTCCCACATACACTGACCTGTCCCGTCCCACATACACTGACCTGTCCCGTCCCACATACACTGACCTGTCCCGTCCCACATACACTGACCTGTCCCGTCCCACATACACTGACCTGTCCCGTCCCACATACACTGACCTGTCCCGTCCCACATACACTGACCTGTCCCGTCCCACATACACTGACCTGTCCCACATACACTGACCTGTCCCGTCCCACATACACTGACCTGTCCCGTCCCACATACACTGACCTGTCCCACATACACTGACCTGTCCCACATACACTGACCTGTCCCACATACACTGACCTGTCCCACATACACTGACCTGTCCCACATACACTGACCTGTCCCACATACACTGACCTGTCCTGTCCTACATACACTGACCTGTCCCACATACACTGACCTGTCCTGTCCCACATACACCGACCTGTCCCACATACACCGACCTGTCCCACATACACTGACCTGTCCCACATACACTGACCTGTCCCACATACACTGACCTGTCCCACATACACTGACCTGTCCCACATACACTGACCTGTCCCACATACACTGACCTGTCCTACATACACTGACCTGTCCTGTCCAACATACACTGACCTGTCCCACATACACTGACCTGTCCCACATACACTGACCTGTCCCACATACACTGACCTGTCCTACATACACTGACCTGTCCTACATACACTGACCTGTCCTGTCCAACACTAACACTGACCTGGCCTACACTAACACTGACCTGTCCTGACCAACATACACTAACACTGACCTGTCCTGACCAACATACACTGACCTGTCCTGACCTGACCTGCATACACTACACTGACCTGCATACACTACACTGACCTGACCTCACTGACCTGACCTCACTGACCTGCATACACTACACTGACCTGACCACACTACACTGACCTGACTACACTACACCGACTACACTAACCTGACCTGCATTGCATACACTGACCTGACTACACTACACTGGCCTGACTACACTACTTTTGCCGCCCCCCCCCCCCCAGCATGCACACACAGCGCCGCATAGTGCCGCAAAAATGACAGTAAAGTGCTGCTAAAATAGCTGGACCCCTTTTACATTACACAGCACTGCACCTCTGGACCCCTTTTACATTACACAGCACTGCACCTCTGGACCCCTTTTACATTACACAGCACTCTGGACCCCTTTTACATTACACAGCACTCTGGACAACTTTTACATTACACAGACAGCACCGCACCTCTGGACACCTTTAGATTTACACAGACAGCACCGCACCTCTGGACACCTTTTACATTACACAGACAGCACCGCACCTCTGGACACCTTTTACATTACACAGACAGCACCGCACCTCTGGACTCCTTTTACATTACACAGACAGCACCGCACCTCTGGACACCTTTTACATTACACAGACAGCACCGCACCTCTGGACCCCTTTTACATTACACAGACAGCACCGCACCTCTGGACTCCTTTTACATTACACAGACAGCACCGCACCTCTGGACTCCTTTTACATTACACAGACAGCACCGCACCTCTGGACCCCTTTTACATTACACAGACAGCACCGCACCTCTGGACTCCTTTTACATTACACAGACAGCACCGCACCTCTGGACATCTTTTACATTAGACAGCAACACTCTGCACCACTAGACCCCTTTAGATTTACACAGACAGTCCCCCCCCAGCTCTGCCCTTTCCTACATTAACCATGCAGATGGAGAGAGACAGTGAGCAGCGCTGAACAGAGGGCAATCACCTGCTGGTTTACTTACTTTAGCAGCTCTCTACTCGGCACTGCTCACTGTCTCTCTCCCCTGCGGTACAGGAGAGAGTGATTTTTGCTTACCTTGGCTTGCTGCTTGGATTCTCCAGATGGAGAAAATCAAACTTGGCGCCGCCGCCGCGCTGTACACGTCATGGCATGATGGGTATCGTATCCCATACGGCCAATCAGCGCACCACAGAGGCACAGCGCCTCCCACTCCACCGCCCACCAATCGCTGCCTACTTCACTTGGGCTCCTGCGCCGTTATTCTGTTTTTTTCAGCCCTTCCGCCTGGTTGGCTGGTGTTCCCCGCCACTCCCACATCGAGGGAGACAGACAGTTCCACCAGCCAATCAGGCGGAAGGGCTGAAAAAAAAAACAGATAACAGCGCAGGAGCCCAAGTTAAGTGCCGTAAGATGTAAAAAAAATGTTCCCTGCTCGGCGGGACTCGGGGCTATGTGTGACATCCCTAATGGCCGAGACTCGGGGCTTTTCACAGACCCATTCGGGGCTCCAGCCTCCCCAGCCCAACCCTAACAACGCCCCTGCCTATACCTACAATTGATACAGGAGGACTGAAAAAACAAACAACCCAAGCCTGGGTTGAACCCTGAGGTAAACGCTGTTCTCTGTGCTAGGTCTGTCTTAGACCCCTTTCACACTGAGGAGTTTTTCAGGCGGTTTAGCGCTAAAAAAATACCACCTGAAAAACTCCTGCCCTGCAGTCTCAATGTGAAAGCCCAAGGGCAATTCCGACGGTATAGCGCCGCTATACCGTCAGCGCAGCTCCCACCCCCGTGAAAGGGGCCTTAGACACAGCAGAACAGAGAACCAATTGCCCCAAATTAACAAAGGAGCTTGCAACCCCTTCGTTAATTAGGAGCAGAATCTGCTCCATTTTCCATGTTTAAAAGAGTAGTGCCCCCCCCCCCATTATCTACACAATATTTCCCAATGACACTTACTTCATGTGTTAAAATTTTGGCAATGACTGGCCCAACCATGCCAGGAATTGTGGCAAATGTGTTTGTGATCCCAAGTAGCAGTCCTGCAAATCTGTAACACAGGACGTGCATTAGGTCAAATAATTTTAGCTGAATAGTTATCACATAACTGCATAAATTACTAATTAATATATCATACTGCAAGCCATGCAAGAGAGGCCAAGGCAGCGTCCATGGCTCTTCATAATATGCAAGTTACTAACACTCAGCAGCAAGTTAGGAAAGAAAATACATGCTTACAATAACAGCATTTTCATATACTTACGAAGGTGCAATATCCAAATGATTTATACTGTATCCTGCAATACTCATTCCCCCAAGTGTGGTTGATAGTGTAAGGAATACTACTGCCAGAGTGTAATTACATCCAGTGTAACCAGCTGCTAATAAAAAGCCTGCAGGTCCAATCATCCCTGGGAAACGAGAACAAAAATCTATATGTTACACACATATAAATGCATGTCTATACAGAAAATAAAACCAAAAAGCTCATCCAAGAAAAAAACTGTAAAAAACAAAAAAATGGCATAGGTGGGCAAAAGCCCAAGGGCTTGTGCACACTGGGACTTATGTCCTAAACGCAGAAGGTCCATCTTCGGGACATCGGCCCCATACACACGCATCCCTGTACTGCTTGGAACACCGAGTATTTTGGCCTGTCATTTTAATCAGGCTGCTTTGCACCTAATGCATACATAAATACACACGCAAAAGTTGTAAAGTACAAAAAGGTTCAACCACAATATCCGCACTGATGTGCACACCAGAAATTGTTACATATACAGGCAGTCCCCAGGTTACAAACAAGATAGGGTCTTTAGGTTTGTTCTGAAGTTGGAACAGGCACATTTTGTAAGTGTTTTGCTGTCTGTGTCCCTGTGCAGAAGATTTTACCTCATATTCTGTCCCAATGACAATTTTGCAAATTTTGGGTTGTTGTGAAAACAAGCCTTGGTGATGGAGCATCAGTGGAGACACCTTTTTCCCCATAAGAGCTCTTAGGCCTCGTACACACGACCGAGTTTCTCGGCAAAAACCAGCAAGAAACTTGCTGGGAGATATTTTTTTGCCGAGGAAATCGGTCGTGTGTACATTTTCGTCGAGGAAACTGTCGAGAAACTCGACGAGCCAAAAAGAGAGCAAGTTCTCAATTTCCTTGACGGGAATGGAGAAAATTGGCTTGTCGAGTTCCTCGACAGCCTAACAAAGAACTCGACGGTCGTGTGTACGGGGCTTTACAGGAGTGAATTTTCCTTCCTAGGGGTAGGTTTCCTCTCACTTCCTGTTGCCTCCCTCTGTTTGTAAGTAGGAGTCATTTGTAAGTCGGATGTTTGTAACTAGGGGACTGCCTGTAGTACAAATACAGACCAATATATAAAGTCTCTAGAATAACACACATAAATATACTAAACAACAAACATACCATATTTACCTCCACTTCTCTGGGGTCCTCGTTTTTTGGGGTCCCTCGGCGGCTGTCTCGGATCCTCCCTGCAAGAGCTAACCCCCTTCTGGGAAGTGATCTCCCAAGGGGGTTAGCTTGCGGCGCTCTCCCGTGTGATACAGTGGCGGCCATAGCCGCCAAGTGCATCACTCTGCCCTGTCCCCGGCTGCGCTGCTATCAATCTCCAATGAAGAGTCGCCTCAAGCTGGGGGAAAGCATCACGGGATCGCCCCCATGGAGTTTCGTGGCTCAGGTAAATAAAACGAGGGGGGGGGGGCTGGGGCATAGGAATGAATTAAGGTGAAAAAACACAAAGCTTTACAACCCCTTTAAGAGTGGACTAATTCATCTTCCATCACTGTCTCTTAAAATAAAACGTCCCACATGTGTAACTTCATCAACTTGCTGTGAATTTCAACAACAGGAGTAAAACACATCTAGGTGCCAAATCCTCCACCACGTCTGGATTTGAATTAAAGGCTTATCAGAGGGATGGAGCCCAGAATATTCTAAGACAATATCCGCCAGAGTTTTGTAGAATTCCCTTGTATTAATTGTGGTGTGCAACACCAGTGTCCAGAAGCTCCTCCCTCCACTGAATGTTAGACACAAGAATTGTCACATAATTGAGGGAGTGAAGTCCCCGTTCCTTCTGGTTGCAGACAAGGGGCCAGATCCACATACATTTAGATGGGCGCAGCGTATGTGAGATACGCTACGCCGCTGTAACTTACTTTTTAATTCTTTGAATCCACAAAGAATTTGCGCCGTAAGTTACGGCGGCGTAGTGCATCTCTCGGCGCGTAATTCAAATCGGCGAGTAGGGGGGTGTTTCATTTAAATGAAGCACGTCTCCGCGCCGAATGAACTGCGCATGCGCCGTCCCTAAATTTGGCGCCGTGCATTGCGCTAAATGACGTCGCAACAATGTAATTTTTTTTTAACTTAGACGTAAATTATGTCCATCCCTATTCACGGACGACTTACGCAAAAAAAAAATTCAAATTTCGACGCGGGAACAACGGCCATACTTAACATGGCAAGTCTAATTATACGCCGCAAAATACCAGCTTTAACTATACGCCGGAAAAAGCCGACTAGAGACGACGTAAGAAAATGCGACGGCCACGCATACCTTCGTGGATCGTCGGAAATAGCAAATTTGCATACCCGACGCGGAAAACGACGCAAACTCCACCCAGCGGACGCTGAAAGTATTGCATCTACGATCCGAAGGCGTACAAAGCCGTACGCCTGTCGGATCTTACCCAAATGCCGTCGTATCTTGGTTTGATGATTCAAACTAAAGATACGACGCTGGAAATTTGAAAGTACGCCGGAGTATCAGTAGGTACGCCGGCGTACTCTCTGTGGATCTGGCCCCAGGTTTGTATAAGGAGATTGGGGGGTGTTAGGCTGCATTCACACCTAGGCGTACAAAATCGCAGCGTTTTGTCCCGCGAATTGCGGCGACAAATTGCGGCGTTTTGTACCGCGATTTGCGGCGACAAAGCGCCGCGATTGTGAATGCAGCCTCACCCCCTCTATGGAGATGGTTCACATCTCCTATGGCGAACGCCGAAAGCCGCCTGAAAAAAAGGTCCGGGACTTTTTTTCAGGCGGCAGGCGTACGGCGTTCGGCGTGGAGATGTGAACCATCTCCATAGAGGGCAATGTGTTTTCATCCCTCCAGCGTCTCGGAGCTGCTGCGGCGTCACACTACAGGCGACAAAACGCCTAGGTGTGAATGGGGGCTAAAGGGGCAGGTCAAAGTGACAATGTTTCTTTTAGGGCTTGTTTAGGCTTTCAAGTGGGGGTCATTAACATGCAGTTGAGCTGTGTTTTTAGCACAGGCAGCGAATGGGGTGATCACATGTCACGGTTCGTGCCCTCAGCAAAAATGATCACTCCTGTTGCATTCTTTGGGCAATACTACTGCTGAATGCAACCCATTCAAGCAAATAGAGATGCGCCACAGACACCCAGCAACCGCGCGCAATGCAGGAGGATGCAGTGCATTGTTATGCCTTTTATGGAGTAAAAATAGGTGGCAAGGAGGCATTCTATTGCCTTCTCATCACCTCTCAAACCCAATCTGAATGTGTATCGCTTTTCAGAGACACAGCCATTTAGACGCAAGTCTAAACTTAGCCTAAGGCAAAATTTTATAGTACAAGGACTGCAACAGCTGTTTGCAACTGTCTACAAAAAATACGTGCATGTTGTAGTTATCAATGGCTCTTTAGGCCACACCCACTATTCAGTGCAATGTGGGCAGCTTTTCCATCAGTGTTACTATTACACCAGGATGGCAATATTGTATCTTCTCCCAAGCTCTATGTAACTAAGTGTAGATCAGAAGTTATTTCTGTATTTTGCTCCAAGATCTCCACTGTGTCCCTCTCCTTGACGCTTCTCCAAAACTTTCAGTCAGGGAGCGTCCACGGTGCACATCAGAGATTATACTGTATATGTGATTTCATGTGTGCATAGATCTAGCTAGGTCGATCCCACAGAAGAGAGCTGCTGCTAATCAAAGCCCTTGCAGGAAGAGCAAGTCATTGTGACTGCTGGACCTCCAGGGAGACCCTGCTGGCAGAAAATACCCTCAGTGCCAGTTCACACAGGGACAACCCGACTTACAGCGTGACTTAGCAAGGCGATTTGGAGGCAACTTCAGCTTGACTTTGAGCAACTTACAACGCGACTTAAAGTTGCCTCCAGGACAGGCGACTTTAGCTGTGGCCAATCACAGAATAATCAATTTTTTATCTCTTCTTTATATTTCTTTTTCTTTCTTCTTCATGTTCTCCTCCTCTCTTCAGCCTGCCTGCCATTGTTCATATTTACGGTACTACTGGTGATATCTATATGGTCCTGCCTGTCCGTAGATGTTGATGAGACTTATGGCTGGATCGAATGATGTATCTAAACCCCTTAGTGTTGTTACTCACAACACTCAGGAGTTGAATTCTCCTATTAAGAGGCGCAAAGCCTTTCAAGTATACAAGTCTCTCCGTGTAGATGTGGTTTTCCTTCAAGAAACCCACTTTCCTAAACGATATAACCCCTCCTTTTTGCATGCCCACTTTCCGTTATTTTATCTTGCTAAAGCAGAAAACAAAACTAAGGGTGTGGCCATTCTGTTTTCTAGGTATTGTAATTTTAACCTGATTAAAGAATTTGGAGATCCGGAAGGTAGGTTTTCTTTTGCTACAAGGTACCCTTGATGGAAGACTGTACACATTTCTTATTATGCTCCTAACAGAGGTCAGAAAAAGTTTTTCTCACAGATGCTTGATACCCTCCGTCCATATATGGAGGGGATCATTCTTATGGGTGGGGACTCTAATCTAGCTTTTGATGCAGGATTGGATAAGTCCAAACCTTCTATTAATGGAATCATCAGACCAACTAAAATTAGTTTACAAGTAGCACGCATTCTACATCAGTCTAGATTAACTGACATCTGGAGGGAGTTGAACCCCAACACTAAAGACTATACTCACTATTCTAACCCTCACCATTCTTATTCTCGTATAGATCATATATTGATCTCTAACCATCACATCCCAGCTGCCATTAAGTCTCATATAGTTGATGTTCCTTGGTCAGATCACTCGATGGTTCTTTTGTCACTGAGGAGAGAGGACACTTCTCCTAAAGTGTCTCATTGGACACTTAATAGGTCTATTTTGAAGGATACTGTCTTAATGAAGGATATTGAGCGATCTCTTCTAGAATACTTTGAGCATAATGATACAGATGATGTATCCCCTGAAACTTTGTGGGCTGCCCACAAGGCCTCTATCAGGGGCAAAATTATACAAGTGGCCGCTAACCTCAAGAAACAAAGGAACCTGGACATAAGGAGACTGGAAAACAACTATTTAGACCTCCGTAAACAACATAAATCTGATCCTCTTAACTTTCCAATTCAGGCACTTGATGCAGCTAGATCTGCCTTGAATTTGGTACTTACAACTAAAGCAGGGGAAGACTTGAAATGGACTGGTGCTAATTTCTATAAATTTTAAGATAAAATAGGCCCAATGCTAGCTCATAAATTGTCACCTAGATTTCAGTCACGGACTCTCCCTAAAATAAGAATGAGTGATGGTTCTTTTACCCTGAATCCTAGGAAGATAATGGAGGCCTTTCATGACTTTTTTTCTAAGCTTTATACATCCGCTGCTGATTTTTCTTCAGAGGGAATGGATGATTTTCTGGACAATTTGAAACTTCCTCAATTGACTGAAATACATAGAGAGGTGATGGAATCTCCCATATCCGCTGAAGAAGTATCGTTAGTGATTAAAAACCTAAAATTAGATAAAGCCCCGGGCCCTGATGGGTTTTCAAGTGCATATTATAAAACATATTCGAGCATTTTGACACCCTACATGGTTAGATTTTTCAACCACATGACCGGTGGAGTTCCCATAGACAGGCAACTTAATTTGGCCTATATATCGGTTATCCCTAAGCCAGAAAAGGATCATAGCCTGGTGGAAAACTATAGACCAATATCTCTTATTAATAACGATCTTAAGATACTCACTAAGATAATGGCCAATAGATTGTCCTCTTTCATCGGCCAGTATGTTAGTAAAGATCAAGTAGGCTTCATCGCTGGAAGGCAAGGTCCTGATCAGGTTAGGAGGGCTGTAGATCTGATTTCTATATTGAACTCGGGTTGGACTGGTGATACTAATCAAAGGGGAATGCTTCTTTCTATAGATCTTCAGAAAGCATTTGACTCAGTATCATGGCCATTCATGTTCGGAGTGATGGAACGTTGGGGGTTTGGCACGAAATTTCTTGGAGTATTATCTGCACTTTACTCTCACCCTAAAGCTAATATACGCTTTCAGGGTATTTTTTCGGAACCTATTGAGATTCATAGGGGTACTAGGCAGGGCTGCCCTTTATCTCCCCTGATATTTGCAATAGTTATGGAATCCCTGGCTATAGCTATTCGTGAAAACTCAAATATCAGGGGAGTTAGATGTGCCAAAATGGAGCATAAATGTGCCTTATTTGCAGATGACCTTTTACTGTTTTTGACCGATCCAGACACGTCCCTACCGGAAATATATTCTCTTTTAGACAAATTCTCTATGGTTTCAGGTCTAACTGTGAATGTGGCCAAGTCTAGGGCCCTCAATGTTTCTCTCTCTGAATCCACGGTTTCTTTACTAAAGAAAGATTATGGATTCAAATGGGACACCTCTTATATCAAATACCTGGGTATCTATTTGACCCCCAACATCCAAAATTTGTATTTGGCCAATTATCCCCCTATGTATAGAAAACTTGAGAAAGATTTGAAAGATTGGGGTACTCAGAATATAGGTTGGATTGGTAGAATTAACTCGGTTAAGATGACTCTTCTCCCTAGGCTTTTGTATCTTTTTAGATCATTACCCATACCGATAATTAAAAGTCATCTAAAATCTTTTCAAGGAAAGATTACCAAGTTTATTTGGAACAATAAGGGTCCACGCCTTTCATCTCGCACTCTCTATAACTTGCCTGAACAGGGTGGTCTGGGTGTACCCAACTTATTATGGTACTATCAATCAGCGAGATTGGCACAGTTATCGGAAACTTTTCTTAAACATGAACGCCCTGACTGGTTAGATATAGAAGAGCAGGCGACCCCGAATCGATAGAGGAGTTGATGTGGAGTCCTACCAAGAATAGGCCTTCTATATTATCTCCGACTCTCTCAAACCTTAGTTTTATGGGATTCACTTAAAAACAATCCCTCTCTAATTTCTAAAGGCAGGCCTTTATATCAAGTGTTTTTCTAGACCCACTCTTTGTTGCTAAAATTGATATAGATTCTTTCAAATGGTGGCATGATAAAGGGTTGTATCGTATAGGTCGTTTTTTTTCACGCTCGGGTCCACTTCCTGAACAACACTTCATTGCCAAGCTAGGTCTTCCTGTCTCAGAAAAACTAAGATTTTCTCAACTACATGATTATGCACAAAGCCTATGGGATAGTGACTCGATCTCTGGACTATTGACACCTTATGAAAGTAATTGTGATCAGGGTTTGATCAGGAAGGGAAATATTTCCATCATATATCAATCGCTTGCTAATAATTGTACCAAATTACCTCATATGCTGGCCTGGGAAAAGGAACTTAATAACACGTGGGATTTATCTGACTGGTGTAATAACTATACTAGATCCATTAAAGGATATGTGAATATATCCCTTGTAGAGGCTAATGTAAAAATTTATACTAGGTGGTATTTAGTTCCTGTTAAACTGGCTTCCATGTATCCGTCAACTTCGCCCCTATGCTTCAGAGGTTGTCAGGGATTGGGGTCTATGGTACATATATGGTGGGAATGTCCCAAAATACGGGGATACTGGAATAAGGTGTTTAACATAATAAGACGTGTCACAGGCTGTAACTTACATCAATCCCCCACTATTGCTTTACTTAACGGAATGTTACCCCAGACCTCCAAGGTTACTAGAAAACTCATCTTATACATTCTGACGGGTGCCAGGATCACAATAGCAGCTGCGTGGAAAAAGACTACTGTCTCCATCCGGTATATGAAACAAAAGGTTACATGGATTATGGAACAAGAAAAGAGGGTTTGTTCCATGTTGGATATGTCTACTCTTTTCCATGAAATATGGGAACCTTGGATGAAATTTATGGGAATATCTTTTACCCCGTGAAGGCTGTGATGACATTTATATCCTGAGGATGATGATGTTCATTGGCAGGCAGGCTGCCATATCTTTTTCTTTTTCTCTTCCTTTCTTTGATTTTTCTTTGATTATATCTTGTTGTCTTATCTATGAGGATGGAATCCTCGCTATTTCTCATTGTCAGTGTGTTATGTTTAGGAAAAAAAATAAAAAATATATTATAAACATTTGTATTTGCCTATGTTTAGGTTATTAAAGGATTACACCAAACTTTTGGGGATATTAGGTTTGATGAGGGTTTTGAGAATATATGATTACAGAAACCGGTGGGTTTTAGTAATAACTATTGGAGGGAGGGAGGGGGGATTGAAGGGGTTGCTTGACCTCTTGGACACAGACAGTTCCCGTTGGGGGTGTCGGAGGGGTTATTGTTCTCCAGAAATCCTATCCTTTTTTCGTTCCGTGAACTTAGGTCTAGTACACCCATGGGGGTTTTTTCTTATATATAATTTATTGTGTGGCAACGGTAGCCCTAAGGGATCCTATAGCATATTGAATTATTCTTTTATTTAATTATAAATTATTAGTTACACCTAATTTTTCTTCTTTGCTTATACAAACTGTTTTACTCTCACCGTATGGTGATGAACATAAGAAATGGATAGATATGATGGACAGTTACTACGACAAGAATGTCTAATATGTGGAGTAATGCACTTGCTTTATTGTTTTTTTTTTTGTATATTATTGACTTGTATACTGCTGTTATAGTACAAATGTATGTACTTTTATTGAAAATAAACTTAAAATTGAATGAAAAAAAAAGAATAATCAGCTCTGTGGGAGGGAGGGGTTTGCCTGAGTAAACTATTTTCTTTTCCTGTAAAGTTGCTTCAGTTAAGACAAAGATCTGACTTGGAGGCAACTTCCATTGAAATCTATGGGTACAAGTTGCCTAGAAGTCGCCTTGAAGTAGTACAGGAACCTTTTCTGAAGTCGGAGCGACTTCAGTACTGTACATTAAGATGGCTCCATTCACTTCAATGGAATTTCTCATGCCCAGCAACTTGGGGCAACTTGAGGTCTGACAAGTTGGATCCCAAGTCGCTGTAGTGTGAACCGGCACTAAAGGCAGAGTAGAATATACAGAACATTCAATGGCTTGTTATGCTGAAAAGACAGGCTGCATACGAAAAGAGGACAGTAAATAAGAAATTATAAAAAGTTAGATATTTTTTTCACCTCAAAAGGTTTAATAACACTTAAAAAAAAAAAGTTCCTTTTACCTAATGTATTAAAAGTTTTCCGCACTGCTACAGTTGAAAAGTTCAACCTCTCCCTCATGAAGTCTGCAAAATAACCGGTAAGGAGCATACAAAGCCAACAGCCAAAGTAAGGAAGTGCAGAGAGGAATCCATTCTGTAAATAGACATGTTTACCATGGTTAGTGATAGAAATGTTGGGGGTCATTTACATAGCAAGCACAACCAGACAATCCATGCATTGTATGTGTCACATTATATATTCTTGTGTGGGAGCAAAACTTCCTATACCCGATTTATACCTGCAAGTAACACTAATTACAATTTCCTGTAGTGTTTCATTGTAAATACGTTAGGGGGAGCTGCCCCAGCAATCCTTCAATGCTCATATCATTGCTGTATTTCTACAGTATATTGTAAAATTATCCTCTCACACACATATAGGTCCAGCCATGTGAAAAGCAAATGGCCAGTAAAGCTGGGTACTCACTCCGTTTTTATTTTTTTTTCATTCAACCCAGCAGGCTGAACAAAAAATAACCGACAAGCGATGTTGGTGTGCCGATCTCCCCCCGCTGTGCTATTGTATTCCGACAGGGGGACTGCACAACTCCCCCCTCAATGCCAGTAACTGTGAACATTGATTGGCTGCTGGTCAAATGCTGGTTTTCCAGCAGGACTGCTGCACTGTCTGAATGTCAGCCGATTCTGGCTGAACTGGTCAATATTCAGATTTTGCGTACTGACAGTATTAGACCTTCAAACCAGGACTTTACACATACAATTTACTCATCGCCCCCCATTATAAGTAAATCAGTAGATTTGTATGGAGACATCATTTAAAGCACGGATCCTCAAACTACGGCCCTCAAGCTGTTGTGGAACTACACTTCCCATGAGGCATTGTAAAACGGACATTCACAGACATGACTAGGCATGATGGGAATTGTAGTTCCTGAACAACTGCAAGGCCATAGTTTGAAGACCCCCAATTTAAAGCATCCTTTATGCAATGATATTCGAGAGGTAAAAACCCATATCTAGGAAAATTACCATGTCTGTTCATGCACCAACTCTTTTTTCTTTCAGTTTTTTGCTTCCTTTGGGAAATATGCATGATGGTTCATGCAACTTCAGTTTTTTTTTTCTTTGTCCTATACTTGGATATCTTTGGAGTTATTCCTACTACCATTCAGTACATATGCATATCTTTATCCTTTGGGGAAATTTTGTGTGCGTCTGCGCCGCATGTGGGTTTGACTATCTCAGACAATCCTAGCGGCCCCTGTCCTGAAATACCCATGTCATTGAATTCTAGCCCCATACACGTTGATGCATCCTCTCCTGAGGAAGTGGATTTTAACCACGAAACGCATCAAGCATTATAGGATGCAGCCATGTTTTTAATACACCATTATTGTTCATACAGATTACACCACATATTTCCTGCTATTATCATTAACTCCATAACACGGAACATTTAATATCCTACATATTCGGTAACTGGAATGTGCTGCTCCGTCATCTATGCGTGTATATATGAAATATATTCATGCTGTGTACCGTATATATATGAAATTGTTATTTTACATGTATCTATTGCAATGTGCTGTGTTAACTGTTTATGACAAATACATTTATACATTTTTTTTTTTACTCAATTGTCTGTCACTTGCCTCATATAAATTCTCAAACTTTCCCCCTTGAATTTCCTGATACAGGGATGGAGGCATACGATTACATATGCTTCATTTAAAGTCCCACTTACCTTTCCTTTTTTATATCTAGTAAAATAACCCTCAAAATAAAAGATATTCTCTATGCTTTCTGCGCTCGCTACATTATTAATAACCCCATTTTGAAATCAGACGCACAAACTTCTTATATAAACCAAATAAAATTATGCATAGGTAAAACAGCTGCTGAACTGACCTGAATAATCATTAATAAAAGTGTATTTGTGATACACGATAACCATGCAGATTAGAATTGCATATGAACACCACTGAATGGTGTTAGGACACCTAGTTCTCTGAGAACATCGGTTTATAAATAATCATGATTTTCAAATACGTATTCTAAAAAGTTAAAGGTTATGTTGTAACAAAATATTCACTTACTTCCTGTGTATTAAAACGCAGGATCTCCTTCATATATGTAGGTAATAAAGTAAGCAAAGTGTAAAAGGTCCAGTTATAAGAAAAATGAGCAACAATAATAGCCCACAGGGGTAATGATTTCAGCATTGCACAGACAGGAACATCTTTGTCATTGGAAAGCTGGAAGAAAAACAAAAGCCAGAAGAGATTAATACAAACACTGGTCATGTATGTGCACTACAATTACTATGCCACCTTTCAAACTGACACTATGCTCTAAAGTAAAGAATTCAGTCAATAAGGCTGCATTCACACCTAAGCGTTTTGTCGCCTGAAGCGCGACGCTAAAATACGCTAGAGGGGAAAAAATACATTATACCCTATGAAGATGGTTCACATCTGCACGCCGATACGCCTGAAGCGCAAACAAGTTCCGGACCCTTTTTTGTCGCGCATATCGGGCGGTTTGGGCGTATTTGAGCGTTTCCATTTCCCATAGAAAGTAATGGAAACGCTCGATTCAAGCGACTTGCGCGACAACGAGCGTTTGCTACGGGCGTTTCGTCGCTTTAATCAATAGAACTTTTCACCCAGGCAGAAGATTAAAAAAATCTACCAACATAGCAACAAGTGATGAAAAGATGATCATTTTTCCTATTGGCTAAAATAAAAAACGTCAAAGTACAAAAACGTCGGACGACGCTGTATGCAAACGCGCAAATAAGCATGAATGTTCAGATGTCTCCCCAAAATTAACAGGTGGTAAGACCTATGCAAACAACCAAATAATCAACACACAAATCAAAAAAAGAAGGAGCAAACTCGCACAGAGACGTTCCAAGATCTCCATGTTCCGATTTCTAAAATTACTCATGATCACATCCTTAGGTAGCACCACATGACTAATTTCTTAGAGCATGTTCTAAATTTTTAACTTCGAGAAAAATGCTCTGGAGCCTACACACGATCGTTTTTAACGACCAATTTAAAAAATTGCATTTTTCACATCATGAAAAAGGGTCGTGTGTATGCAGCATTATATTCACTCACAAGCCCTGCGCCTTTCAAACTGACCGCCTGTATAGAGGTACAGGCTGAAAGTTGAAAAGCTTGTTTGCAGAGGCCTGACACTGAACCCCTGATCATGAGTGCATTGCTTTCCAGGCTCCTGCATAAAAAAATAAATGCACATTGTTTTGCTGCAAAAATATGTACACTTATTTTTATCTAAAAACATGAACTTACCCTTTAAAAGGGGTTGTAAAGGTTCGTCTTTTATTTTCTAAATAGGTTCCTTTAAGCTAGTGCATTGTTGGTTCACTTACCTTTTCCTTCTAAATGTTTTTTTTCTTTGTTTGAATTTCTCACTTCCTGTTTCTCCTCAGTAAGCTTTCCACCATCATCCGAGCCGTGGAAAGTCATTTAGAACAGCTTACTGAGGAGGAACAGGAAGTGAGAAATTCAGACACAGAAAAAAAAACATTTAAAAAGGGAAATGGAAGGAAAAAGGTAAGTGAACCAACAATGCACTAGCTTAAAGGAACCTATTTAGAAAATAAAAAACAAACCTTTACAACCCCTTTAATGCTTACTAAAACAATTGTACAAATATATCAAATCAGACTTTATAATCTTACATCTAATTTTATCAGTTATGGGTGAAATACATTCCCCTTTACAATCCACAAAAACTGTTTGTATAGAAGAACAAGTCTTTATTATATTTATTCCCCATTTCTGTTTTTGCTTGCAGACCATTATTCTTCATTGACCTGACTTGCGTATAGAACACCTTCTTGCGTTATGTTTAAATAGTGTCGCATCTCTTGCCTGGTAGCATTAATGTGACACTGGACTGGGTTTGTCAATTTCACAGTAAGCACTTTTAAAAAAAAAAAGTTATGGACGAGCTTGCCTTCTAAATTCAATGTACATTTCCATTTAGAATAAGGCTTCCCGTTCTCTAAAACAGGAAGTCCTGAGTTTATAATGTACTGACAGACAAAGCAAGACCCTCAGCAATCAGAGAGCAAACACTGCTGACATTTCAGAAATGTTCACCTTTTGTGACAGGCGTGATAACAACGTTTCTGTGGTTGGGAGTGAAACGAACGCAAGCCTAAGTTTTTTAGCAATTTTAACCCTTTGTGCTCATACACCTACTGAAGGTTTTGTTATAAGGTTCTTTGCTCTTTCTGTGATATGCCACTAGCTAATGGGCATATCTTCTCTTCACCATTTACTATAAATAAATAAATAAATAAAATGTTTTCTTGGCTTGATATGGTCCCCCCTACATTGTCAGGCCTGATAACAGGTATTAACTCAGAGCTTGACCCCCAGATCCCATGTGATCTGTTTTTGTTGTCATTTGTGTATCATTTTTGGTGACTCAGGACGAACAGTTTGCGCTGTATGGTTTTCCATCCATGATATGGAGTGCTATATGTCTATGATCATCTTTGTTTTGTATGCAATTATGTTTGAATAAAGATTATACAAAAAAAAGAAGCAGGCAGGTATAGCATGTTTGTTATTTTGATTGAAAAAAGACCTAGGATTTACAATCACTTTAAGACTAATAGTAGACATGTGAAAAAGTTTTAACCACTTGCCGACCAGCCGCCATTATACTGCGGCAGATCGGCACGTTCCCGCGACCAGTCATAGCTGTACGTCAGTCCCTTTAAGTGGAGACAGCAGGCGGGGGCCCACTGCACTGCTGGGGTGCCGATGCGCTTGGCCGGCCCCATGAGAGAAAGAACAGGGACGTGTGTGTAAACACAAATCCCAGTTCTGTGAGGAGAGACAGATCGTCTGCTCCTACTAGCTAGGAACAACAATCTGTGATCTCGTCCAGTCAGTCCCATCCTCCTACAATTAGAACACACCTAGGGAACACAGTTAACCCCTTGATCGCCCCCTAGTGTTAATCCATTCCCTACCAGTGACATTTACACAGTAAGTCAGTGCAGTTTTATAGCTCTGATCGCTGTATAATTGCCAACGGTCCCAAAAATGTGTCAAAAGTGTCCGATGTGTCCGCCATGATGTCGCAGTCCCAAAAAAAACACTGCTGCCATTACTATTAAAAAATAAAAATAATTCCATAAATCTTTCCCCTATTTTGTAGACGCTATGGCCCAGATTCTCATACAATTACGTTGCTCCTGGGCAGCGTAACGTATGTGATTTACGTTACACCGCCGCAGGTTTACAGCGTTAGTGCCTGATTCTCAGAACACTTACATGTAAACTTGCGGCGGTGTATCGTAAAAGCGCTCGGCGCAAGCCCGCCCCATTCAAATGGGGCGGGCACCATTTAAATTAGGCGCGCTCCCGCGGGTAAATTACCCGACGTGCATTGCGCTAAATGACACCGCCCCGACGTCATTTGCTTAGACGTTAACGTAAATGGCATCCAGCACCATTCACGGACGTCTTACACAAACGACGTAATTTTTTTAAATTTCGACGCGGGAACGACGGCCATACTTAACATTGGTTGCCCCTCATAATAGCAGGGGCAACTTTACGCGTCGCTTAAGCTACGGAAACGTCGTAAATTCTCAGCGTCGAACGCGCGTATGTTCGTGAATCTCGCGTAATTACCTAATTTGCATAGACGACGGGGAAAACGACGATGCGACACCTAGTGGCGGGAAAAAAAAATTGCATTTAAGATCTGACAGCGTAAGAGCCTTACGCCTGTCAGATCTAATGGGTATCTATGCGTAACTGATTCTAAGAATCAGTCGCATAGATACCCGGGGCCAGATTAGGACATACGACGGCGCAAATGGTGTTGCGCCGTCGTAACGCCACTGAGAATCTGGGCCTATAACTTTTGCGCAAACCAATAAATATACGCCTATTGTGATTTGTATTACCAAAAATATGTAAAATAATACGTATCGGCCTAAACTATTTATTATAGCAAATAAGTACAAAATATTGTGTTTTTTTTTTTCAAAATTGTCGCTATTTTTTTGTTTATAGCGCATTTTGTGGGGAAAAAAGGACGTCAAATTTGTTTGGGTACTTCGTCGCACGACCGCGCATTTGTCAGTTAAAACAACGCAGTGCCGTATCGCAAAAAAAATCACCTGGTCATTGAGCAGCCAAATCTTCCGGGGGCTGAATTGGTTAATAAGAGAAAAATTATACCTGTAATTTACATGCACACCATTATATAAAAGTTACAATTGTTGTATACACATGTTATACATACTTCATTTTTGAGTGAAGAAAGGATATACTCCTTCTCGGGATCTGAGATCGAGCGATGCGTTTGTGGGTTATCGCTAACGAAAAGGTACCACAATATAAACCAAAAAACACCAAGTGTCCCTGCATGAAAAAAGTACCAAACGTAAACAAAAGCTTAAAAATTGTAGCAGAAATGGTCACTTTTAATATTCAAATTTACAAAACACACAATACCTACCAAAAATATAGAACACATAAACCCAATCCAGATAGTAACAGATTAACCCTGAGAGGGGAAGAGAAACAACTGTCCCAAGCTGTGCCCCTGAAAGACAAAGCATCAAATATAATACAAACGCTAATACTGTACATTATAATACAGTTTAGAATAATAGGACAAGTCAACAAACATACTCTAGTCTAGATGTTCACTGGTATGACTGCTACAACCTTGGCAGACAGCACCAGAAGACTTAACAGATATAGCCACACTCTTAAGTGTCTGTAGCATAGAAGTAAATCTCAGCAAGACTTTACCCAGTATACATTTTCCCTCCAAAGATACAAGTCCTGCCTCCACAATGACAAATACACCTATTTTATCACTCTTAATAGCACCCTCTCATCCAGTCCACATCAACTCATTTCTACCTTTAACTTGACTTCATCCTCCACTGCCTCCACCCACTAACTCATACACTGCCCAAGAGGTTGTCATTCACTTAAAAAAATAAGATCGATGCAATATGTGATGAGATCTCAACTCTACAGATACAGTTGTGCTCAAAAGTTTACAAAGCCTGGCAAAATTTGTGATTTCTTGGCCATTTTTCAGAGAATATGAATGATGACACAAAAACTTTTCTTTCACCAATGGGTAGTGTTTGGCTGAAGCCTTTTATTATCAATCAACTGTGTTTACTCTTCAAATCATAATAGCAACAGAAACTACCCAAATGACCCTGATCAAAAGTTTACATACCCTTGTGATTTTGGCCTGATAACATACACACAAGTTGACACAAATGGGTTTGAATGGCTATTAAAAAGGTATCCATCCTCACATGTGACCTGTTTGCTTGTAATTAGTGTGTGTGTGTGTGTGTGTGTGTATAAAAGGTCAATGAGTTTCTGGACTCCTGACAGACCCTTGCATCTTTCATCCAGTGCTGCACTGACGTTTCTGGATTCTGAGTCATGGGGAAAGCAAAATAATTGTCAAAGGATCTGCGGGAAAAGGTGGTTGAACTGTATAAAACAGGAAAGGGATAATGAAAAGATATCCAAGGAATTGAGAATGCCAATCAGCAGTGTTCAAACTCTAATCAAGAAGTGGAAAATGAGGGGTTCTGTTGAAACCAAATCACGGTCAGGTAGACCAACTAAAATTTCAGCCACAACTGCCAGGAAAAAATTGTCTGGGATGCAAAGAAAATCCCACAAATAACTTCAGGTGAAATACAGTACTCTCTGAAAACATGTGGAGTGGCCGTTTTAAGATGCACAATAAAGAGGCACTTGAAGAAAAGATGGGCTGCATGGTCCAGACACCAGAAGAAAGCCATTACTACGCAAATGCCACAAAGTATCCCGCTTACAATACGCCAAACAGCACAGAGACAAGCCTCAAACCTTCTGGCACAAAGTCATTTGGAGTGATGAGACCAAAAGTGAGCTTTTTGGCCTCAACTATAAACGCTACATTTGGAGAGGAGTCAACAAGGCCTATGATGAAAGGTACACCATTCCTACTGTGAAACACGGAGGTGGATCGCTGATGTTTTGGGGATGTATGAGCTACAAAGGCACAGGAAATTTGGTCAAAATTGTTGGCAAGATGAATGCAGTATGTTATCAAAAAATATTGGAGAAACATTTGCATTCATCAGCCAGGAAGCTGTGCATGGGATGTACTTGGACATTCCAACATGACAATTATCCAAAAACACAAGGCCAAGTCAACCTGTCATTGGCTACAGCAGAATAAACTGAAGGTTCTGGAGTGGCCATCTCAGTCTCCTGACCTCAATATCAGCTCTGGGGAGATCTCAAACGTGCCGTTCATGCAAGACAGCCCAAGAATTTACAGGAACTGGAGGCTTTTTTCCAAGAAGAATAGGCAGCTTTACCATCTGAGAAGATAAAGAACCTCATTGACAAATATACACAAAAGACTTCAAGCTGTCATTGATGTTAAAGGGGGCAATACAAGGTATTAAGTATTATTAAGTAGTATTAAGAACTGGGGTATGTAAACTTTTGATCAGGGTCATTTGGGTAGTTTTTGTTGTGATTATGATTTAAAAAGAGTAAACAGTTGATTGATAATAAATGGCTTCAGCCAAACACTAACCATGAGTGAAAGAAAAGTTTTTGTGTTCTCATTAATATTCTTTGAAAAAGGCCAAGAAATCATAAATTCTGCCAGGGTATGTAAACTTATGAGCACAAATGTATCTCCCCCCACCTAACATTCCATGTCCACTGGAACACTCATACTTCCCTCTTTTAACCCGGTTAACATAGCGGAGGCTGCAGAACTTTTTTCTCAATGACAATGATGAAAAATGTTTCTTGATCAGCCGATGGTCAGTAAGTATTCTTACAGTGGAGATTCCTCTGTCAGAATACAATGCCTCAGCAGAGGGGATTCCTCCATCCACCTTGCATGCGAGTATGGAGGAATCGGTTTGTTTTTGGCTGAAGGAAACAAAACAATACAAAAACAAAAAAATAATAAAAATAGGAGCCCCGTTGGGGGCCTTGATGAAATATCAGGGGTATAAAAAGACCTCTGATGTTTTACCTTTCAGATAGAGAAAAGAGATTGAGGACAGCTGCACAGAATGAATGGACAGGAAAAGCTCTGTACAGAGCTTCCCATTCATTCACAAACTGAATCATAGTAAATACAGTTTATGTTTCAGTTATGAATAGACAGTTAGTGATCAGTACGAATCACTGACCCTCCATTCAGAAAAGGCTTCATCCTGAGAGATCCCTTGCAGCAGCCGGTGGCAGAGGAGAGAACCCTGCAGAGCTGTGTGTGATGGGTAGGAAAAAGCACAGGAGGCCCGGAGAGCACACAGGAGCTTCTCCTCCTCTCCCTCCAGCAGGCATTTAGCCACTGCAGGAGGAAAATGGAGAGATTGGTTCCTCTATGCCAGTGTTTCTTAAATCTTTTACCAGTCAGGGCACCCTTGAAGTATACCCCTAGGTGAATGGGGTGGCACGCAGTTGCAACATAGTGATGATGCATTTAGGGGGTTAAAACAGGCGGCGAGGAGGCAACATGTTGCCTCTTTACCGCCTGTCAAATGGCTCTGAAAAGCGATCCGAGCATGGATCTCTTTTTAAGAAAAACTGCATTTTCTTGCTGGTACTTTGAAGTGGTAAAAAAAGATCAGTTCAGATTGTATACATTAAAAGTAATGTGCATACATACACACGCATGTAAACACACATACAGTACTTCTAAAAAAGGACAGTACTGTACCTCTATTCCTGCCGGGTACTACACCGTAGGGGGAGACAGAGCGCAGCACACACTGTGCTTTTACTTTAGGTGTAACCAGTGTGACCGAACTCCTGCAGTGGCGATTTACAGTTCGGCAGAGGATCAGGGAGCACGGTCTCAGCCGGCCTTGCTGCTCCTCCTATCCAGGTACACAGGGGGCCCAGTCGCAAAGGCAACTCCTGCAACCCCTGTATGTCCGCCCTTGACTCTGCACTTGTTTGTCTTTGGGCGTATCTGACTCTAGAAGCGAGCGGAGCTGTTTTAACCACAGGTTTAAAGTTAGTTGAACAGGCTTCCAATGCCTTTTTCAAGTAACCCTCGGTTTTTCTGTCCGTCGGCTCTTTTAATGAGCCTGTATCTTCAAAAGAAAGCTCCGCTCCCTTTGAGACTTTGGATAGGGAGACGTCTAACTTGGGACACTTCTCCCATAAATGAAAATAGTAAAAAAATCAGCGCAATATACAGGTAAAACACAATCAGCAGCTATGCACTAGGATTCAATTTATAAATTCCTTAAGAGTCAATGTAAAGTAGATAGTGCAGCGCTAGAGGAAAGCTGCACTATCTACTTTACACTTCTCCCATAGTCTTGTATCCTCTTCTTTGAAAGGGAATCTACATTTGAGGTTTTTGGGGAGAAAGATTATTTTTTATGGTACTTTCCATTCCTGCAACAGTTTCTTTAAAAGGGTTTGTAAAGGTTTATTTTTTTTTTAAATAACATACCATACTTGCCTCCACTGTGCAATTAGTTTTTCCCCCTGTGGGTGTACCAAGATGGCCACTGCATCCCTTCCTGCCTGTGCGCCGGAAGGGACGTCATTCGTCCACACAATGGATTGGGCCACACGAGGATGCCAGGCATGGAGACACCTCTACTGTGCTCCCCACGCTCCAGAACCAGCGGGGGACGACTCAGGAAAAGCAGACTACCCCCTGCCATGAGAGACCAGCCCCACTGTTGGCACACTACTACCAGGAAGGGACTCATCTGAGCACACAGCCTCCTGCAACCAAGAAGACACCTTACACCGAAGGTACATACAAACAGGTCCCTTCTTACTCATCCATGAGTTCCTAGCAAAGGGGCCCAGGATGACCCAAGCCAACCAGCTACCCAGAAGCACTGCCCCTGTTAGAGGGACCTGGCCTCCAAGAGGCCCCTGCTACCTAGCACGTAGGCCAGACAAAATAACAAACAACTTGCTTGAAGTTCCTGTCTGTTAGGAGGAAACACATAATACATAATACTGAGGAGCTATGGCCTATGGGCGGTCTTTTATAATGTGGATCATGTGTTTCATGTGCTAGATGGGAGGAGCCTCTCTCTCTCTCTCTCTCTGTAAGCCGTCCTGGAAAATGATGGGAAAAAAATTATCACGCACAGGTACCTTGTTTAGGTGTGCAAATGCAGTCATCTAGCTTTGGCCTTGCTTTAACTTGGTCCCTCCCAGTTTTAGCAATAATCAGGACACTTTTGGTCATTAAGATAAAAATATGGCTGAATCTTTATATACTGACCTGCATAAGAAAGACTTAACAATCTGTTGCGCTCAAGAGGTGGTGCCCAGGTGGCCCACATGGCATGCATGGCTGGGAAAGTCACACCCTGTGGGGACATTGGATTAGATCAATTGTTTACAAATAGTTATATATAAAAACACTGTATAATAAAAACAATTATACAAACATGTCCATAATAATGTCAAACGTTCCTCAAACATTCTTTTATATATAATTTTGGTTGGCACATATGGGCAGCAATATAGGGGCATACAACTATATGCACATATTCCTTTCAAGGTTTAATAATTAATTGAACACATTCTGTATACATTTTTTATTTTGTATAAATCAGAATTGCTGCCCTGTGGGTGGGGATATGAACAAATGGTAGCTGCCCCTTTAAGGTGATATCATCACCAAGGGCAGTAGTGAATAAATTGAAAGGATAAGGCGCTTAATCGTGTTGATGTATGTGACAACAAATGAAAAACCGTATGGTTTTTCATTTGTTGTCACATACATGGACATTTTATATTTTGTGGGAGATTGTCACTTGTAGCAATTGCACACCGTGAGGTATCTGGCACATTGTCTTCAGATTTTGCTTTACTTTAAAGCTGAAATATATAAGTCCTGCTGCCAGGGCCGCTGATAGGGCATTACAAGCAGCCCTGTTGTACCGGGCCTGGAGCCCATCAGCGCAACAGGGGGCCCGGGCAATAATTCCTGCATGAATAAATGCAGGAGGTGTCCGCATAGAAGGAACTCTTTTTCCTTTTTCAGGCGCAGGCAGACAGGACCGCGTTGCATATTGTGCTTACTCTGTCATAGTTCCGGCTGCGCTGCCCGCTGCTATGCCTTACCTGGCGGAGTGATTCTCTTGTACACCGCTCCCTCAGTAAGAGCCGCTGCCTGAGGGAAGACTGTTGTAAAGAGGACGGGAAGCTGTAAGAGCGCACCGCAGCATGCTTATTTCGATGGCTGATGGCAGTGCACAGCTTCAAGCAAGAATTGGCACACACCGTGACACTGACTGCTGTGGAAGGAAAGGTACATTCCCCAGGCTCTGTCCCCACTGTGTACCTAAGATTATCATTATGATCATAGTACCACGCACAGATGCTCTTTTGCTCTGCAAGTGTCAAAAGTGATCAGCGAGAGGGGACATGAACACAGAGAGCGGACCAGCAAGTCTTCAATCATTTTGTCTCCATAAAAGGTACAGCAAGTAGAAAAGCACCCCCTTCACAGCTATGCCATGTCCCTGTTGCCCATGATTGATACAGCTAAATTTGATCATCATCATTATCTTAAAAAGTCACACAGTGCAGGTGCATTGAACCACAGCACCTGTATTGTGTGATTATCATGAGGATAATAATAATAATGAAAGGACAGTGAAAAGCATCCTTTGACCTCATTTAAGGCCCATTCACACATGGCACTGCAGATATGCATCTCCTGTGCAGGGACGGTCTTTTACCAGAAGTGTTGCATGCCAGTTTCCCATTCATTTCTATTGGGACACAGCCACTGTATCAAATATATAATGTGGGTGTGCCTGGGTCTCTGAATGCATACGAGTCAGTGAGTGGGGAAAGGGGGCATGGTCAGTGGTGTGGGCGGGGTTAAGGGGGCCCCATCAGATAGAAATCATGGGGCCCCCTACAGCCTAACAGTGGCCCTGCCTGCTGCAAAGATCAATTTCTCATTGACATCTAGGGAGTGTGGGTAAAGCAGTTTTATTGGAAATGCGAAAAACAGTGCGCTTACCCAAAAATACAAATAAACAGCAGCAAACTCAAAAATGTTATACCAACAAATAGCAATAGTAAAAAGGTGGAGTTGCGCTAAACCATGATAGATATGCCTTGATAGGTCATATAGACACAAGAAAAAATGTACAGAATAAGTTGAATAAAGAGTCCAAAAATTCTGACAAAATTAAGTGAAACAATTTGAATGAAGTCCAACAATCAGAAAGATAGTGTAGTAGCGCGCTGCTACTCGGGTGGAACAAATTCTGGAGACGTAGCTATCTGATAAAGCTGACCCTTACCGAGATGTAGGATCCCAATGTATCAACACGAGCAAGAAGCCAAACACCTGGGCTACACAGGGGATCGGAGTCTTGATATAATCCTCCCGAGAGCTCATCAGCAAAGCGACCAGAAAAACAAAAAAGCTAAAATAGTGCAATACTGTGGGATAATAGATAGGACACAAGACAGCCCCCAGTGATAGGCAACAGACAGTGTGACATGAAACCTCAACCAATGGACACACTGACCCTTACCAGAGCCCTGGATCCCTTCAAGGATCGGATAAAGCAGAGGAGATATGAATAACACAGAGCAGTAGATCCTCTCACAGACGTGATCCTCTTAAGCACCAAACGGTCAGACAGTCCTCATATGCACCAAGCAGTCAGGTAGACATAGGGAAGAAAGCTCACCATAGCATGATATCGTTTAGAAAAATTTAATAAAGAAATATAGTAGCACACTTACAATGTTGTAGAAAAAACACAGCATGTAATAAAGGCCGGCCGGTAACAGGACAGATTCGTCCTCGCTTGCGGTGACGTCAGCACGTCTCCTCCTTCGAGAGGAGACGTGCTGACGTCACCGCAAGTGAGGACGAATCTGTCCTGTTACCGGCCGGCCTTTATTACATGCTGTGTTTTTTCTACAACATTGTAAGTGTGCTACTATATTTTTTTATTAAAATTTTCTAAACGATATCATGCTATGGTGAGTTTTCTTCCCTATGTCTACCTGACCGTTTGGTGCTTAAGAGGATCACGTCTGTGAGAGGATCTACTGCTCTGTGTTATTCATATCTCCTCTGCTTTATCCGATCCTTGAAGGGATCCAGGGCTCTGGTAAGGGTCAGTGTGTCCATTGGTGGAGGTTTCATGTCACACTGTCTGTTGCCTATCACTGGGGGCTGTCTTGTGTCCTATCTATTATCCCACAGTATTACACTATTTTAGCTTTTTTGTTTTTCTGGTCACTTTGCTGATGAGCTCTCGGGAGGATTATATCAAGACTCCGATCCCCTGTGTAGCCCAGGTGTTTGGCTTCTTGCTCGTTTTGATCCATTAGGATCCTACATCTCGGTAAGGGTCAGCATTATCAGATAGCTACGTCTCCAGAATTTGTTCCACCCGAGTAGCAGTGCGCTACCACACTATCTTTCTGATTGTTGGACTTCATTCAAATTGTTTCACTTAATTTTGTCAGAATTTTTGGACTCTTTATTCAACTTATTCTGTACATTTTTTCTTGTGTCTATATGACCTATCAAGGCATATCTATCATGGTTTAGCGCAACTCTACCTTTTTACTAAAGCAGTGTTATTACCCAATTCTTTGCTCCCACAGGCTCCACCATGCTGCCTGACTGGTCCCCACAGCCTCTTCTTCCCTGCACTCTGGTGGTTGGATGCCCCTGACCTCAAGACTGATGCCGTGGGCATGGCCCTGCTCTGGATGTGAGGAGACTGCCTTTAGCTGAACAGAGGTTTGGGCAATTTAAAGTGTTTTTACAATCCCCTAGACATAAACGAGCAGGTAAACCTTTGCAATGGGGTTTTTAATGTTCCTGAAGTTGGGCTTTACAAAGTACATAATTATGATTATTCCCCAATTCCTCAACACACACAAAGACATACATGAGTATAGCATGCAAAATGTTTTAGATCTCTTTGCATTAAAAATGTGGTTTGGTGTTTACCGACAGATACAAAATTTGTGACCAAACAAAACTGCAATTCATACGCAGTCTTGCACAACCAACACAATGGGCTAAGCTACAACAGCCTGATATTTCTAGCATAAAATCCAGGACCGAATAACTGTTCTACCACTATATAGTAAGCACTGAGTGGAAACTATTGTAGCAGACCACACCAGCTAATGCCTTGTACATACGAGATTATCGGATAAACGATCATGCTTTCTTTTTTTTTTGCATGCTTATCTCAGATCGAACCTGAAGAGTTTACTAAAGTCACGAAAATTCTCGTGCGACAGAATTTAAATTCAGAAGTGATGTGATGTGTTCTAATGTATTTGTATTGCATTTTCGAACAACTGTACTGATTAAAACAAAAATCGCATGATCTGGCATCCTACGAAAAAATTGGCGCATGTCCAATCGGATAATAAATCGCATGAACTGTCATGATCGGCTCTCGAAAGCTCTGTATCAACGATCCGATTATCGTACGATCGCTTCAAAAGCAGTATTTTTCATATGATTTTCTGATCGTATGTACGGGCTTAAGCCTCCAGGAAAAACTACAGGCCTGTTTGTCATCCCTTCCTGTATTCACAAAGGGGTTCATTACGCTAATATTCTGCCTTTCACAAGTGGGAAAATATTTTCAGATTTTACCTGAAGCTTCATTGCTAGTGACATTTGATTCTGGAGGTACAACCCTAACATACAAATGATACCACAAACCAATGCATTGTAAGGGTTTGTTAGACTGCGTACATACTTGTGTTTTTTCTTACAACAAAAAACACTGATTATCTTTCTTTCCTAATTTTTTTTTTTTTTTTTTTTTTGCCACTTCAGACTTCACCACAGCGAGAGACTTGCTCATGATTTTATTCATAATTCCGTCTCTACATCAGGTTTAGCATCATTTGTGGTGCATTTCTTTTGCAATTTTTTATACTTGTTATTTTTATTTTATTTATTTGTTTATTTTTATATTTTCATTTTTTTTTTTTTCACCGTTTAGGACTCACTCTTTTATAGTAAGTACGGAACTATTTAAAAGGTTTTATCTGCGTGACAAAGAAATACCCGGCACCCCATCTCCCCCCTCCCCAACTAAATCCCCCCTCCCCCCCCTACCCACCCCCTCCCTTGACCATCCCACGACTCCACTGTAAGAATTCCTTCCCTTAATTGAAAAAATGCGTTCCTATTCCTCTCTCAGGTTTTCTGCGAACCTCCAGGACTTTTTAAATTCCATCCAGGGTACCCATATATCCTTTTCCCCTACTTTGTGTTTATAGCTCCCGTATTTTAATTTCTCTCTCCTATAAGTGTCCTCTACGGAGTCGATCCACTCCCACATTTGCGGACTTTTCGCGTCTCTCCATTTAAGGGGAATCAATCGTTTCGCTGCGTTCAATAAATGAGGGATCAGTGAATCCTTGTACTCCTTCTCTGGAGTCTCCCCCCCATGAAAGAGCACTACCCATGGGTTATCTTCCAATTCTTTTTTTGTTATTACCTTTATCAGGGCCAAGATTTTTTTCCAATAAGCTTTAATTTTCAGGCAGTCCCACCATAGGTGTGCCATTGTTCCCCTTGACTCACAACCTCTCCAGCATTTCTCTGACTCTCCCCCTCTGAATTTTGCCATTTTATCTGGGGTGGCGTACCACCTCGTCAAACATTTGAAGTTCATCTCGGCAGTTCTTACATCTACTGCCGAGGTGTGAGTCATTTTCAGGATTCTTCCTATGGTCGTTTTCCCCCTTGGGACCCCTAAGTCCGTTTCCCAATTTTGGATGTATTTTAGCGTGTCCGACTCTTCCATTTTCTGCAAGTAATTATAGATTTTAGATATATTTCCTTTTGAGCTTTCGGTGCTACACAATTGTTCCAATAAGGTGTAATCCTCTTGTGACCTCAAAGGGTGTGGTAGGCGCTTGACGAATGACACTAACTGCAAGTATCTCCACTCGTCGAGCGCCCTAATTCCAATCCTATGTTTAATATCGTGAAGTGTCCTAATTTTACCATCTAGTGTTATATCTTTTAACTGTGTTCTATTTGTGATCCAATTTCCCCCTACTTCTTTTGTCCCTGGAATAAAATATTCGTTTTCTTTTAAATCAATAAAGGGTGAGTTGAATTCTGTTTTTAATTGTTTGTGGAGTCTATCCCAGATCCTCCATGCATTATGAGTAATTGTGTGTGTTGAAGTGTGTAAGGATCTGTGTTGTGGTGGATTCCAAATTAATCTCCCTAACTGTGCCCTTGCTAATGTGCATTCAATATTTATCCATCTTTTGTCCTGGGATTCTTTAGCCCATTCTATAACCCGTGAGAGAACCGAAGCATTATAATACAATCTGATGTCAGGTACAGCTAAGCCTCCCTTTTTCTTGGCCCGTTTTAGAATTTGAGCAGACACCCTGTGTTTTTTATTATTCCAAATATAGTTCATTATGAGGGAGTTAATTATTTTAATGAATGACGGTGGTAGGTATATTGGGACCATTTGAAACTTGTATAGGATTTTTGGGATGAGAACCATTTTTACTACATTTATCCTCCCGAACCACGAAATAGGTCTATTGAATATGTTTTTAATTTCCCTTTTTATTTCGTTGAGCAGGGGGATAAAATTTATTCTATATATTTTCTTGATGGAATTTGCCAGTTTTATTCCCAAGTATTTTATTTCTTTTTGCCATTTAAAATTATATTTCTTCCGTAGATATTGTTCTTCATCTTTAAGAATATTGATATTTAAGATCTCCGTCTTTTCTGTATTCACTTTGAAGTTTGACACCTCACCATATTGTTTTAAAGTAGCTATTAACTTCGGGAGAGTGACTCTTGGGCTACTTATATAAAATAAAATGTCGTCTGCAAAGGCGGATAATTTGTGCTCATCTTCTCCAACCTCTATTCCATATATTTCTGGATTTTGTCGGACCATTGCCAGCAGGGGTTCCAATGATAAAACAAAAAGAAGAGGGGACAGCCCTGCCTGGTTCCATTTCTCATCTCGAAGGGTGCGGATAAAGATCCATTGATCTTGATCCTAGCGCAAGGGTGAAAATAGAGCGTTTTGATCCACTTGATCATCCTTGGGCCAATTCCTATACATTCGAGTGTTTGTATCAGGAACCCCCAGTCTACCCTGTCAAACGCTTTCTCAGCGTCTACTGACAGGAATAGACCGGGGGTCCCTCTTTCTTTGATCTGCTCCATAAGAAGGAGTGCCCTGACCCCATTGTCCTTTCCCTCCCTCCCAGGTATGAAACCAACCTGGTCTGGGTGGACAATGGCAGTCATCGCCCCCTTCATTCGTTCGGCCAAAATTTTTGCATACAGTTTGGTATCTGCGTTCAGGAGTGAGATAGGTCGGAACCCTGAACAATTCGTATTGTCCTTTCCCTCTTTTTTAATGACAGTGATCGTAGCTGTTAATGCCTCTCTGCTCATCTCATAGTCTCGCCCCAACCCATTGAAATATTGACATAGTCTAGGGACTAAGATAGTACTAAACCTTTGTATATAGGCCGACGTGAAGCCATCTGGTCCCGGGCTTTTCCCATTGGGAGTATTTTTTAGGACCTCACTTATCTCCTGTTCAGTAATACTTTCCTCCATTCTTTCTATCTCATACTCTTCTATCTTTGGTAAATTAGTTTGCCGTAATACTTTCCTGATCTTATCCTTTTTTTCGGCAGGGTCCCTAATCTTCTGTTGGACATTGTATAGTTTTTCATAATAGCTTCTAAAAGATTCTGCTATTTTATTTGTCGCATATACTAAGTCCCCATCCCCATTCCTGATTTTTTCGATAAAATTTCTGGTTTTCTTTTTTCTTACCATTCTGGCCAAGTTTTTACTAGGTTTATTTCCCCAGACATATCTTTCACTCTCTACCCTGTTTATGAAATTCTTGGTTTCTTGCCCGGCAAGGGCTTTATATTCATCCCTTGTTAAAGTTAACTTACGGAGTGTTTCCCTCTTTTGGCCCTGTAATTTATGTTCCTGTTCCAGCCTATATATCTCCTCTTTTAGTGTTTTTAATTTACTCCTTCTCATTTTATTTTTCTTTACCCCTTCTGCTATAAAAATCCCTCTTATATACGCTTTGTGGGCGTCCCACAGGGTTGCTCCTGTGATTCCCTCCTTGTCATTCTCCTGAAAATACCATTCCAATTCTTTCTGTACTCTCTCGACCACCACCTCGTCCCTCAACAGACTTTCATCCAGTCTCCATTCAGGTAGAATGCATTTTTGTATGGATGTGCTTATTTTCATGGTAATGGGGGCGTGGTCTGATAGCGTTATGATCTCACATCTTGCTTCAACCACCCTCTCCAAAAGTCTATGGTCTACGAGGACGTAGTCGATCCTCGAGTACGTCCCATGCACAGGGGAAAAAAACGTATAGTCTCGTGTCTTGGGGTTAAGGATTCGCCAGACATCCACCATTTGATTTTGTGTCATTTGTTTTTTCAGTAACTTAAGATGCTCTCCGTTATTCCCCTGAGCATGGGTCGTACTATCGAGGCTCGGGCACATGCAGAAGTTAAAGTCCCCCATCAACACCACATGTCCCTCTTCAAAATTTTTTAATTTTCTGAGAATTTTACTAATATATTTAGCCGAATTCACATTGGGTGCATACACATTTGCCAGAGTGTAGTCCTCCTGTCCTAGTTTTATTTTCAAGAACAAGAATCTCCCCTCCGGATCATTCAGTCTGTCCACCAATGTGTATCTAACTCCTCTTGCAAATCCTATGGCAACCCCCCGAGATCTCGATGAGACTGTATCTCCATAATACCAGACGGGATATTCAGATGAAAACAGCTTTATATTAGACTCTAAGGTAATGTGGGTCTCTTGTAGGTAGGCAATGTCTACTTTATACTGCGTAAGTTCAGCAAGAATTTTATGTCTCTTAATATGGGAGTTTAAACCTTTTACATTATATGATAGGAACTTAATATCTGTCATTTATCTCTTTTTTTTTTTTTTCCCCTTTTCCTTTTTTGAGTTTGAAAAGAATTCCTGTGGAGTCGTTCAGATGGTCCCCCTCCCATTTCCCCCCCCCCCTCCCTGGCCCACTACCCTCCCTCCCACTTTCCCCCCTCCCCCCCCTCGCTCCCCAGTCCCCCCTCCCTCCCTCCCCCACCCCGGCCCACTCTTGGCCTGGGAGCCACTGGTAGAAGTCTCCTCGCCTTCATCCTTGGCTCCTCTTTTGTGGTGGTGTTGAGGGCTCCCCCTTGACTCCCCCCACCCCTCCCCCCCCTCCCCGTCCAGCATCTCAAAATTCCATACTAAGCATCCCCCCGCTAATCCACCCAATCAGGAAGTTCAGGGATTACTAAGTCCATTTTAGAGCAAAAATCATTCAGTTCCTCCGGGTACCTAAGTCGTGCTGTTTTACCCCCCTTTATACCCATGAGGCAAGCCGGAAATCCCCATTGGTACCTAATATTTTGAGCCCGCATGAGTTCCAAGAGGGGTTTCAAGCATCTCCTCCTTGCCAGTGTTTCTTTAGCAAGATCGGAGAATATTTGTATCTCGGTGTCTCTATATCTCAGGGGGGGTTTCCCCCTAAGCCTGCTCCATATTTCTGCTTTGTCAACATAATTCCTGAACCTTACGACCACATCTCTTGGGCCGTATCTTTCTATTTGTTGGGGGTTCCCCACTCGGTGTACTCTTTCAATCTTAAGGGGCTTGGATTCTACTGATCTCTCTAGCAGGGGGTTAAAAATTGTATTCATGATGTCTTTTAGGTCTTCCTCCTTGTCTTCTAATAGCCCTCACCAGCATTGCGTTCATCTCTGCCTTTGTAGGGGGCTGTGTATCTTGGGATAGCTCCTCTGCATTATTTTGCTCTTGCTCGCTTTCTAGTGTCGTTTCACCTCTAGAACTCTCCCCACTACTTATTCCTACTCCTTTTTTTTTATCGAACTTCTTCTTATCAGTTTTTTTTGCGAGTCCTGGACTTTTTAGACTCCCTTCCTGCGTCATATATTGTTGTATGGAGCTGTTCCCCGAGTTATTCTTAGTTGGTTTTGTAGTGCCACCCCTCGTAGACCTATTCATTTTGTTGGAGGGTCTGATTCTCTTCCCCAGTTTGGAGATGGATTTTTTTTTTTTTTTTTTTTTTTTGTTGAAAGGGAACGAGAGAAGCCCACGACTTTCCTCCTAATGTGAGCCTTTATCTTCCCTATATACTACTCCTGTCCTGAAAAAATAATTATTTCAATAAAGAGAGGGCCACAGGAAAGCAAGAGCCCTGCACTAAAACACGGAGGGAAGGGGCTGATCAGCAGGGGAGAGGACGATTACTGCTATTAATCAGAATCACCTGGGCTCCCGGACTCACTTCTAGAAGGAAAATACCTTCGATGTTTTTTTTTTTTTTTTTTGAGAGTCGTCTCCTATGCTACATCAGTCCAGAGCGTCCTCACCGTTCCGGAGACAGGGAGAGACGCCTTAAATCCGGGGGGGGGGGGGGGGGCCTAAATGATCTTTCCCTGTCCCCCAATCTTCACACACTAGAATTTTTAACCAGCTTCTCACGGTCACGTCACGATCAGAATTTATATTGTCCCAGATTTCTCTCCTGTCTGACTCCGCAGGCCATCCAGAACCATTCAGCAAGGGCTGGGACCGTACACTCAAATATGCCCCACAGAGAACAGGCAATGTAAAGATCCTGCACCAGGTGGTGAGTTCAAATGAACCAGCTATCAAACTCTATCCCAGTGTAGGTTATTCATTCAATTGTATGTTCACTTATATTTCACTTTGCATTTTGTGTTCCCATCATTTACAGTTCTCACAGGTATCTAACCCAATAGACGGTTAACATCTAATTATTTTCCATTTTTACACAATAAGACTCCTTATGATGTGCTGGTGTACTGATGTATGGTAATTCCAAGGGACCCAATAGACGGTTAACATCTAATTATTTCCATTTTTACATAATAAGACTCCTTATGATGTGCTGGTGTACTGGTGTATGGTAATTCCGGGGGACAGTATTATAACCGACGGGAGGGGGGGTCACGGGGGGGGGACCCGCTCGGAATCGGCTCAACTGAGCGCCTCACCAGACCCTTTACTTTTCCTCCTGCTCCACTGCCCGGCTACGTGCCTCCGATGGGTTTCTGACAGCCCCTGAAGCGCATATCCCCACACAGGCTGCTGACATCAGTGCTGAGAGCGCAGCAGCTTCAGTTTCTCCGGCGCTGCGTGTCCAGCGGGGGCTCGTTCACTGGCGGTTTCCAGGTTGGTATTCCCGGTCCCAGGCGGGGATGCGGCGGGGTTGCGGCACCCGCTTGCTTCTCACAAAACGCACGCTGTGGTCTGCGAGGTCACGAGCGGTGCCGACGGAGTCTCAGAGCGGCGTGTGTCTCCTGCCGCCATCGAGCCGTCCTACACCTCCCACCTCACTCGCGCTACGTCACGTCCTCATCGCCCTCCGGCACATTCCTTGTTATTTAATCATCTCAGATCTAGTAGATCCCTCCTGTCTGCTAATTTTTGTTTTTAACTTTTTGGAGCGACATGCTATGATTTTGTGAGAAAAACAATCAGAGCCACAATGTTAATAAATTACTCCTATAATGACGTGAAAAAAAAATCAAATATACCCCTCTGAGTGTCTACACACCTGCTGAACACTTATAGTGATACACCACACCTACTGCAATATTAATTTTGTGAAAATAGTGCAGCGTTGCGTATCTATAAATCTTATATAAACAAATAATTATACATTCCATAAAACAATTTATGGAAAAAAAACACAAAAAAAAAAAACAACAGTTCATATGTAGGTTTCCAAAGCTGTCACCGCTGTGTAAAATCCTATTTAAATGGATCCAATATCCAGCGCACACCACCACCTGCTGAGGATGAGTATAAAACTCATAGACAGATCACTCCTTGTGTCCACCTCGATCAATCCACTTGGCCTCTCAGTCTACTGATGAAGGCCAATGAGAGGCCGACACGTGTTTAGAGGGGAGGAGTCAGGCGAAGCACCGTGAGTCTAGATCTGCAGTGAATGAGCTGGTGATTTGATACATGCTGTTTTTATTGTTATTTCTAGTAAGTGTAACTTTTTAGGGGGGCTTTTTTAATAAATTTAAAAGCAGAGAACATTATGGTACTTGTGTTTTTTGTTTCATGTCCTTAATCCCTGGAAATATAAGTGGAATTGATTATTAAAAAGCGAATGGAGGAAGGTGGTGTTTGGAGACAATTCAAACGTTGATTACCCACACAGAGGTGCAGTCTGGAGACTGTAGGAATTACTACCATTGGTAAAGTGGATTGATCGTGGTGGACACAAGGAGTGATCTGTCTGAGTTTTATACTCATCCTTGAGGTGAGCAGGCATTTTAGCAGGTGGTGGTGTGCACTGAATATTGGATCCATTTAAATAGGATTTTACACATCGATTACAGCTTTAGAAACCTACACATGAACTGTTTATTTTTTTTCATAAATTGTTTTATGGAATGTATAATTATTTGTTTATATAAGATTTATAGATACACAGTGCTGCACTATTTTCACAAAATTAATCATGCTATGATATGGACACATAGAAAACAATTGGTTTCTCTGTGCCCTTTGCGTGGATCTATGCAGCTCAACATAGATGGAGTTACAAGGGAGCTCTAATCGCCAGAAGTTATTTTGTGTTACTACAGGAAGGCGGGGGATTTTATTAATGTATTGTGCCAAAATTATGAAGCATTTGGTTCTGACAGCGACTCGTGCGCCAAATACAAGCAGTTCTAAAATGCAACACGTTTACATTGTATCACTAAGATCAACTCTAATTTTGACCTACAGAGGTGTAAAACTCGCTCAGGCAGATTATCTTTTATGTGTCTCGTGCATTCTATAAGTGGCACAGCACGAGCCAAGTTCAAGTTTTAGACAGGTAGATGAATTTGGCACATTCTTCACCACTTTTAGAATGCATGAGACACACTTTCGCAAAATCTGCTTATTACAGTCTTTATGAATTCCAGGGACTAAATTCTCTCTAAATCTAGGGACTAGTTTGCTTCTCAAATTGAGAAAAACAAAAATATCTGCGCTAATATTGGTAAATATCAAAATACAATTATGTGATATAACTATGTAACCGACAAACAAATATTCTGATTGTGACACAATGCATAAAGAACGATGTATAGAGTATATAAATTATAAATGAATAGGACAGCAGAATTCACTGATATAAATATATATACAAATATATTCACTAAAACAAAATTAAACAGGATGTTTCACTGTCCCCTAGAAGAACCAAGTATATAATATTGTGCAAACTGAAAAAAAAGTGACAAAAAACAAACAAAACAAAAATAGAAAACATTTATAGAAATGTAAAATACAGATCTTCACATCAAATATGTTTCCTTCTTCCACCACACAAGTGTTAGGCCCTTTTTACATAAATGGACCGATTGGGTTCACCCGTCAGTCCTCTATGGAGCGGCATATGTGAACGAACACCCGCTGGAATCCAGTTTGATCCAATAAAAAAAAACGGACAGATGGGGGATCCCCAACCATCTAGCGAATCAGACGGCAGCCGGGTGTAAACGGACAGGCGGTCTGTTTACATCCGACCGCTCCATAGAAGAGACCAGACACGGGGGGAATCCTGGCAGTCTGTCACGCATGAAAGGGGCCTAACACAGTAGCTTACCACAAAATCAGACCCCGATGACAAGGAGGTCTGAATGTACTAAATGCAACCAATGAAGGATCTCTGTCTACTCAGGCGGTATTGCATGTCCAAAAGGCAAATTACACAAACTCCAAGCCCACAATTGTAAGCGTTGGAGAGAAACAGACAGAAAACTCCATGGTGTAGTACCAAAATACTTGCATTTATTGCATTAAATAGAAATGTACTCACAAGAAGCAAAGACAGAACAGTCCTTCCCTCTAGCTGATGTGTGGAAACGTGACAAGGCAGAGCTACAGCGCTGATGTTTTAAAGTGGAAGTAAACCCACTCTCATCCTTTCTAAACTACTGCCATAGTGCTGATCTATAAGGATATAGATGCCTCCTGCATGTATCCTTACCTGTCAAATGTCTCCCCTCTGTCTGTTATAAGAACTGAAAAACTGCAGATTCTGTGGGTGGATCTGTTGTCTGGAGCTCGGTGGGTGGAGTCGTGATGTCAGTAGACTCCCCGCCCACCTCTACACCCCCCTTACACGAAATTCTGCTATGATCACTAACATCCAGTCAAAATACAGAAAAATAACCACATGACCTCAGAGAAGGAGTGGGGGTGGGAATTAAAAAAGTATGCCTGTCTCCAGGCTAGAGCATGAGATATGTAAATAACCTGTCACTCACAGCAAGGGGGCGGAACAAACTAAGGATTTTCTCTGCAAGTCCGTTTTATTTCACTGAACAATAAAAGAGGATTGCTTAGAGCTGGATTAACTCTGTGTGGCAAGACTGGGCACAGATAATAGGAAATCTTACATTCTACATTGTGACAGCAAAGAAAAAAAAAAAGAAAAATCGGGTTTACATCCACTTTAATGCTCGCTCATCAGCCAGAGCAAAGCACTGTTCCGCTTGCTTTTTCTTCTTCATTTACTATACTTATATACTTGGGTCTTCTAGTGGACAATGCAACACCCTGTTTCATTTGTTTCAACAGACTCAAAATTACCTCTCCCAGTCCTTCAAGGGCTCGAACCGCTATAAGGTAACCTGCTCCCAAATTTGCAGCCACGGGTGTTAACAGAGTAAATACTGCGGTGCCTAGTATGCCGAATCCCATCAACAGCTTGCCACCAAATTTTCCAGCTATGTATCCACCTGGGATCTGGGTAATGATGTAACCATAGAAGAAAGAGCCAAGTATCCAGCCTTGGGTATCTGCATCCCAGTTATACGTCTTGCCCTTGAAAATGTAAAGAATAGACAGGTTATCAGCAAATCATTTATTTTATGGTATTCTGCAGACCTCCCCTATTAAATATAATTTAGAACACTGGCATCCATGTCACACAACATTTTAAAGTATATGCAAACCCTAAGAATGTCCCTTGTTTGCTCCCTTTGGTCTGTTAAATCTACCATTGAAAGTGCCGCCACACAGGAACCAGATGTTGATGTAAGTGGATAAGCAGTTTTTTTTTTTAACTAGATAGACCAAACGTCTTGCATTTATTCGGGTTAATTGTTGGAGCTATTGTATGTAGTGAACAAGTTTTAATAAATACTACACTGTGATGCCTGTTGGCTGTGAGCTTTCCACGGTGACCAGTGGGCACCGCTGCCCCTAGTGGATGAGAAGAGAATCTTCATGTCCTGGAGTGAATGAGAAAGAGCCTCGCTTATAATGAATGCGGTTTGCTGCTTAATCTTTGGCAGCATCTGGTTCTGGTGAGTTTGTACTTCTGTTCACAGGAGGAGGATAACTTCTTGCACGGTGGTGGAAGATTTTTCAGGACTGTTGCTTAGGATCATTTAGAGGATGATTTAGTGGACCGTCCGTGGCGATTATACACACTGATAATATTTAAGCATCATTTATTGTTTTTTGCTATTTAATATTGTGCTGCAATCAACACAGTACAGGTTCACATATATGCATGTGCATTTAGCAGGTTACCTGTAGTTTAACTGCAAATGTGGAGGGAAGATGGACTCACTGATACCTACCTAATGAGCATAAATGTTTTTTTAAATCAAATGGCTTAATATACCCGATTGGTCACACACTACCGTGTCTGCAGGGCTTAAACTTTTTGGTTCACAGATATTATTGTAGAAAATGTACTAGAACATCACTGAAGAACTGAAAAAAGCCCCAACGAAATCCATGAGTAAAGAAAATGATATTGGCACTTGGCAGCATAAGGCTTACAGAATAAAGGCGAGGTGCAAGTAGTAAATAAGCTCCCTCCAGGATCTTTCTGTGCTAATATATTAAATGTATCAGCCTTGTGATGAAGTATCAGCCTGGGGCCGTCTACATTGTCACTTGCTGCAAGCACATGGGAATAAAATTATGGGATACAGCATATTTAAGAAGACATTCCAGAAAACCAAAAAAAACTAAAGCTGGGACTTAAAGAGGACTGCAATCTGCTCACATAATTTGTAATAAAAATATATTTGCCATTCTGAAGCTTCCCTCCAACCACTTTGCATATTATTTTATATTTACTGTGATTCTACAATTGCCAAAAGAGCTACAGAAATCTCCCTCCACCGAGTCTGGCTGCATCCATTTTAACTGTGGGCAGCTGAAGATGCTGCCTGTTCACTTCCTGGATTTACACAGGCACACAACTCTGCAGCTCTCATTGGCCCACTCATGACTCATTCCTCCTCCCTTTCTGACAAACTTTCATGAGAGTTAGTGAGAGTTGTGCATGATGTCATAAGCCTAGACTTTTTACCAGACAGGAAACAGGAAGTGGGATGTATAAGGTATTTATATCCTTGATGACGCCCTAGAGGAGAGGCGAAGCGCGTTTGACGCATTTCCGGTTTCACTAACCAGTGACAACTTCCGTTATCCGTGGAATGCACGCCGTACATCGGCGAACCAGGAACTTACTGATGCCTGTTTTACAGAGCCTTTTTGTGAGTGGTGTTTGTTTGATTGTGCATTGAATCAGTACCAGCAGTACTTCACTATTGGCTTTTTTATCTTTTGTTTTCCACATTATGAATGATCTTCCTCGGTCCATCCACATGAATATCTGCATGGAAGCTTCTCTGAGAGTCCATGTTTTATACATCAGATCTTTTAGATCACAGCCCTATTGACCCCTAGACTGCAAAGCTGAGTGTCCATTAAATCTGGTGAGTGGGGTCGCAAGAGGGGAGTGTGACAATTGAAAATCCTATCTTGAACCACAAATCACTTTTGGAGCACTTAGCATTATATGTATAGAATTTGGTAAATTATGAGCAGGCAGCAAAAGGTATATTAAAGGGTCACTAAAGGAAACATTTTTTTTTGCTGAAATGACTGACTGTTTACAGGGTATAGAGACATAAAAGTTAACCGATTCCTTTTAAAAATGATTAAAAATAGATTAAATTCAATCATATAATGTACCTGCAGTTTCACTTTCGTTTTTAAACTGGTTTCATGTTTCTGTGAAGTAAAGAGACCCACAGAACAAAAACAAACAAATCCAGGGCAGTGTTTTGTTTTTAAAATGAATCGGATTGGTTCTGATGAGTTTTAGACACACAGTAATGACAGCTTGGACCACAGTGAAAAGCTGCCATGAGATTTTTCATAAGGAGCCAGACAAGCAGGAAGTGTGGAGATCACAGAAGAATTACAGCAACTTCAAAGCAAAAACGAACAATGAGGACATGAAACCAGGACTGCAGTAAGGTAAAGGAAGCTATTTAGCTTAAAAAAAAATCCTTTAGTGATCCTTTAACTTATATATTTCAGGTGGTTTTGTTATTATTTCGTGGGCTGTGTGCGAGGTCTGCAATCTCATACTGTTACCATTCATTAAATGCTACGACTTATCGTGTACAGTGCCTTCAAAAAGTATTCATACCCCTTGAAATTTTACACATTTTGTCATGTTACACCCAAAAACATAAAATGTATTTTATTGGAATTTCATGTGATAGACCAACACAAAATGGCACATAATTGTGAAGTGGACGGAAAATGATAAATGGTTTTCAAATAAATATGTGAAAAGTGTGGCGTGCATTTGTATTCAGCCCCCTTTACTCTGATACGCCTAACTCAGGGCTTGACAAACCCGGGGCGCCAGGTCGCAATTGTGGCTAGAATTAGTGACCTGGCGCGGCACAGCTGGGGTACCCTGTCTTCGTGCACACCCCCCGCGATGGCTGGTAATTGAGGCTGCGGCTTTGCAGCCTTCTGCAGGCCTAGGCTTCTTTCTAGAATCTGGCGCCCTCTTGTGGTGGCCGTTGGTATGACAAGACAACCAGCAATGCTAATGGAGCTTCCCTGCCTGTTTTTCATTGCCCACCCATCTCTTTCCCTTAGAACCCCCAAACATTATATATATTTTTTATTCTAACACCCTAGAGAATAAAATGGCGGCCGTTGCAATACTTTCTGTCACACCGTATTTGCGCAGCGGTCTTACAAGCGCACTATTTGGGGAAAAAAATAGGATTTTTGTACTCACCGTAAAATCCATTTCTCTGAGTTCATAGACGGACACAGCCTTCATTTGACATTAGGGTTATATTAAATCTCCTGGTAGGAAGAAGCATAACCCCCAATGTCAATGAACGAAAGAGAAAAAAGGATTTTTGTACTCACCGTAAAATCCATTTCTCTGAGTTCATAGACGGACACAGCCTTCATTGACCTTAGGGGTTATGCTTCTTCCTACCAGGAGATTTAATATAACCCTAATGTCAAATGAAGGCTGTGTCCGTCTATGAACGGAAGAGAAATACATTTTTTTTAATTAAAAAAATAAGACAACAGTAAAGTTAGCCCAATTTTTTTTATATTGCGAAAGATAATGTTACGCCAAGTAAATTGATACCCAACATGTCACACTTCAAAATTGCGTCCGCTCGTGGAATGGCGACAAACTTTTACCCTTTAAAATCTCCATAGGTGACGTTTAAAAAATTCTACAGGTTGCATGTTTTAAGTTACAGAGGAGGTCTAGGGCTAGAATTATTGCTCTCACTCTACCAATCGCAGCGATACCTCACATGTGTAGTTTGAACACCGCTTTCATATACGGGCGCTACTCATGTATGTGTTTGCTTCTGCACGCAAGCTTGGCTGGACGGAGCACGTTCCCGACTCCTAACTTTCTTAGCTGGTTCTTAGATTCCAAGCAAACTTGTCAAACCCTGGCCTAACTAAAATTTGTAAAACCATTCAAAAACCATTCATCATTTCCCTTTAACTTCACAATTATGTGCCACTTTGTGTTTGTCTAACACAGGGGTCTCCATACTTTCTAAACAAAGGGCCGGTTTATCGTCCTTCAGACTATAGGAGGGCCAGAACGATGGCCAGCGGCAGTGGAAATTTTTCTGGCATCAGTAGGAGTGAACATCACTAGATTTGGTATTAGGTTGGGAGGAATAGTGCCCGATCTTTGGTAATATAGGGAGTAATTGTGCTCCATTATTGGTGTCAGTAGAAGAAATGGTGCCCCATTGTTGGTGTTAGATGTCAGAATAGTGTCTCATATCAGTGAGAGGATTAGTGCCCCAAGGGCCGGATAAAGGCAAGAAAAGGGCCGCATCCGGCCACCCGGGCCGCAGTTTGGAGACCCCTGGTCTAACACATAAAATCCCAATAAAATACATTTACGTTTTTGGTTGTACAAAATGTCAAGGGGTATGAATACTTTAAAGGCACTGTACATTCTGTAATAAAGACTGCTACACCTATCCCTACAATTCACTACAGAAAAAAAAAAATGGTGTAAGATACAGGTCTTTAAAGCTTACCGTAGAATTGTGAGGCGTGCTTGGGTGAGCCGTGTGGTCGGGACAAACATTGGCACTCCTGTTTTCTTGCTCATGGGAAGTTGAATTTATCATGCCTACCAACGCCACACTCAAATTGACTCGTAGTGCATATACCATAAAGAATCCAAGTAATGCCAACACTGCCAAGTTGTAACGAGCAGAGCAACACGCGGGCACTGAAATACAGAGAGACATTTTATGTGCACGGTCTCCAGGAGACTAACAGGCTGAGCATTATGAATACCCAATGCAAGAAGAGTGTCACCTTTGCCAGGCATGACCTTTTTATTGTGTTTACTTAGTATAATGATTGCTTTATGCGATTGTGTAGTCTCTACTCCTCTCTGCAGCAACAGGATGTAGCTGAACACAGTGTCACAGCTAAAGGACTGCACTTGAGCATCAGGTTTACAAACTATTTTAACCACTTGAAGACCAGGCCTTTTCTGACATTTGAGTAATTTCTGTTTTCTTAAAGCGGTTGTAAACCCGCATGAAATGTTTTTATTTTTTTTCCTCCTGTAAGGGAAAAGTCATAATGAGCTAATATGCACCGCATATTAGCTCATTATGAAATACTTACCTCGGAACGAGGTGCGTAGCACTTACCTGGTTCACGCCGAGCGAGATTTCATCTTGTCTCGGCGGGTCTTCCGGGTATCGCCGCTCCAGCGCTGTGATCGGCTGGAGCGGCGATGACGTCACTCCCGCACGTGAGATTTAAAACTCGGCAAGGTCCGGCGGCTGCCGGTCCTTTCGCCGTAGATCCCTCCTGCGCATGCGCAGCGGCGCATTGCGAGGGGAATATCTCCTAAACCGTGCAGGTTTAGGAGATATTCTCCTTACCTACAGGTAAGCCTTGTTATAGGCTTACCTGTAGGTAAAAGTACAAAAAGTGGGTTTACAACCACTTTAAGTTTTAAAAAAGGAGTAAACACAGTTGATCGGTAATAAATGGCTTCAGCCAAAAACTAACCATGAGTGAAAGAAAATTTTTTGTGTTATCATTCATATTCTCTGAAAAATATCCAAAAAAATCATAAATTCTGACAGGGTATGTAGACTTATGAGCACAACTGTATATACCCAGACCAGCACATGCACAAACCACACTCAACAGAATGATATATCTGCACACATACAAAAGGCATACCAACATATGAATGTACACATACAGTACATGCAAGGGAGGATAAAATTACTACTTGGTGAGGGTTACTGATATTACTGTAGATCGGTCTCTGATTTTTGGAATGGAAAGCATATAGTATTTATGTTGTTATTCTAAAGTGGCATTGATACCCGCAGTGTCAGCTCTTTTGCAGGCAAGTGCTGCAAGACTGTATTCACTGGGAGAGGAGCACAAATGCATTTCATTTGCACACCTCAATTCTGCTGGCTATTCATCACCCTGAAAATATAATGGAGTTGATTTACTAAAACTGGAGAGTGCAAAATCTGGTGCAGCTCTACATAAAAATCAGCTTCCATTTTTTTTTTTGTGAAACCTTAAATTACCGTATTTATTGGGGTATTGCACGCACCCCCAACCTAGAAGGCAAATACAAATAAAAATAATACTTACAGTTTGAATGCCCCTCGTTGGTGTCTTGCCCGGCGTCCATCGGCGGCCTTGTCCGGTTCGGCCTCCGTCTGTGGCCTCGGTGGTGTCCTCCCGCGCTGTCTCTCAGGCGAATCCCCGCTTCCCGCGCTGAGTTTGAACTGCGCCGCCGACATATACCGAGCGCAGTACACTCGGGCACGTTCGGCCGCGCTTGGCTTCTCACGCATAAAGGCTAGGAGGCGTCACAGAGCGTGACCGCGAGCGAAGCCGAGCCTGGCCGAATGTACCGCACTCGGTATATGTCGGCGGCGCAGTTCAAACTCAGCGCGGGAAGCGGGTATCGGCGTATATCGCGCACCCACGATTTTGCACTGATTTTAAAGGGCAAAAAAGTGCGCGGTATACGCTGATAAATACGGTAATTGAACAAGCTAAAGTTAGAAAGCGCATTGGCTACCATGCAGAGATGCGCCAGATGCACTCTCCAGTTTTAATAAATCAATCCCATTGTATCTATTAAATTGTATATATTTTCATAAAAAGGCATTTTATTATTCAGAGGAGCCAACAGTTTTTCTTTTACCACTGTCCACAATATTTTTTTGTTCATAAGTTGAATGGACTAGACTTAGAGGAAGACTCCCATGATCTAGAAATCACTATCCTAGCAATATAAAAGAGATCCATGCCTCCTCAATTTTTTTTGACCTATGACCTAAACAGGCTTTCTAGGGGGATTCAAAGAGTAAATAAAATGATATACCATGTCCACCCTAAGTGATTTTCCATGCCCTTCTGTCCACATCCCCTGAACTTAGTGGAGGCACTTGGGACATAAGAAGACATTTTTGGAGGCACCATGTACCATCTTAAAGGCACGTTATAATTGGCTTAAATAATGAAGGTGTTAATATAAGAGGCCATTTGTTTCCACTCATTAAGATCCAAGGGCTCATGTATACTGTAGCTCAAAGAAGTGGCACCTACAGGATTTTGAGCTCTTATTTTCCATGCACCATTTTTGTCCATGCACACTATGGCTTTTTCAGAAGTTTACAGGTGTGTTTTCCTACAGGCAAAAAAATAAATAAAAACTTACCAACCTCGCATTTTTGAGAGAAGCTATGGAGCATAAAAGAGCCCAAAAAACGCACAAAAAAGCATGAAAGAGCATGAAAAGGCTCAAGGAAGCTTGAAAACACACACACTAAAAATAAATGAGAAATAAACTCAGGGAAAGGTTTGTGAAAAAAACACTTACGCTCAAAAAATCTCAATAAAAACATGGAAAAGAACCCAAAAAAGTACAAGCTTCTTCAAGCTGAAACAAAAGCTCAAATGCCCGTAAAATCAACTTTTTTTCTTGAGCTGCAGTGTGCCCCAATGTCTTAGCCTAAATCCACTCCTACTTTACTATCTATGTATGTTAGTTCATCAGGTTCCGGATAAAAGTATATTTTTTTGAAATGTGGCCTGGAATCTTGTTGATGTTTTTGCATAAATGCTCCAGACTAAAATCTTTCCATAAGATTATATGTGCATGTAACATTTTATTCATCGGTAAAAGCCTGCCTTGTGTAGACATTCAAAGCCCCGAGACTGCTACTGAGAGCCACAATGTTAGAAGGGATTTCTTTCAACTGACACTAGTATTTCTCTTCGCTCTATTGCAACAATAAAAGTTGTGTAAGGAAGTGAGGGATGGGATCCCCATATACACTGCCTATACAAAGCTTTAGAGACCTTCGTATGTATGCAAACATAGGGAGGCAAGATTAATATGCACCCAAACACAGCCCAATATACTAAACACGTTAAATTGTCCCAACCACACAATTTACCAGGCTGTGGATGTAAATTAAACAGGATAACTTCAATAAAAAGCCTGTCATACAACTACTATAATAGCTTCCATTTACCACCACATTTACTCAGTCACTAAACGCGGTCTCACCCATTTACCACTCTGTGTGCACACCATACTAGCCCGAAAATGAACATATGTAATTAGTACATACCATACCAGTCAAGTGGCCACATATTACCACACCAGTTTATGCCCACACAATGTACAAGATGGGGAAATCATCAACCGCTGCTGCTGCTGCTAAGACAGTCTGCACTGGAAGGTTTTAGCTCTGACAGTTGCATAGTGACAGTTAATGATAACACAATTATGGTGGGCTGGATAAAAACAGCAAACGGGAAGAGATCAGGATACTAAATTAGATAGTAAGCAGCAGTGTAACTGAATAGATATTTCTGGTTTATGTATTCCACAGCTTGAAAAAAAAAATGCACATTTTCTGAAACATGCTTACAAAAGCACTGTGCTGCAGGTTATACCATATACAGAATGGAAATAATATTTCCCATTATACGAGGATGTGGCAGGAACAGGCTTTCTCACTGTACACACACACACAAATACATATAGTAAGATCATCAAACAAATTTTAATATTACACAAAGATAACCTGAGTAAATACTGTATTTTCCGATCTATAAGATGCACCTGACCATAAGACGCACCTAGGTTTTAGAGGAGGAAAACAAGAAAAAAAAATTCTGAACCAAATGGTGTACTAAAATATTTTCCAGTTCCCATGAAATGCAGCCTGACCAGTGCCATAAATGCAGAGTGACCATTGCCATGAATGCAGGGTGACACGCAGAGTGACCATTGCCATAAATGCAGGGTGACACGCAGAGACCATTGCCATAAATACAGGGTGACACGCAGAGACCATTGCCATAAATACAGGGTGACACGCATAGTGACCATTGTCATAAATGCAGTGACCTCATGTTATCTCACCTGCCTAACAAAAGACAGAGCAGCCGAATGCTCTGTCTTCTGTCTCTAGCACAGTGTCATGCCCAGTCAGGAGATCACCTGGCGCCCAGAGGGGGGTATGGATGTCTGTCCCTGCGCTCTCCTGCCTCTCTTCCGGCGGTGATCATTGCCGTTGGCGGCAGGGGGTGGAGCCAGCGGCAGGCAGAGCAGGAGGCGGAGACTGACGTATATTTGCACCATAAGACGCAGAGACATTTTCCCCTATATTTCTGGGGGAAAAAGTGCATCTTATGGTGTGGAAAATACGGTACTAAAAACTGCTTTTATTAAGGAAAAACAAAAAACAAAGGTTCGTTCCAATTTTTCATTTGTGGATAATGGTTCTCAATGTGGTTCGCTGGAGTCCCAATGCCTTACAAATGGCCTTGTAACTCATTCCAGACTGATATATGTCAATTACTTTGGTTGGTATGATGTGTTTCTTTTTTAGATCTTTTAGCATGCTTCACTTTGTCAGACAGCTTCTATTTAACCACTTCAGCCCCGGACCATATTGCTGGTCAATGACCGGGCCACTTTTTGCGATTCGGCACTGCGTCGCTTTAACGGACAATTGCGCAGTTCTGCGACGTGGCTCCCAAACAAAATTGGCGTCCTTTTTTTCCCCACAAATAGAGCTTTCTTTTGGTGGTATTTGATCACCTCTGCGGTTTTTCGATTTTGCGCTATAAACAAAAATAGAGTGACAATTTTTTACTTTTTGCTGTAATAAATATCCCCAAAAATATATTAAAAAAACGATTTTCCCTCAATTTAGGCCGATACGTATTCTTCTACATATTTTTCGTAAAAAAAATCATAATAAGCATTTATTGATTGGTTTGCGCAAAAGTTATAGCGTCTAGAAAATAGGGCATAGTTTTATAGCATTTTTATTAGTTTTTTTTTTGACTAGTAATGGCGGCGATCAGCAATTTTTATCGGTACTGCGACCTTATGGCGGACACTTCGGACACTTTTGACACATTTTTGGGACCATTGGCATTTTTATAGCGATCAGTGCTATGAAATTGCATTGGTTACTATAAAAATGTCACTGGCAGGTAAGGAGTTAACACTAGGGGGCGAGGAAGGGGTTAAGTATGTTCCCTGGGTGTGTTCTAACTGAAGGGGGGGTGGGACTGACTTGGGAAAATGACTGATCGCTGTTCATACATTGTATAAACAGACGAACAGTCATTTCTCCCCCTGACAGGACGGGGGGCTGTGTGTTTACACACACAGCTCCCGGTTCTCGCTCTGTAACGAGCGATCACGGGTGTCCGACGGTGATCGCGACCGCCGGGCACGCACGCTCCCCTATTGGCTGCATAGCGAGACGACGTATAGCTACGACATGCCGATGTATAACTGCGGTGGCTGGTTGGCAAGCAGTTAAGTGGTTTCTTGATTCAACAGGTCTGTCAGTAATCCAGCCTGGGTGTAGCAAGTGGAATTTAACTCTGCTTTCCAAAAAACGTGGTTAATCACAGTTCATGATTTAGTAAAGGGGGGGGGGGGCAATTTTTCACATAGGACCAGGCAGGTTTGAACAGCTGTTTTACCTTAATAAATTAAATCATCATTTAAAAACTGCATTTTGTATTTACTCGGTTTATCTTTGTGTAATATTAACATTTAATCATTTAGGCGTGACAAATAGTAAAAATAAAAATAAAAATAAAACACACACACACACACACACACACACACACACAGGAAAAAAAAAAAGGGGCAAATACTTTTTCACAACACTGTATATATTATTCACCAATATTTTTTTTCAATAACTACAACATCCTAAACTGCATCTCAAACCCAATACTTTTTTTTCTTGTTTTTAGATATTTGGTGCAACATGCTAGAGTGCTAGAGTCACATCTAACATTTTATGTACCCGTATTTTTAGGTGCGTTTTGGTGCTACACACATAGAGCAGAACACTAATTTCAATGGGCTGTCCTACGCACACCAAAGTAGCTCATGTACTTTTTTTGGCATTGAACTTTGTGTGAGTTTAGTGTGCGTCTGATGCTTGCCACATTTGGGGTGTCATTAGCAACGAATGGCACAGCAAGTGCGACAAGCGTTTCGCACGTGTTCACAAAATGCTCAGGTGTAAATGCATTTACTCTCAAGCCGTGTACACACGACCATTTTTCACGTCATGGGTTTTTCTCGACGTGATTCTTGTCACACCTGCCTTGCATACACACAATCGTGAAAAAAATGCTTGAGCAAAGCGCAGTGACGTACAACGCGTATGATGGAACTATAAAGGGGAAGTTCCATTCGAATGGCGCCACCCTTTGGGCTGCTTTTGCTGATTTTGTGTTAGTAAAAGTTTGGCGAGAGACAATTCAAGCTTTTCAGTCTTTGTGCTTTTCAGTCTGTTACAGCGTGACAAATGTGCTATCTCCATTACAAACGCTAGTTTTACCACAACGAGCGCTCCCGCCTCATAACTTGCTTCTGAGCATGCACGTTTTTTCCTGTCGTTAAAGCCTACACACGACCGTTTTTCAAAACGTGAAAAACAACGAGAAAAATTAGAGCATGTTCTAAATTTATAATGCCCATTTTTCACTTTAAAAAAAAAATGCTCTGGAGCCTACACACGATCGTTTTTAATGACCAAATTTTAAAAATTGCATTTTTCACGTCATGAAAAAACGGTCGTGTGTACGCGGCATCACTTCTAGTTCTGCTAGTTTCCTTTTAAAAAGCAAAATTCATTTTTGGTTCAATAGACTTAAATGGAGAAGCTGCAGACATGCTTGTAGTGCATTTTTGCCACGTTTTGCATTTTTAAATTCACCCAACAACAAATTGGGCAATAAAAAAAAAAAAAAAAAAAGGGTGAAAAATGCATCAAACACACGTGTTCAAAAAGCACAAACAGATCAAAAGTAAACTGCATAGGTGTGAACCAGGCCTTACAGAGTGCTAGAGTAAGTGAGAAAAACCAAAACATCTTTTCTCTGTCTATCCAAAATGTGGATGTGGTGTATGTGGTTAGACTCAGGCCCCATACACACCATAGAATCTATCCGCAGATAAATCCCATCAAATGGGTTTCTGCGGATAGATTCTATGGTGTGTACACTCCGTCGGATATTTATCCGCAGAGAAATCTCCCCTGGGATGGATTCCAGCAGATCGAATATTTGCTGACATGCTCAACAAATCCATCTGCTGGAATCCATTCCAACGGATGGATCCGCTCGTCTGTACAGACTTACCGGATCCATCCGTCCAAAGGGATTCCCCGCACGCGTCGTAATGATTTGACGCATGCGTGGAATTCCTTATATGACAGCGTCGCGCCCGTCGCCGCGTCATAATAGCGGCGACGGCGCGACACGTCATCGCCAGAGGATTTCAGCGCGGATTTCAATGCGATGGTGTGTACACGCCATCGCATAGAAATCTTCTGAAATCCTCGAGAGGATTTATCCGCGGATACGGTCCGCTGGACCGTATCTGCGGATAAATCCTCTCGTGTGTATGGGGCCTTACAGTAAATCACAGCCGAGACAATATATTGAAGGAGAAAAAGAAAGACTTTCACATAAATATATAAAATATTTCCAGATTAATCCCATCATATAAAAGTTTAAAACCATCACATACATTGCACTACAATATATATTTTTTAACACACTACAAAGACCACTTATATTTAATCCAAGTGCTTCATTTCACAGGTAAGGCCTTGTACACACGGGCCAGAATCTCGTCAGGGAAAAAAAAAAGTTTTTTCCTGACGAGATTCTTGGCAAGAATCTCTTGCCGCCCGAGTGTACACACACTCCTTTCAAAAGAACCGCGGTTCTTTTGAAAGGCAAGAACGCAGTGACGTCATCGCGTATGACAAGCATGCGCTCGTCACATTCGATGCCGTCCCCGCCATCTTGCTTCACCCTACCTATGCCGTGGAAGCTACCGCACATGCGTCAAAGTAATTTCGAGCATGCGCGGGTTTCCACGGCGACAGGTAAGTATACAGACGCTCGGGTTTCTCTTCTCGACGAGAAAATAGAGAGCAGGATCTCCATTTTTCTCGTCGAGATTCTGGGCAGATTTCCAGGCGAGAAACCTGAAAGCCTCATACACATGAGCGCGTGTACGAGGCTTAACAGATTGAGTCAACACACTGACCATTAAACTAATGTACCGTGGGTTGTAGATATAATCAGTTTTTGCAGGTGTTCCCTGAGACCGGAAAGTTATTCCAAGGGTTCCTCTGTGTTCAAAGGGTTAAGAAAGGCTGACATAGAATGTAGCCAATATGGGATCCTGTTAAAGTGGTTATAAAAAGGCAGAAGATCTTAATGCAGGGCTCGACAAACCCCTGGCGCCAGGTCGCAATTGCGACTAGAATTAGTGACCTGGCGCCAGGGGCGGCACAGCTGGGGTACCCTGTCTCCGTGCGCACCCCCCCTCGCGATTGCGTCAGGCTGTGCCAGCCGGAAATTGAGGCCGCGGCGATTTTGCAGCCTTCTGCAGTCCTATGGTTCCTTCTGGAATCTGGCGCCCTCTTGTGGTGGCCGTTGGTATGACAAGACAACCAGCAATGCTAATGGAGCTTCGCTGCCCGTTTCCTTTACTTAGAAGTTAAAACCCCCAAACATACATACACTATATATATATATATACACACACACATTATATATATATATATATATATTTTTTTTATTCTAACACCCTAGAGAATAAAATGGTGGTCGTTGCAATACTTTCTATCACACCGTATTTGCGTAGCGGTCTTACAAGCGGACTTTTTTGGGAAAAAAATACACTTATTTTTAATTAAAAATAAGACAACAGTAAAGTTGGCCCAATTTATTTTATATTGTGAAAGATAATGTTACGCCAATTAAATTGATACCCAACATGTCACGCTTCAAAATTGCGTCCGCTCGTGGAATGGCGACAAACTTTTACCTTTTAAAATCTCCATAGGTGACATTTAAAAAAAATCTACAGGTTGCATGTTTTGAGTTACAGAAGAGGTCTAGGGCTAGAATTATTGCTCTTGGTCTACCAATCTTGGCGATACCTCACACCGCTTTCATATGTGGGCGCTACTCACGTATGCGTTCGCTTCTGCACACAAGCTCGGCGGGACGGGGTGCGTTCCTGGCTCCTAACTTTTTTAGCTGGCTCCTAGATTCCAAGCAAATTTGTCAAGCCCTGTCTTAATGCATTCTATGCATTAAGATAAAAAGCCATCTGTGTGCAGCAGCCCCCCTCAACCCCCTCCAATACTTACCTGAGGTCCATCTAGATCCAGTGACTCCCCTCCTCATTGGCTGAGACAGCAGCATGGCGCTATTGGCTCCTGCTGCTGTCAAAGTCAGTGAGCCAATGAGGAGAGAAAGGGGGCAGGGCCAGACCACATCTCTGTGTCTGAATGGACACAGGGAGCTGTGGCTCAGCTCAGGTGCCCCCATAGCAAGCTGCTGGCTGTGGGGGCACTCAACGGGAGGGGAGGGACCAGGAGCACTGAAGAGGGACCCGAGAAGAGGAGAATCAGGACTGCTCTGTGCAAATCCACTACACAGGGCAGGGAAGTGTGAAATGTTTGTTATTGTTAATGAAAATAACAAACAAAAAAAAGACTTTAGTATCACTTTAAGCTTTTATATGATGTGAATAAAAAGCGTGTCCTGTGTCCTGATTGGATAGATTGATAGCAGCGCAGCCATTGGCTCCCTCTGCTGTCAATCAAATACAATGATGCAGGCTCTGGGGGGCAGGGGAGAGATTCTTTGATGGAGCACATGAGAAGAGGAGGAGCCAGGAGCACTGCTGAGGGACCCCAGAAGAGGAGGATCGGGGCCATTCTGTGCAAAACCAACTGCACAGCAGAGATAAGTATGACATTTTTTATTTAATTTTTTTTAAAGTCTAGTATCATCCTGCCTCTCTCCCCTTTAAAAAAAAATTTTTATGAAAAAAAGAAAAGCAGACAACCTAATTCTTTTCATGACGCACAAGCCAATGACCTCTCCACAGTATATCCGACAGTTTCCTAATGCAATTATGAACACACGCATGAACTGACTCATTCATAGGAAATACAAATACCCATCAGGTGGCAGTGGAATACAAAAAAGGAGTATATTAGTAATTCGAGGTCTCTATACATTCCTTTTATTACAACGCTTTCATGGAAGGAATATAGATAAAACTGCCAATGGACTTCGTTCACAAAAGAAATAAAAAACAAATAAATGAGGAATAGCTGGTAATGGTCAACAGATAACCACATCCTGGTTAGGCCACTTTTTTGCTATACGGCACTGCATTACTTTAACTGACAATTGCATCGTCGTGTGACACTGTACCCAAATAAAATGCATGTCGTCCCCCCACAAAAATAGAGATTTTTTGCTCTATAAACAAAAAGTTACCAACAAATTAAAATAACTAAAAATAAAAAACAATAATTTTTTACCTTCTGCTCTAAAACCCATCCAATTAAAAGAAAAAATATCAAGTTTCTTCATCAACACTGGTCTATAGAACCGTATATCTCTGCACCTGGAAGTGACAGGTGCTTGTGTATAGTCACCTTTACAGAGACAGCCCTGGACACAAATTGTCTACATTCACAGGTATACATCCATCTACAGTCTCTCACTGATCTGAACAGGCAAGTTGTATGCAAACAACTGTGACCCCCCAAGTCCTAGAGGGCTCTGGAGCACCTGCATAAATGCTTTGTGTGCCCCTGGATGGATGTTTTTGATCATTATAAAGTTTGGTGTGTGGATGCAATAATTTCACAGCAGAAACGCTGTTGCATCATAACTAGAATTTCAGCAATCTCAGCAGGAAAACTGCAGCACAATGTTCTCTTGTATAGGCAGACTTTATTTCCTTCAGTAAACAACCTGAGAGAAATATTCACGTTCCACTGAGCAGGAAGTTGGCTAAAATGGATACGCTCTCACCAGCAAGGACATATATACACATATATATATATATATATATATATATATATATATATATATATAAATTATAATCTTTGCTGGTGAGAACGTATCCATTTTAGCCAACTTCCTGCTCAGTGGAACATGAATATTTCTCTCAGAATGTTTACTGAAGGAAATCTTAAAAAATTGTGATCTCAATTCAAAGCACTTTACGATCCTCATTAGCCATTTTGCGAATTATATGTAAACAGTGCAGAGCCGAGCTGTCCAAATAAAAAAAGACAAATGTTTGCCAACAATCCTCAGTGAGATAAAGAAGAGAAGAGATCCAATGTATCTTAGTTCCTTTTAGATCAAAAGGAATGAACTTTGGTCCGTTCCGTTTTTCAGGCGGATCCGAGTAGGCCACCCATTGACTTGTATGGGCCAGTGGATGTCAGCGGAAATGCGTCAGCTGACACCCGCCTGCCATCCGATAAAATCCGCTGAAAACAGATATACGTTCGCCATCTGTCCAGCTGATCGGATCGGATAAAAACTGACATGCTGTCCATTTCGATCTTCCCATAGATAAATAGCGGGGCTTTGACAGGTCCATCCCTACACAGTGAGCAAAGACGGACCTGTCATCTGCCTGATCAGTGGGGATTAACGGAGCAATCCCCTGCTGAGCTAGCAGAGTCCGCCCTGTGTGAAAGGAGCCTAAATGAGGTCAGCTTAACCACTTAAAGACTAATGCCGCGTACACACCATCACTTTATGTGATGAAAAAAATAACGACGTTTTGAAAAACGTCAATTAAAGCAGATGTGCCACGGGAAAATAATATTAAAAGCCAGCAGCTACAAATACTGCAGCTGCCGACTTTTAATATTAGGACACTTACCTGTCCTGGAGTCCAGCGCTGATCGCAGCAGAGCACGAGTGATCGCTCGTCTCTCTGCTGCTCCCCCCGCCATCCACGCTGAGGGAACCAGGAAGTGAAGCGCTGCGGCTTCACTGCCCGGTTCCCTACGGCGCATGCGCGAGTCGCGCTGCGCCCGCCGATTGGCTCACACGCTGTATGCTGGGAGCCGAGTGTTCCCAGCACACAACGGACGACAGACGGGAAGTCAGAAAAACCCGTCTTTCGCCCGTAGCGTGTGGCCGGAAGTGGGTGCAAATACCTGTCTTTAGACAGGTATCTGCACCCCCCTCCCCCCTGAAAGGTGTCAAATGTGACACCGGAGGGGGGGAGGGTTCCGATCAGCGGGACTCCACTTTAGGGTGGAGAACCGCTTTAAAATGACCGTGTGTGGGGGAAAACGTTGTTTTATGTCTTCAATTTTTTGTGTCGTTTTTCAAAGCGTTGTTTTTTGTGTCAATTAAAATGATAGTGTGTGGGCAAAACGACGTTTAAAACAACGTTTTTAAACCTGCGCATGCTCAGAAGCAAGTTATGAAGCTAGCTTCAATGGAAAAGAGTGCTGAACGTAACCTCGCTTTGCTAGAGCATTTTGAAAAAACAATGGTGTGTAGGCAACGTCGTTTTTGAAAATGAAGTTTCAAAAACATCGTTTTATTTCATGATTTAAAACATCGTTTTTTTTCATCACATAAAGTGATGGTGTGTACGCGGCATAAGGGTCAGTTCACACCAGACGCAGTTCCGTTTAGTTCCGTGTGCTTTTTTTCTGCACAAAATGCATCCACAGTGTTTTCCAATGGCTCTTGTTGGCTCTAGTTCACACCATGCAGTCAGATTCCAGTCAGTTTCTGCACCGGAAACTGACTGCATGGTGTGAACTAGAGCCATTGGAATACATGGAAATCACTGTGCATGCATTTTGTGCAGAAAAAAAAAGCACATGGAACTGAACAGAACTGCGTCTGGTGTGAACTTGCCCTTAGTCTTTTTAAGTGGTTAAGCTGACCTCAATTAGGCTCCTTTTACACAGGGCAGGGCGGACTCCGTTATTCCCCACTGAGTAGGCAGATGACAGGTCCGTCTTTGCTCACTGTTTCCGGGATAGAACTGTCAGAGCCCCACCATTCTCTATGGGAAGATCGAAACGGACAGCATGTCCAGCATTGGAATACATGGAAAACACTGTGCATGCATTTTTAGTGCAGAAAAAATGTGCACAAAACTGTACGGAACTGCGTCTGGTGTGAACTGGCCCTAAACCTTTTTTCACACTTGTTGCTTACAAGTTAAAAAATCTGCATTTTTTGCTAGAAAATTACTTAGAACCCCCAAACATTATATATATTTTTAGCAGAAGCCCCAGAGAATAAAATGGCGGTTGTTGCAATATTTTGTCACACTGTATTAGCGCAGCGGTCTTTAAAACACATTTTTTGGGGGAAAAAATGCACTTCAATGAATTAAAAAAAAAAAACGGTAAAGTTAGACAAATTTTTTGGTATAATGTGAAAAACATTCTAAAACCCAAAAAATGAGTGTAATAAAATATAAGCAGCGCTGTAAACAATGTAAGATGAAATATCCGTTTTTACAGGTATTCAAAAATAATGCTAATGTCCATAAACATCACCATGTGACAAAAGTGAATATGTGCACAAATTTAAAAAAAAATATATAAATGTCTTTAAATATAAGTCCATAAAACACATCAAGTAGGTTTGTGAAAAAATAATAATAATAGCTTCCAATTTTCCACCACACCCGGTGTCAGTGAATCCTCTCCCTTGTGAGGGACGTGGCTGTGTGGCAACCATCTGAAGTGAATGTGTGACGTATCAAGGCCGATCAAGGAAGCAGAGATCCAGGAAGGAACAGCGGGGAGGTGGTGAGCGATCAGTTGACACATTGGGTCTGCTGTGACCAATATACTCGGTTTTCGGTTCATCTCTGAACGAGTGTTTGCTGTGCAGTGTATTGCTCTATTTTTTGAGATTCATGCGAGTGCTATATTTGAAGATTTAAGTGTGGTATTAAACTGATTTTACGGTATCACGCTATTTTGAGCACTTCTTTTATTTACATGCGGAGCTTTCTGGCAGTGAATTGGTTGGAACTGGAATTATCTGCTATACCTACCAGTGAGGTCTGTTTGTACACGTTTACACGCCAAACACGAGAGTGTAAGGCAATTTGAGTTGGTGAGTTTTGCATCTGACGGGAGAGGATTCACTGACACCGGGTGTGGTGGAAGATTGGAAGCTATTATCATTTTTTTCACAAACCTACTTGATGTGTTTTATGGACTTATATTTAATTAATATTTAAAGACATTTATATATTTTTTTAAATTTGTGCATATATTCAATGTTGTCACATGGTGATGTTTATGGACATTAGCATTATTTTTGAATACCTGTGAAAACGGATATTTCATCTTACATTGTTTACAGCGCTGCTTATATTTTATTACACTATTTTTGGGGGTTTTAGAATATGTTTTTCACAGTTTGATTTCTTTTAACCACTTCCATACAGGGCACTTACGCACCTTCCCGCCCAAGCCAATTTTCAGCTTTCAGCCATGTCGCACTTTGAATGGCAATTGCGTGGTCATGCTACACTGTACCCAAACAAAATTGGCGTCCTTTTTCCCCCACAAATAGAGCTTTCTTTTGGTGGTATTTGATCACCTATGCGATTTTTTTTTTTTGCGCAACAACTAAAAAAAGACTGAAAATTTTGAAAAAAAAATACGTTTTTATTTTTTTCTGTAATTTTTTTTGTAAATAAGTACGTTTTCTCTTTCAATTACGGGCACCGATATGGTGGCACTGATGGGCACAGATGAGATGGCACTGATGGACATCGATGAGGTAGTACTGACGGGCACAGATGAGGTGGCACTGATTGGCGGCGCTGGTATGCGGCACTGATGGGCACTCATGGGCAGCACTGATGGACACTCATGGGCGGCACTGGGCACTCATAGGCGGCACAGATGGGCACTCATGGGCGGCACTTATGGGTGGCACAGATGGGCACTGTGGGGTGGCACTTATGGGTGGCACAGATGGGCACCGTGGGGTGGCACTGATGGGCACTGTGGGGTGGCACCGATGGACACTGTGGGGCGGCACTGATTTACGTATGTTGCCAGTCAGTGCCCATTTGTGGGCACTGATTGGCATCTTTTTTTTTTTTTTTTCAGACTTTTTTTTTTTTAGACTTTTTTTTTGGCATCTTTTTTGGGGTTTGCCCTTCCCTGGTGGTCCAGGGTGGGCTTCCCTGGTGGTCCATGTGGCGATCCGAGGGGGGGCTGCGCTGATAAACAATCAGCGCGAACCCCCCCTGTCAGGAGAGCCGCAGATCGGCTCTCCTCTACTCGCGTCTGTCAGACGCGAGTGAGGAAGAGCCATCAACGGCTCTTCCTGTTTACATCGTGATCAGCCGTGGTTGAACACGGCTGATCACGTGGTAAAGAGTCTCCGTGAGAGACTTTACCGAGATCGGTGTTGCGGGGTGTCAGACTGACACCCTGCAACAACGATCGCCGCGATGCGCGCCCAGCGGCTTAGAATCCTGAGGGCGTCATATGACGTCCAGTCAGGATTCTACAACCACTTTGCCGACGTCAATCTGTCATTGGCGGGCGGCAAGTGGTTAAAGTAGCTGCTTCACTCTTTTGCCAATTTGATTAACATTATATGTTCATAAGCGCAGTGGTGGGAACACAGAAAGGGCAGATTCATCTTTGTTACCATTATTTACATAATGTGAAAAATGATGTTACGCCGCAATTGCAAGAGAATCGGGGTCTTTATTCTAAGTAACAAAAAATCAAGATTCTGATTTTATCCAGAATCTTGCAGCTCTAATATACTGTGTACTAGAATATATAGGATTTTAACACGCGGGTTGGATGTTTCAAGAGGGGGGCCCCAAACGATTGTAGTAACTCCTAAATCATCAGCCAGACACTGCACTTTTCTATTCATTGTCCAAGTAGAGTTAGTGTCAGTAACAGAAGACAAAATATCTGCATCTTACCTGTCCCAAGAGGGGTTTGGAATGTCCCTACTGTCTTCAACTGCTTGGGACATATACAGGGACACAAAAAATAACTGTATAATGTTATACTCTCAGCACAGGGCATTTTAACCCTTGCTACAGCAAAAAAAAAAAGACGCCCACATTTATTATGGTTTTGTGTAGCCTGTATGCATTACAGGAATATTTTAAAGCTTCAATTGGGCCTTAAAGGGGTTGTAAAGACAAAAATATTTTCCTCTTAAAGTCTGACAGTAGCTGATAAAGTAAAAAGTAATGTTTTGCATTATAACTAGTTTGATACCTGTTGAAATCAAGGTGTTTTATTCACCTCCGTCACTCCTGAATCATTATTCTCACTGACTTCCTGGTTTGCGGTGCACATTTATTCTTGCTACATCACGGCCTAATGGGAACTACAGTTCCCATTAGGCTTAGCCTCCCTGCCTGTGAGGGATAAGAGAGCATCTTCACGCAGGGATGTAGTCATAGGGAGGGGGTGAGCACATTCTGCTTTCCACCATGCAAAACGGCTCAGATGCTGGTGGAAAGCAAGAAGAAGAGTGACAGGAAATGGCATTTTCAAACCTGGATTACTGTATTTTGGAGGTCAAAAGGAAAAACAAGGTAAGTGATATTTAAATGCTCTTGCTTACAGCAATCAATTGATCTAATAAAAAAAACGAACCTTGAGTGTTCCTTTAATTTGTTAAGAAATGCTGTAATATTCATGCAAAAGCATTGAGAGGGTTCTTCATGAAGCATCTCTAATGCAGAAAAGTTCAGTTGCACATCTTTGATGTACTTTGAGAGGAAGACCCTTTTTTAGGCCCTCCTCTGAAAGACATACAGGTCAATAGAAACCCATTAATGCCTAAAATAATCTTAAAGTGGATATAAACCCTCTCCTATACCCAGTGAAGTGAACAGCCTCAGAAAATACATAGGGATGAAAAAAAATCCCCCTACATACCTTTTACATGTATATCTATTGTCTTCCCCTTCTACATTCTTTAGAAAGTGTACATTGTGTTAGAAATCTTGTCAGGGTTAAATCAAACAGGCTAGAGAGATGAGGACGTGATGTACGTGAAGGTGGGAGGTGCCGGAGCGCTCCATGGCTTGTGGTAGCGGGAGCGTGGAGCGGAGATCCGACGAAACCAGCTGCGGACCGGTGGATGCCAGAGTGAGAGGCTGACACCCCGGAGATCGAGTCGGAGACTCTGCCCTGCCCTGTTTGGCACAACGCAGGATTCGAAGCATAGACGGGACCTCGAAGGAAACCACGTGACCCGGAAAGGAAGCCAAGTGATTTCCCAGCATCGCGCTGGGTGCAGTCGGGAACCGGTGGAGTAATGCAGCAACGGCAGCGGTAGCAACAGGATGACGAGGAGGTCCTGAGGTTGGGTGAGACGCTCAGTGGAGCCGAGCAGGGTCGGGTGCCGTCCCGCCGCCCCCCCCCCTCCCCGAAGTACCCCCCCCCTACCCCCCCTGGTCTTGTAAGTTGAAGCTCAGGCTTTCTGTTGGACACACAGCACAGGAGGGAAAAAGAAAGAAAAGTGCAACGAGTCAGTGTTAATCACGCTAGAGCTAAGTCATTGTTATAGTCCCATACTATGGAGGAGCAGGATCATTTCCATTTATGTGATGTCATTTGTATTTACCAGTAACCACTAGCCCTGGATATGTGTGTGATTAGATGGTTGTTAAGTCAAGGGCTAAAACTCTGGGCAGTATCGCTGAAAAATTACGCTGTAGTACTGGCACGTGTGTAAGGAGTAGGACTTGGTATTATGCTACTTGGCGTAAGGTGACATATGCACCCAAAGTTTTGAGACTGGAGATGTCCTAAACCCAGGGAAGAGACTCCGGGCAGAAAACTCATATGCTGGGGAACAGGCCCCATCCTACCTATCTCATCTGTCAGGTGATCATTGTTAAATAATTGCCTGGGACTTGAGTGGTATTCAGCCCTGGGAAGAAATTCTGTCTCAAAGCCTCATCTAGTCAAGAAGCAGGACTCCTCATACATAAATATACGGAGATCACACATATATAATATTACGCGAAGTAGCAGGACCCCTTTTATATGTGTGAGGACCACATATATTTAACAACGTGGGACATACAGGACGACCAGTACGGGGAAGCCAGTCAGGGCCGAGGTACCAGCTGGTTTAGGGACCTGAGCGGAGACATAGGGTTATCTGCCCTCAAGAGACACTAAAATCTCATCAGATCAAGGAGCAGGGTAACTCCTATGGGTAAGGTGGCCGTATAAATACAACACACATACACCGGGCTAAATACAGTGCATAGTCTAGCGAAGAAAATCAAAGCCTAAACAGATTAAGGAGCTGTAAAATCCCCATTCACAATGTGGACACGGATATAAAAACTCACTGGATATCCGTGGAGTTCAACCCTGGGAAGAGACTCTGGGCTTGGAAGTGGGAGAGAACACGTTACTGTCGGCTCGGAAGCACTAAGGGATAGAGGGATAGAAATCTATCCATGTGAAACATGCTTATAAGTTCACAACCTGGCAGGATACATCTGTTGTAAAAAAAAACAAAAAAAAAAACAAAAGGCGACTGGTTTATGCAAGTAAATGGTCGGAGCACATGACTAGGAGGGTTGCGAAAGGGAATAATTAGTCCTTACTGATTGAATACATCTTCCGTGCGTCACCTGATTATCAGTTAGTTAATCACAGTAGTAATCTAATTGGGTATTGGTCGCACAATAGATAAGATTCAACGGGGAAACAGAGTGGAGAGGCCGCAGGGGTACCCCCATTCTGGATTTTCCCTCTTTTTGGCGTCTCCTCCTTTTTTTTTTTTTTTGAGCTCCTCTTCTCTTTGCTCTTTCTCCTGTTCTTTCTTGACCCCCTCTGCTCCTCATTCCCCCCCCCCCCCAGATAGACCAGCATATTTTGGCCGTTGAGAGGTTAAACACCCAAGATAGAGTACACGGCAATTACAAAACGGCTGGACCTCTGGGAGCGAAGGGAAGGGGGGAGAGTGAGGAGGAAGGGAGGGGAGAGAATAGTGAGAGGGAAATAGATATCTCCGCGTGTAGGGACCCAGGCAAGGCTGAGAATAGATAAATCGCAGAGCGTAAAAATCCTTTTTTCAAACTGGGGAAGAGAATCAGACCCTCTAACAAAATGAATAGATCGACGAGAGGTGTCACCATAAAACCAACTAAGAATAATTCGGGGAATAGCTCCATACAGCAATATATGACTCAAGAAGGGAGCCTTAAAAGCCCAGGACTTGCAAAAAAGACTGAAAAGAAGAAGAACGAGACAAAAAAAGGAGCAAGTAGTGTGGAGAGCTCTAAAAGTGAAACGGCAATAGAAAGCGAGCAAGATCAAAATAGTGCTGAAGAGCATGCCCAAGACATTCAGGACACACAACCCCCCACAAAGGCAGAGATGAACACAATGCTCCTGAGGATGGAGAATGTCATAAGGACTGAGATCAACAAGGTGAGAGCAGACCTTGGAGGGCTCCGCAAAAGAGTTGTAGAGACGGAAAGGAGATTAGAGGAACAGGACCAGGAAATAAACTTCCTGAAAGGGCAGGTAAAGGCCCTGACCGAAAGCCAAAGAGTGGTGGCTTATAGGATAGAGGACCAGGAGAATCGTAACAGGCGACAGAACCTTAGAATCAGAGCGATAGTAGAAGAAAAGGATGAAAACCTCAGGGATATCATGAACATAATTTTTAACCCCTTACTTGAGAGATCAGCAGAATCGAAGCCCCTCAAGATCGAGAGAGTGCATCGAGTGGGGAACCCCCAACAGACAGATAGATACGGACCAAGGGATGTGGTCATTCGTTTCAGGAATTATGTCGATAAAGCAGAAATCTGGGGAAGGCTTAGGGGGAAACCCCCCCTGAGATATAGAGAGACTGAGCTACAAATATTTTCCGATCTGTCTAAAGAAACGCTTGCAAGGAGAAGACACCTGAAACCCCTCCTAGAGCTGATGCGGTCACAAAATATTAAGTATCAATGGGGATTCCCGGCATGCCTTATAGGCATAAAGGGAGGGAAAACAGCACGATTAAGGTACCCGGAGGAACTGAACGATTTCTGCTCAAAAATGCATCTAACAACCCCTGACCTGCCGGATTGGGTAGATTAGTTGGGTTTTGGGTCGCCCAGAATTACGAGAGATTTGATGGGGTGGAGGGGGGGGGGGAAGGGGAGGGGGGGAGTTAATGGAGTGCCTCGAGTACCACTTCGAAAGAGGAGCTGAGGGTGAAGGCGAGGAATCGCCTAACAGAGGCTCCCAGGCCAAGAATAGGTCAGGTCAGGGCAGGGGAGGGAGGGAGGGGAGTAGGGGGGGGGGACAACTAGGGGAGGGGGGGGAAGGGGACCATCTGTACGACTCCACAAGAAACTTTCTTAAACGCTTAGAAAAAAAAAAAAAAAAAAAAGTTATATGACAGATATTAAGCTTCTCTCATATAATGTAAAAGGGTTAAACATATCAAGAGACATAACATTCTCTGCGAATTAACACAATATAAAACAGATATTGCCTACCTTCAAGAGACCCACATTACCCTGGAGTCCAATATAAAATTGTACTCACCTGAATACCCTACCTGGTATTATGGGGATACAATTTCATCGAGATCTCGTGGGGTCGCTATAGGATTCGCAAGCAGGGTCCGATTCACATTGTTGGACAGACAGACTGATCCCGAGGGGAGATTCCTGTTTTTGAAAATAAAACTAGGGGGGGAGGTTTATACCCTGGCAAATGTCTATGCCCCCAATGTGAATTCAGTTAAATACATTAGCAAAATTCTAAGAAAATTAAAAGAATTTGAAGAGGGTCATGTAGTGTTGATGGGGGATTTCAATTTCTGCATGAACCCGAGCCTCGACAGTACGTCCTGTGTACAGGGGACTAATCGTGAGCATCTTAAGATACTGATAAGACAAATGTTACAAAATCAAATGGTGGATGTATGGCGAATCTTCAATCCCAAGACCCGTGACTACACGTTTTTTTCACCTGTGCATGGGACGTACTCGAGGATCGACTACATCCTCGTGGACCACAGACTTTTGGAGAACGTGGTCGAAGTAAGTTGTGAGATCATGACGATATCCGACCACGCCCCTATTACCATGAAAATAAGTACTGCTATACAAAAAGCTAATCCACCAGAATGGAGATTGGACGAGAGTCTGTTGGAGGACGAGGAGGTAGCCGAGAGGGTACAGAAAGAACTGGAACTCTACTTTCAGGAGAATGATAAGGAGGGTATCTCAAGAGCTTCCCTTTGGGACGCTCATAAAGCTTATATAAGAGGGATTTTTATTGTAGAAGGGGCAAAAAAAAAAAAAAATAAGAACGAGCAAATTAAAAACATTAAGAGAGGAGATGTACAGGTTGGAACAGGAACATAAATTACAGGGACAAAAGAGGGAAACACTTCATAAGCTAACTATAATAAGAGACGAATACAGAGCCCTGGCTGAGCAGGAAACTAAGAAATATATTGATAGGACAGAGAGAGAAAGATATGTCTGGGGAAACAAACCTAGTAAATACTTGGCCAGAATGGTAAGAAAAAAGAAAACCAGGAATTTTATTGAGAAAATCAGGGATGGGAATGGTGACCTAGTATACGCGACAAATAAAATAGCAGAATCCTTTAGAAGCTATTATGAAGAATTATACGGCGTTCAACAAAAGATCAGGGACCCAGGTGAAAAAATGGATAAGATCAGAGAAGTATTACAGCAAGCCAACCTCCCGAACTTAGAAGAGCACGATATATTAGGAATGGAGGATTCTATAACGGAGCAGGAAATAAGCGAGGTCTTAAAAAACATTCCTAAGGGGAAAAGTCCCGGGCCAGATGGTTTTTCGTCTGCTTATATACAAAGGTTTAGCACCATCTTAATTCCTAGACTGTGTCAATATTTTAATGGTCTGGGAGTAGACTATGAGATGAGTAGAGAGGCATTAACAGCAACGATCACAGTGATTAAAAAAGAGGGAAAAGATAATACGATTTGCTCAGGCTTCAGACCAATCTCGCTCCTGAATGCAGACACTAAACTGTATGCAAAAATACTGGCCGAACAAATGAAAGGAGTAATGACAGCAATTGTCCACCCTGACCAGGTCGGCTTTATACCTGGGAGGGAGGGAAAGGACAATGGGGTTAGGGCGCTCCTCCTACTTGAGCAGATTAAAGAAAAAGGGATCCCCGGTCTATTCCTGTCGGTCGATGCTGAGAAAGCCTTCGACAGGGTAGACTGGGGGTTCCTGATACAAACATTAGAATCTATAGGAATAGGTCCAAGGATGATCAAGCGTATTAAAACCTTATATTTCCATCCCTGCGCCAGGATTAAAATTAACGGATCTTTATCTGCACCCTTTGAGATGAAGAATGGGACTAGGCAGGGATGTCCCCTGTCACCCCTCCTCTTTGTCCTCTCATTGGAACCCCTTTTGGCAATGGTTAGACAAAATCCAGAAATATACGGAGTAGAAGTAGGTGAAGATGAGCACAAATTGTCAGCTTTCGCCGACGATATTTTATTTTATATAAGCAGTCCAAGAGTTACTCTCCCGAAGTTAATAGCTACCTTAAAACAATATGGTGAGGTCTCAAACTTCAAAATGAATACAGCAAAAACAGAGATCCTGAACATTAATATTCATAAAGATGAAGAACTATATTTGCGGAAGAAATTTAACTTCTCTTGGCAAAGAGAGATAAAGTACCTGGGTATAAAACTGGCAAATACTCTCAAGAAATTATATAGAATAAACTTTATCCCCCTTCTCGACGAAATGAAAAGAGAAATTAAAACTATATATAATAGACCAATCTCGTGGTTTGGGAGGATAAATGTGGTAAAAATGGTCCTTATCCCTAAAATCTTATATAAATTCCAAATGGTCCCAATCTATCTGCCACCGTCTTACATCAAAATAATTAACTCCCTTATAATGAAATACATCTGGAATAATAAAAAACACAGAGTCTCTGCGCAAATTTTAAAACGGACCAAGAAAAAGGGGGGTTTGGCTGTACCCGATATCAGATTGTATTACAATGCGTCGGTCCTCTCAAGGGTTATAGAATGGGCTAAAGAGTCCCAGGACAAAAGATGGATAAGTATCGAATGCACATTAGCGAGGGCACAGTTAGGGAGAGTAATTTGGAACCCACCACATTATAGAACCTTACATACGTCAACACATGCAATTACACATAATGCTTTGAGGATTTGGGATAGTTTACACAAACAATTAAAAACTAAATTTAATTCACCCCTTATAGACTTAAAAGAAAATGAATATTTCGCACCAGGGACAAAAGAGGTAGGTGGTAATTGGATTAAAAATAGAACACAGTTAAAAGATATAACACTAAAGGGTAAAATTATGACCCTTCACGAAATTAAACCTAGGATTGAAACTGGGGCGCTCGACGAGTGGAGATATCTGCAGTTGGTGTCATTCGTCAAGCGCCTCCCACACCCTTTGCGGTCACAAGAGGAGTACACTATTTTGGAACAAATGTGTAGTACCGAAAGCTCAAAAGGTAACGTTTCTAAAGTATACAAATATTTGCAGAAAACGGATGAACCGGACAAGCTAAACTATATCCAAAAATGGGAGAGAGATTTAGGTGTCCCAAGGGGGAAAACGACCATAGGAAGAATTCTTAACTTGACCCACACTTCGGCGGTTGATGCAAGAACCGCCGAGATGAATTTCAAATGTCTGACGGGCTGGTACGCTACCCCAGATAAAATTGGTAAATTCAGAGTAGGGGAGTCGGAGGAATGTTGGAGAGGATGTGCGGCAAGAGGAACGATGGCCCATCTGTGGTGGGACTGCATAAAAATCAAAACTTACTGGGGAAAAGTCCGGGCCCTGATAAAAGAGATAACAAAAAAAGAAGTAAAAGACAACCCATGGGTAGTCCTCTTTCATGGGGGGGAAGCTCCAGTGAACGAATATAAGGGATCACTGACCCCGCACTTGCTGAATTCAGCGAAACGATTGATACCCCTAAAATGGAAAAACTTGGAAAGTCCGCAAATATGGGAGTGGATTGACTCCGTTGAGGGTACATATAGGAGGGAGAAATTAAAAACACGGTGTAGATAAGAATAAGCCAGGGAACAAGGATATTTGGGAACCATGGATTGAATTTAAAAAGTCTTGGAGTTTCGCAGAAAATCTTAAGAGTGGAATCGTGAGATGGTCAAGGGGGGGATGGGTTGATGGGGGGGGGGGGGGGGGTAAGGAAAAAAAAAAAAAAAAATCTTGTTTCCTCATCCAGCAGCGGGAGTGGAGTCTGGGCATACAATGTGTGACAGCCGATTGGAGGAAAGGCACACACCCTCACTCCACATAGGCAGAGGAACAAAGAAACTCGCAGAGCTGTAGTCTGAATAGACAAGCTCTCTGCTATCTCTATGTTCCCTTTTGGTGCAGATGCAATGCAATTTGAGCCACACAATATGCATGGCTTAAATCGTGTCGCAAAGACATTGCATGTGATGTACACAGGAATGCTGTGCGAACACATGTGGTGTTTTTCTCCCACCAGTGTGAACCTAGGCTGACACTTCTATTTCTGAAAGCATTCTTTATTTACAGCATTTTTACACACCTGATGTAGGCTGGGTTTCCCCCTATCCAATTTGCATGTCAGGAGATTGTGATCAGCTCTCTATGGAGCCGGTTCTCAGATCTCTGACGGCTCTGGAGCGGCTTGCACAGGAGTCCTGTGTATCTTTGGCTCATTTTCAAGGCCGAATTCAGGCAAAAATTTGGCCCCGAAACAGAGAACAGGGACGCACCGGAGCCATGCTGCGAGTCGCATCCGGCTTCGATGTGAACCTGAGCACAGAACTTTACACACCAAAGCATCCCTTTAAGATATGTTTGAGACATTGATAAGCATAGCTATACGACTGCAATGAGGATATTGAACAAGGTTAAATGCAGTATTTCTTGCCTCATCTCCTGCCCATTCCACAATGAAAAATACCATGTTTAAGACATACTGTACATACCATTCATTGTAGATTTAAAGCGCTCAGAAGGAACAGTCACAGTCAGTCACAGTCTAAATTATGAACTGAAGCATATTATAAAGTGTCCTTCACGCTACTGTGAGCAATAAAATGTATCAAAACAAAAAAGTGTAAACACAGCAAAACCTATTGGTGTTTACAATACACACACACACACACACACACACACACACACACACACACACACACACACAAGTGAAATAATATGCAAAATTTACCATGGTCACTTATTTATGTTATTATGACTGATGCGTGTATAGTTCATGCGCGAAACCCCCTCTTTTGCATATGAACTGAAGCAGTGTCTGCTGGTATTCTTACCACACTGAGATAACATCCTTCTCTGTGAGCATGTGATATCACATCAGGATTTTATTTACAGATTTATTTATTTTTGAACCTCCACTATGCAGCTAAAAGATGCTCACATGTACTAAATGGCACGGGGCCTGGCTGGGATCACTATACCTATGCTCAGGCCCGGGCATTTAAGACTGAGCAGCCCATTTTTCCCCAGGAACAAGGGGGGGGGGGGGGAGGTTTGGTTTCGGTAGGCATTCACGGGGGGTTTCTGGTGTCCGCCACACTGTAATGTGCAGGGAAATTGTGATATAATGGGGACAGCACTGTAGAGTGGCACTGTAATGATTACAGGTAGGCCCCTTTATATTACAATGCCCTTGCAATTATTCCCCCTTTTCTCTGTAATCACAGTGCCCCCTTTTACTCTCTGCTCACTGTGCACTTCTCCAGCTCCTCCTGCCCCCGTACATCAGAGTCCGCACAGACCCACCCTTACATCAGAGCCCCCTTACATCAGAGCCCCCTTACATCAGGGTCTGTACCCACCCCCTCTTTACATCAGAGCCTGCACAGACCCCCCTTTACATCAGAGTCCACACAGACCCCCCTTACATCAGAGTCCGCACAGACAACCCTTAGAGTCTGCAGAATTTCCACTTACTGTAAGCTGCAAATCCACTGCGGGTTTCCGCATCGCACCCGACTTGCACGGCAGTTCACACTGCCATATGTGAACTGCTCGGAAGTGTCATACTACTTTAACGGCGCCTCCATTTCAGCTTGCATATCGTACTGCGAACTGACAGTTCGGACATGAACCGGATCACATAGGTGTGAACACCCATGCGATCCCATTCTGGTGCGGACCAAAAAAGTGTCCTGTGCGTGTTTGGTCTGAATGCGGTGCGATTTCAGCCATAGTATCTGTATGGCTGAAATCGCAATGCACGGACATTGCATGTGATTTGCATTGCGAATCACATGCGATATTGCACAGCACACTAGTATGAACCGTGCCTTAAGGGGGGATCTCATGTAAAGTGGTGTTCTGAGAACCCTGATTTGGGCCAGGTTCACACTAGTGCGCTATGCGATATCGCATGTGATTTGCACTGCAGTGCAAATCACATGCAATGTCTTTGCAATGCAATTTCAGCCAGATACTATGGCTGATATTGCATCGCATTTGGACCAAACACGCACAGGACACTTTTTTTGGTCCGCACCGGAATCGGCTCGCATGGGTGTTCACACCTATGTGATCCGATTCATGTCCGAACTGTCAGTTTGCAGTGCGATATGCGAGCTGAAATGCGGGCGTCGTTAATGTAGTATGACACTCCGCAATCAAGCAATAATACAAAACAGTCAATAAGTTCCTAGAGAAAGTGAATAGCTCTATGCCTCTCAATGTTTGCCCACAATAAGCCCCATGACTTCCTAGCAGCTACTGAAAGCCTCCCTCCTATTTGTGAGCTCTTCTGTCTTTAATAGTCTGGTTTAGGGGGAAGTACCTGCCCTCCCAAATTAACCCCTTATTAGCCATGTTCCAGACTGACTCTACAACTGCTATAAGCATCGAATTCTTTTTGTGACAGTGCCCCACAGAGACCAATTATGAATGTCATTAATATCAGAATGACAGAATGTGATAGTAAGCAGACCCCAATCTAACATGTTGGGAGACATGTCTCATTATCTAACCACTGAACGATTTTTGTGAGCACTAGAGATAAGCAAACCTGTCAGGATTCACTTTGAGCCAGGTGGGAACTCAGAACCCTGAGCTTAGTGCCAAACCCCTGTGAAGGCTAAAGGGAGAGAAAATACCTGTTTTTCTGGCCTGTTTCAGGATTTTGTTGGAAAAAAAAAACATGAGTAGCTGGGCACTGAACTGAAGCAGACAAACTAGCAAAAAAAATTCTCTCAGCAGAGAGCAGTTTTTTTTCACGTGTCACAAATGGCAACATTAAAAATACACACATTTAAATAACATGCCTTGGAGGTGTATTAAATTACTGGGAGACAGGATAGAGGGTGATCTTAAGCACCCCAGGAAAGGAGGCACATGCTGTCTGCTTCTTTCACTTCTCCCCGAGTGTGTGGGCGTGGCAGACACAGAAGCAGAGGGGCGAGAGGAGGAGGAGCAGGCCATCTGAGTGGAGACTGGAGAGCAGAGAGCAGAACTGTTCCTGTCGGCTCTGAGGCTGACCTGTGTGTGAGCGAGACCCACAGCTCAGCCCATTCACCGGAGAAGATACAGGCATCGCCGCCGCACAGCAGTAGGTGAGCGGCGGCCGCAGGCCTGTGTTAGCCCTGTCCAGGCCGCGGTCGCCGCTTACCTCCTGCTGTGCGGCATTAACAAGACACGGAGCGGGAGGCCGCGGCCCAAGCCATAGCAGCCCATCGGGCATATGCCCGGTCTGCCCTATGGCCAGTCCGGGCCTGCCTATGCTGAAGGGGTGATGGACAACACACACCTTTGATGCTCACCTATCAGAGGGAAGACCACAAGTGACTGGACAGCTGTCATGAGTATAGGTACCGTTACACAGAAAACTAAGAGGACCAAAGTGGGAATTTACAGTTTCTAAACTGAGGCCCCGTACACACGACAGAGGAACTCGACGTGCTTGGCACGTCGAGTTCCTCGTCGAGTTTTGGGATGAAGCCGCCGAGGAGCTCGGCGGGCCGGCTTCTCCCATAGAAGAACGAGGACAACGAGAAAATAGAGAACATGTTCTCTATTTTCTCGTCGAGTTCCTCGGCGGCTCCATCGAGCCAAAACTGTACAGACGACAGAGTTTCTCGGCAGAATCCGGGTTTTGACCGAGTTTCTCGGTGAATTCTGCCGAGAAACTCTGTCGTGTGTACGAGGCCTCAAACGTTATTTCTGTCAAAGGTAGCTTGTACAAAGTAAATTCTCCATCAAAACATTAAAGTGGTTGTAAAGGCTCAAGGTTTTTTACTATCATACATTGTATGCATGAAGGTAAAAACTCTTCTGTGTGCTGCAGCCCTCCCTAAAACTTACCCAAGCCCCATATCTTGATCTAGTCATTTACGTGAGAGCCTCGGCTCTCCTGGGGGTCTCCCCTACTCATTGGCTGAGACAGCAGTGATAGCCACTGGCTCCAGCTACTGTCAATCACAGCCAGTGAGCCAATGAGGAGAGAGAGCGTGAGCCGAGCCACGCTGTGTGTGAATGGACACACAGAGCAGTGGCTCGGGAGCGAGCCTGCTTGGGTGCCACCATAGCAAGCTGCTTGCTGTGGGGGGGGATGATGATACATCGATGATGATACATCGAGGAAATAGATACCTCACGTCACGCTTTAAAACTGCGCACACTTGTGGTATGGTGTCAAACTTCAGTCCTTAAAAATCTCCATAGGTGACACTTTAATTTTTTTTTTTTACAGGTTACAGGTTTAGAGTTACACAGAGGAGGTCTAGTGCTAGAATTATTGCTCTTGCTCCAACGTTCGCAGTGATAACTCACATGTGTGCTTTAAAAAAAATTTATATATGTGGGCGTGACCTACGTATGTATACGTTTGCTTCTGCATGCAAGCTCACGGGGGAGCTTTCATTTTTTATTTTTATTGTTTCTTTTATTTGAATTTTTCATACTTTCCCTTTAAAAAAAAAACATTTTTGATCACTTTTGTTCCTTTAAGACCCATTTTACACTGAGGGCGTATTGCAGGCGCTATAGCGTTAAAAATAGCGCCTGCAATCCGCGATTAAAAAGCTGCTCCATTGACTCCAGTGTGAAAGCCAGAGGGCTTTCACACTGGAGCGTTGCGCTAGCAGGACTGTAAAAAAAAGTCCTGCAAGCCGCATCTTTGGAGCGGTGTGTATACCGCTCCTCCACCGCTAATGCCCATTGAAATCAATTGGACAGCGTGGCTATACCGCCTGCAATGCGCTGCTTCAGCAGCGCATTGCGGGCGGTTTAAGGCCGTAATCACACTTGTGCGGTGCGAATTTCAGCTCTCTTATCTCTGCAGAGAGATAAGAGAAGTGCTCAGCAGATCCATTGCGTTTTAGCTGCAGATTACCTGCGAATTTGGAGACCTGGGAGAGGGGGGGAAGTGTATTGAGCTGAATGAGACAAATCCTGAAGAGAAATGAACACATCTGCGATTCAGCAGAGTACCCATAGAAGATAATGGGACTGAATTTGCACCTGAACCGCACCGCAATGCCTAAAAAATGCACACGGTTTTCCGGCAATGCGCAGTGCGAATGCATCGCACATATGTGAACCAGCCTTGTTGAAAACAATGTATTTTGAAATGTTCTGCGAATTGGATGCGGTTTAAGCCGCAGTCTATTCGCATAGGTATAAAGGGGGGAACTAATGCGCAAAACCAGACTAACCATGGGCAACTACACCAAGTATTATAAAATAACAATAATGAACTATAAAAGCAGCAGCCACTACCAAAACAGAGCTCACGAAAGCTCTATTTGTGGGAAAAAAAAGGACGCCAATTTTGTTTGGGAGCCACGTCGCACAACCGTGCAATTGTCAGTTAAAGCGACGCAGTGCCAAATCGCAAAAAGGCGCCTGGTCCTTTACCTGCATATTGGTCCGGGTCTAAAGTGGTTAAGACAAGAAAGTGCAGCATCCACAGAGGAAGAATATGACATCACGTATTCCTTGGTGACTGGTATGGATCCCGCCTGTGTGAAGGGACCCTTATAAAAATGAGATGCAAAGTTATCCCGTACTCATCAGGGATTTCACATCAGTGTCTTGGATGAAGGAGTGGAGGAGGATTGGAGCAATCTGAGCTGTCCCAGGATTCCTATTGCTGCTGGGTTTTACCCACATCTAACAGGCTGGTTTAACCTGTTTTGAGGTGAGAGGCTAACAATTCCTTTGTCTGGGGTCTGCACAGCTACACTGGAGGATCGTGCGGTGGATTGCAGTACCATCTTCGGTTTAAAGCACTTTTGCACTCTTTGGGAGAAATCAAGCACCTTATTAACTATATACTTGTACACATTTTTTTGCACTTTTTAATTTTTAAGCGCTGGAATTTCCTTTGAACACTATTATCTACCTGAACATTATTAATTTATTTATTTATCACAGTTTATCAAGCGCTGGAACTTACCTTGAACATCATTATTTATTCAAATTTTTATTTATTTATGCTTGAACAGTGGCCCAGATTCAAGAAGCGGTTGCGCGGCGCAATAGCTGTTTTGCTCCCGCGTAACGAATGCCCCCGATTCAGGAACATCGCTACGCGGACTGCAGCCTAGGATATGACAGACATAAGCCTCCTTATGCCTTCATATCTCAGGCTGCATTCTTGCGTTGGCCGCTAGGGGGCACGGCCATTGTGATCGGCGTATAGTATGCAAATTGCATACTACCACCGATTCACAAAAGTTGCGCGGGCCCTGCGCACGCAAGGTACGGAGTTTCCGTACGGCGACTTTAGCGTAAGGCTGCTCCTACTCATAGTAGGAGCAGCCAATGCTAAAGTATAGCCGCCCTTCCCGCTCGTGAAATTTAAATTTCACGTCGTTTACGTAAGTGATTCGTGAATGGCGCTGGACGCCATTCACGTTCACTTAGAAGCAAATGACGTCCTTGCGACGTCATCTGCCGCAATGCACGTCGGGAAAGTTTCCCGACGGAGCATGCGCTGTTCGCTCGGCGCGTGAGCGCGCCTAATTTAAATGATTCCCGCCCCCGGCGGGATCATTTACATTAGGCGCCCTTACGCAGGGCTAATTAGCATAGCGCCCGCGCAATTTACAGAGCTACTGCTCCGTGAATCGCGGGCAAATCGAAATATTTGCGTGGGCGCAGAGAAAAATCTTTGCTCTTTGCCCACGCAAATATTGCGCGGATCTACCTGAATCTGGGCCATTATCATTATCTGTATTCACTTTGCACAATTTTTGTTGCACATTTTTGTGATTTTTAAACACATCCAGGTTTTTCCGGATATTTTATGATCATTATTATTCACTGTTATCACATTTTTTATATTCGGTGAAGGCACTGGAGTTTATTATGTATTGAAATCTTTATAACAGCTTATGACCCATTGTCAGTTCAGTCTTCAAGATATTTCATTAATCTCACCATTTCCTCCCTTCACATCCTAGTTGTGGATGTTGTGAAGGGTCTCTGAGGAAACCAGGAGTGGAACATATTTTACTGGATTCTTTGGTCAATATCCATACGTTGCTGTGCGGTATTTGATATTTATCATATTTTAGTTTTCCACTGGCAAGCGCCATTACACTCCCCCCCTTTTATATGCTATTCGCATAGGTGTGAACCCGGCCTTACCCCTTTCTCTGCCGCTAGCGGGGGTTAAATGCGCCCCCGCTAGTGGCCGAAATGTGCCACAAATCCGCCCATAGCGTCGGCGGTAAAAATAGCAGTGTTTTACTGCTGACGCTATGGGCGGCTCAGTGTGAAAGGGGTCTTACAAGGAATTCAAACATCCTTGTAATGGTGTGTGACAGGTCCTCTTTATGAAGAGATGTGGGGTCTACAAGAAGGAAGGAAAGGCTGACATTAACCTCTTGCCGACCGCGCTATAGCAAAAATACTGCTACAGCGCGGTCGAGTTACTGTGACAGGACGTCCCTGGGACGTCCTCGTGCACTTCCGCGTTTGCGCGTCCCCTGGGGCGCGCTCGCGGAAGTGTCCGTGCTCGCCGGGTCTAGAAGACCCGGCGCATCACGGATCACGGTAAATTGCCGCGAATCGCGGCTGTTTACCACGTGATCGCTCCGTCAAATGACGGAGCGATCACTTGTAAACAAACCGGCGTCATTTGATGACGCCGGTTCCTCCCTCTCCTCTCTGTACCGTTCGGTACAGTGCGAGAGGAGAGGAGAGAGGGGGGGGGGGAGCGCGGGGTGTCAGCAGTGCTGTGGCTGGATCTGTGACAACTGCAGTCACAGATCCAGCCATCCCTCCCTGCACAATACTCTGCCATGCCCAAATACTCTGCCATGCCCAAATACTCTGCCATGCCCAAATACTCTGCCATGCCAAAATACTCTGCCATGCCCAAATACTCTGCCATGCCCAAATACTCTGCCATGCCCAAATACTCCGCCATACCCCAATACTCCGCCATACCCAAATACTCCGCCATACCCAAATACTCCGCCATACCCCAATACTCCGCCATACCCCAATACTCCGCCATACCCCAATACTCCGCCATACCCCAATACTCCGCCATACCCCAATACTCCGCCATACCCCAATACTCCGCCATACCCCAATACTCCGCCATACCCCAATACTCCGCCATACCCAAATACTCCGCCATACCCAAATACTCCGCCATACCCAAATACTCCGCCATACCCAAATACTCCGCCATACCCAAATACTCCGCCATACCCAAATACGCCGCATATATAATGTTTTGGGGTTCTATGTAATTTTCTAGCAAATAAATTGTGATTTTTCCATGTAGGAGAGAAATGTCAGAATTGGCCTGGGTGCTCCAGAACGCCTGATGGCGCTCCCTGCATGTTGGGCCTCTGTATGTGGCCACGCCGTGTAAAAGTTGCACACATGGGGTATCGCCATACTCGGGAGGAATAGCAGAATGTGTTTTGGGGTGTCATTCGTGGTATGCATATGCTGTGTGTGAGAAATAACCTGCGAATATGACAGAAACAAGTTTTTTTTTTTTGTTTTTTACAGAATTTTCGGTCGTTTTTCTTTTATAGCGCAAAAAATAAAAAACCCAGAGGTGATCTAATACCACCAAAAGAAAGCTCTATTTGTGTGAAAAAAAGGACACAAATTTCAAATGGGTACAATGTTGTATGACGGAGTAATTGTCATTCAAATTGTGAGAGCACCGAAAGCTGAAAATTGGTCTGGTCAGGAAGGGGGTTTAAGTGCCCAGTGGTCAAGAGGTTAACAAAAAATTCACGATCCCAGCCTTTTCTGCCGAGTCCCGGGCTTTGTTTACTTCCGCCCGGGCCTCCGAGTGTCAGATTGTCGGGGACCATCTGTCCCTTGGAAATCTCTATGACTAACTTCCGCCGGCGGTGGATTCCTTCTCTGGTTCGTTGATCATACGGGCAACCCAGAAGAAGCACCGGAAGGCGACGTCCCCTCTCACTGCCTGTAAGAACGATTAAGCGTCTGAACAGCCGCTTTGATTGTTCTTACGGTAAGCCTAGGTTCACACTGCTGCGAATTCAAAATCGCGGTAAAATGCGCGATTTTACCGCGATTTCGGCCGCAATTTAATGTAAATACTTTTTGAAATCGCAGATGCGGCGTCGCACTGATTAGGACAGTGCCATTGCCGACAATTGCCGCCGATTTGAGATGCGATTTGACATGTCAAATCGCATCTCAAATTGTACCCAGTGTGAACCAGGGCTAAAGGGAATCGCCGGGGGGAAAATAATTAAAAAATTATAGCTGAATGATGCCTGCAGGTGCAAGCATCATTCAGATATCCCCACTGAAAGCCCAGGACATCGTTTGGCAGCCGGTTAAGTTATATGACCAACATGCACTGGGAACACTATATAACCTGTGTATATAGATATATACACATTAGGGAAGAGCTCAGGTGTGTTTGGTTCCCAGCCTTGCCAGGAAGATGTCACAGTACTGGGCCAGGCATTCCTTGTCCTGCATGGTATCCATGGTTATATTATACTTGTGACTGTGGGGCTGGTAATGTCCGGCCACAGATGATTGGCCCAGTACAATGACATCTAGATTAGGACTAGGATTTGAACACATAAAACAAATGTACACACTCCATACAGGACACAAGCACTGGGAGAACATACAAACACCAGGTAGGTAGTTGTGGGTTTTCCTTCCACACTAGCTGGTTCATGTCTAAACTGACCCTACTGTGTGTATGTGAGAGTAGGGGACCTTAGATTGTAAGCTCCTTGGGGGGCTTACTGATGTGACTGTACAATACGTAGAGCAGTGTGTAAAATGACAGCACTATAATCGGTAAGTGGCTGTAATAAACAGACAGTGAGTGACTACAGAGGGATGTGAGATCTCAGCTCTTCCTGTACAGGTGTTAGCGCTTTGTGATGGAACGAGCGGTCACATGATCAGCCAGCCGGCTCCTCCCCCTATGGCTGTATACACTGCCGTTGTAGTGCTGGACACAGCTGTCTGTTCTATAGGTCGGTACCTTTATCATGGGGGGCATTCTGGATATTGCCATGGACCGCATCCTGCTCAGCCAGCAGAGGGCTCCGGTCCTCCTCCTCGCTGTCACTTCCCCAGCTCCTCATGGTGGACTGTGAGCGCTGTGTACAACCAAGAATTAGCCGGGTCCCGTGCTAGGAAGTCCCATCCCTGAGTCACACACCGCAGACTCCTCCCAGAGTGTGAGGAGCCCTTCCCTTCCCTTCCCTCCTGTGTGCGCCTTCTTCCGGTATACTTCCTCCTCACACAGCTTCATGCTTCACTATGGCGACAGGGCGACCCCTACCAATAGAACCGAGCTGTACAGCAAACCACCGCCGTGTATTTTCCGGAATCTAGGCTCTTTCTTCTAGTGGAGACACTGCGCTCAGTGCGCTACTTCTATACAGGCACGCCCTCTAGTGGAGACACTGCACTCACACCACTTCTTCTATACAGGCACGCCCTTTAGTGGAGACACTGCGCTCACACCACTTCTTCTATACAGGCACGCCCTCTAGTGGAGACACTGCGCTCACACTGCTTCTATACAGGCATGACTTCTAGTGGCGACACTGCGCTCACACTACTTCTATACAGGCACGCCCTCTAGTGGAGACACTGCGCTCACACTACTTCTATACAGGCACGCCCTCTAGTGGAGACACTGCGCTCACACTGCTTCTATACAGGCATGACTTCTAGTGGAGACACTGCGCTCACGCTACTTCTATACAGGCACGCCCTCTAGTGGAGACACTGCGCTCACGCTACTTCTATACAGGCACGCCCTCTAGTGGAGACACTGCGCTCACACTGCTTCTATACAGGCATGACTTCTAGTGGAGACACTGCGCTCACGCTACTTCTATACAGGCACGCCCTCTAGTGGAGACACTGCGCTCACGCTACTTCTATACAGGCACGCCCTCTAGTGGAGACACTGCGCTCACACTGCTTCTATACAGGCATGACTTCTAGTGGAGACACTGCGCTCACGCTACTTCTATACAGGCACGCCCTCTAGTGGAGACACTGTGCTCACGCTACTTCTATACAGGCACGCCCTCTAGTGGAGACACTGCGCTCACGCTACTTCTATACAGGCACGCCCTCTAGTGGAGACACTGCGCTAATACTACTTCTATACAGGCACGCCCTCTAGTGGAGACACTGCGCTCACACCACTTCTATACAGGCACGCCCTCTAGTGGAGACACTGCGCTCACACTACTTGCTTGCTGCTTCAATACAGCCATGCCCTCTAGTAAAGTCACTGTGCTAATACTACTTCCATACAGACGCGCCCTCTAGTGGAAATACTGTGCTAATATTACTTGCTTACAGCTTCGATGCAGACGTTCTCTCTAGTAGAGCTGCACAATTCTGGTCAAAATGAGAATCGCGATTCTTTTGCTTAGACTAAAGATCACGATTCTCTCACGATTCTCAAAAATTGATTGCCAGAACCCCCCCCCCCCCCACAATAAATACGCATGTGATTTATTTGAAAATACAAATATATAAAAAACAGACCAGTGATATGTCTATAATGTTAAAGACCATATAACTCCTTTGAAAAAAGCAGAATCAAACTTTGATTCTGCTTTTTTCATAGGAGTTATATGGTCTTTAACAATATAGACATATCACTGGTCTGTTTTTTATACATCAGAAGCATTACCGCCGGCAACCACTGGGTGGCGCATGGATACACACAATTGTACAGAACTGTGAGAAAGATAAATACATCAGAAGCAGTACCGCCGGCAACCACTCGGTGGCGCATGGATACACACTAGAGTTGTATTGAACTGTGAGAGAAGCCCAGGCTGCTGACGTCTGTTCCGATATCGGCGGCATTTGCGTTCCACGCTGGTTACGTGGAATGGCGGTGACACATAAGAATCGCGGGCCATCCCGCGGGGAGAATCGAGATCGCGATTCTCTCCGCGATTAATCGTGCAGCTCTGCTCTCTAGTCTCTGACTAGACTCTGGAGTCTTAGCACTTTTTTACAGACGCACCATCTAGTGGAGACACTGCGCTAACAACCCTACTTGCTTGCTGCTTCAATACAGCCGTGCCCTCTGGTGGAGACACTTGCGCTGATGTTTCTTAGAAATATTTTAGGTCAGGTTTCTAGTGAAAGGTAGCTGACAGCTCAGGTAAATTCCTAAATCCCCCTTGTCCAGTACTCTTTTTGTAGTCAGTATGAAAAAACACTAAACAGGAAAAAAGACTACTAAAACAGGATACCTATATAACTGTATTCTAATGCAGGGATAAGTTAGGATCAAGTCACTCTTATTTCTGTGAGGCTGGGTTCACACCTATGCAAATTGTATGTAGGCTTCTCCGCATCCAATTAGCACGGTAGGAGATTGTGACTGGCTCTCTATGGAGCTGGTTCACACATCTCCGCTGCGAATTTGCGCAGAGGTCCTGTGCGTTGTGAATGGGGACGCACCGGACCCCTGTTGTGAGCCGCATTGCGGCAATAGTGTGAACCTAAGCCTAAAACTTGTTAGCTATTTGATTTTTTCAGGAACCTATGCCTGGTGAAAGGGTTCTGAGAGGCTCCAAAATGTTGCTTCTGTAAATATGACGTGATCGCTGAATAAAGCTTTGTACCTGTTTTGGAGATCCCTGGTGTGCTGGTGACATATTTTCCACTTTGAATGTCGATATCTTCCTTTGTAATAAGGTGCACATGGAAGGGCAACACACTTCACAAACAGACAAATTGTGCTGTTGCTGGGAGTCCAATGTGTCCCTTTTCCTTTGGAGGAGTGGGCTCTCTCCAGGCAAACCTGCCCTTCATTTATCCCTTGCTATATATGCTCCAACTTGGAGACTCTCAAAATGAATAGAGTTCGGACCGCAGTATACAGAGGAGCCTTGATGGAGGGCACTGCGGATTCCACATATATTTGCAAATGTGTGCAACGAAACCCTAGCACGTAATGCAGGGGAGCTTCTCACCCACTGCAGGTTTGTTGCCTTTTTTTGCATCTATAAAGCCTTGTGTAACAGAATGTAAATACTAAGAAGGTTCTCACAGCCTCCAGTTAGGTTCAAACTCATTTTGGAAGTTTAAAATGTAATTGATGCAGGAAACAGAGAAAAAAAAGATGCGTATCACAGAAAACATTAAACCCCCAGGGAACCTGTGAGGTTTTGTGTGAATTCTTGCTGCAGAGAATTACAGAGAATTACAATTATGATAAATTGTGTGAAGAAGATGTTGAAGAGCATTTATAGCTAACTGACTGGTTTCACTTGTTGTCTAAAATTACTCTTAACCGCCTCAGCCCTGGACCATTACGCTGGTCAAAGACCAGGCCACTTTTTGTGATTCGGCACTGCGTCGCTTTAACTGACAATTGCACGGTCGTGCGACGTGGCTCCCAAACAAAATTGACGTCCTTTTTTTCCCACAAATAGAGCTTTCTTTTGGTGGTATTTGATCACCTTTGCAATTTTTTTTTTTTTGCGTTTTAAACAAAAAAAGAGCGACAATAATAAATATCCCCAAAAGATATATAAAAAAACGTTTTTTTCCCTCAATTTAGGCCGATACGTATTCTACTACCTATTTTTGGTTAAAAAATATTGCAATAAGCGATTTATTGATCGTTTTGCACAAAAGTTAAAGCATCTAAAAAATAGGGGATAGTTTTATGGCATTTTTATTATTATTTTACTAGTAATGGCGGCGATCAGCAATTTTTATCATGACTGCGACATTATGGCGGACACATCGGACACTTTTGACACATTTTTGGGACCATTGTCATTTTTACAGCGATCAGTGCTATAAAAATGCACTGATTACTGTGAAAATGACATGGGCAGTGAAGGGGTTAACCACTAGGTGGCGCTCTCAGGGTTAAGTGTTCCCTAGGGAGTGATTATTACTCTAAGGGGGCGTGGCTACACGTGAAACGTCACTAATGACCATTCCAGATCACGGAGAACAGCCATCAGTAATAGTGTCACTAGGCAGAATAGGGGAATGCCAATCTGCCTGCTCGTGCCATTCTGTCGAAGCGTTTTAAGGTGCGTGTTATAGCCTTTGATGAACTCCAGCATAAGGAGCAGTAGAGAAGGAATAGCTTCTGGTTTCTCTTGTAAAACTTATCTTTAATAAATTGCAAAAACACAAAAATATACCAGCTAGTTACTTGGGGCCAGATTCACGTAGAACTGCGGCGGCGTAACGTATCGTAGATACGTTACACCGCCGCAAGTTTTCATCGCAAGTGCCTGATTCACAAAGCACTTGCAATGAAAACCTACGCTGGCGGTTTCCGGCGTAAGCCCGCGTAATTTAAAGGGGCGTGTGCCATTTAAATTAGGCGCGCTCCACGCCGGACCTACTGCACATGCTCCGTTTCGAAATTCTCGCCGTGCTTTGCGCGAAGTGACGTCATTTTTTTGAACGGCGCCGTGCGTAGCGTACTTCCGTATTCCCGGACGTCTTACGCAAACAACGTGAATTTTCAAATTTCGAACGCGGGAACGGCGGCCATACTTTATACAGCACATACGTGTGCTGTGTAAAGTTAGGGCACCCAAACGACGACTAACTTTTCGACGGGAAACTAGACTAGCGGCGACGTAGTGAACGCGAAAAACCGTCGTGGATCGCCGTAACTCCTAATTTGCATACCCGACGCTGGTTTATGACGCAAACTCCCCCCAGCGGCGGCCGCGGTACTGCATCCTAAGATCCGACAGTGTAAAACAATTATACCTGTCGGATCTTAGGTGTATGTGTAACTGATTCTATGAATCAGTCGCATAGATACTCTGAGAGATAACGACGGAGTATCTAAGATCACCGTCGTATCTCCGCTGTGATCTGGCCCCTAGTTACATAGTTAAACTGGTTGAATAAAAATACAAAATTCCATCCAGTTCAACCAACATAAAAAAAAAACACACACACACAATTAGAAAACCTCAATATATACAATCCTATAGCCTCAGTTGATCAAGAGAAAGGCAAAAAAAAACCTCCCGCATAAAGCATTATCAGTTTGCCTCCAACAGGCAATAAGATATTCCCTGGATCATTTTTACCTCTAAATATTAGTATTCAGTTATATTAAGTGCATTTAGGAAAAAATCCAGGCCTTTTTCAAAGCAATCTATTGAGCAGACCAGAACCAGCTCTCGAGGGAGTCTATTTTCAGTTCTTACTGTGAAGAGGTCTTTCCGTATTTAGAGATTAAAGTGTTACTAAACCCACAACAGTAAAATCTGTCTGTATATGCAGTAAAGCATGCTTGTTATACCCACTGTGGAACCTAAGGGGCTAATCCTCCACATTGTGTAAAAAGGCTGTTTGAGCCTTTCTTCTCAGTTTTTTCCCATTTTTCCACAGTCCCCAATCCATGTCCTGATAGTAAAGAGCCCTAGGAGTCACTCTGCACATGCTCAGTTTAGTGTGTATTGCTAGAGAGTTTTTTTTTTTTGAGGGTGCATGTGATTAGTATAGGGCCAGACAGAGGGTCAGGGGTCATGCAACCTCATAGGACAGTCAGAGGAGAATGAAACTAATAGAAGTTACAAGACTGCTATATACTGCTGATGAGAAAAGGTATTTAGCAGGTTATGGTTACTAAAATAACTGCATTTCCACGTTCTGTGTACTACTACTGAGGGAGACTAAATATAGTGAATGCAGGATCCTGATTTTAGTAATACTTTAAATATCTTTTTCCCCAAGATGTAGAGTGCCCCTTCTCCTCTGTGATTATCTTAAAGGGTCACTAAAGGAATTATTTCTTTATCTAAATAGCTTCCTTTACCTTACTGCAGTCCTGTTTTCATGTCATCATTGTTTGTTTTTGCTATGATGTTGCTGTAATCCTTCTCTGTTCTGAACAGTCTGTTTCCTGATGAAAAAAGGCATGGGAGCTTTCTCTCTGTGGCACTAATCAAGGAGGTGTGATTACTGTGTGTCTTAAACCCCTCAGAACCAATCACTTTCGTTTTACAAACCATCACTGCCCTATATTGGCTCTGTGTCTCTGTACTTTACAGATGCATGAAACTAGATGCATAAACAAAATTGAAACTACAGGTACATTATATTATTGATTTTTATCTATTTTTAATAATTTTTTAAAGGAATCAGTTAACTATTATGTCTCTATACCCTGTAAACAGTCATTTCAGCAAAAACATTTTTTTCCTTTACAACTCCTTTAAGGTAAATAACTCTACACCAAGTTCATTATATGGACCACTTATGTATTTATAAATGTTGATCGTATCTCCCCTTAATCTCCTCTTCTCAAGAGTGAATAAATTCAGTTCCTCTAATCTTTCCTCATAGCTGAGCTCCTCCATGCCTCTTATCAGTTTGGTTGCCCTTCTCTGCACTTTCTCCAGTTCCCCGATGTCCTTTGTGAACTGGAGCCCAAAACTGAACTGCATATTATAGATGAGGTCTTACTAATGATTTGTACAGGGGGAAAATGATTGCTAGCAATAGTAGCCTCTCCAGTTTCACTAATTGTATCTGCTTTGTCAACGGTGTATCACTAAGAATACATAACGTGATTGTAAAGTTATTGTGGCTCCGGCGCTGTGACTGGCCGGAGCCGCGATAACGTCACTTCCGTGCATGTGCGCAGGAGCCACCAGTCACAGCACAGCCTCCTTTAGGAACGGCACAATTGCTGTTGCTAAAGTGCGCCTGGGTCGTTGTCTATGGCGCCTGTGATTTTTGTAAATATCTCCTAAACCGTGGAGGTTTAAGGAGATATTTCAAGCACCTACAGGTAAGCCTTAATCTAGGCTTCGCTGTAGGTAACAGTGGTTGTAAAGGGTTTGCAACAACTTTAAAGTGTGTTATACAGCACAGTGCTTGTGTAATTAAATGTATCACCTGAAATACATAGATGATCCTGCCTGGATATCCCCTCACCCCTGTAAACTAACCACGTTTTATCACTGCTGCTGAGGCCTGACCCCGTGGTCAGTTTACGTGCCTCTGTCACCCGCAGGCAGCCCTGCTCTCCGCTCTCCTGTCCCTTCCCTCCTTTCCTCCCTGCCTGTCAGCGCGTACTAGTGGCCTCCCCTTCCTGTGCCCCATTGTATGTGTTTTGTAAAAAATCCACTGACAAATACCTTATTTTATAGTGCAGCTCAGGAGTCACATGACCGGCCATCTCTCTCCTCCTCCCGACTGATGTCAGTGGGCGTTTCTCGGCTCCGACCACTTTGCTGTCAGACCTGAAGCAGAGAGAGATGTTCGGTCACATGCATGCTATAAAATAAGGTATTTATCGGCTGATTTTTTACAAAATGCATACAATGGGGCACAGCATTTATTATAACAGCGAGGATTGTAGCAACAATACTAAGTGGGTTAACAACCACTTTAAATGTTACTGAAGATGGCCGCACACTTGTAGATTTCCATGCTTCAAAATGTTGTGTTCTTTAACATTTGATATTTGAATGAATGGAGTTTCCCAAATGAAAAATCATACACTGTTAGAAATGAGTTTGTTGGAGAAAATTTTTGCCTCTTACTTCTTAAAATGTTCTCATCACTAGGGTACAAAATAATCATTGTTTTGATCATACTAACAATTCGAAAATCAAAAGAACGTTCCAAAAAGTGAGAATTTAACACAAGGTTCTACTAGTGCAAGGCTAGCTTTGGCGATAACAATAAAGACACAGCTACGTCTCAGGTTAAGACCCCCTTCGCCCATTCCCCCTCTTTCCCGATAGCCAATGGGACGCACCAGGGATGTCCACTCTCGCCACTTTTGTTTGCATTATGCGTGGAACCCCTGGCGGCGTCTATTCGCAGGAACCTGGACGTTCGGGGAGTTCCAGTGCGGGGTAGGGAATTCAAGATGGCGCTTTTTGCGGACGACGTTATACTAACCCTGACCCAACCCAGAACTTCACTACCTTATCTGCATGCAGAACTTGATCTATATAGATCCCTTTCGGGTTATAAGATAAACACGGCTAAGTCGGTAGCTCTCCCCATTAACATTCCTGATGAGGAGGTCCGACACCTAAAACAGTGCTTCCCCTACCATTGGGCAACAGCGGGTCTGAAATACCTGGGGGTGCAGATCACCCCGTCTTTTGATACTTTATATAAGGCTAATTTCCCCCCCCTCTTTCGCTCCATAAGAGAAGGTAGGGTGGCCTATGTTAAGATGGTCATCCTCCCCAAACTCCTCTACCTCTTCCAGAGATAGAGGAGTTGTCCATTCCAGTGCCATATGCAGATCTGCGTAAGCTCCAGGCAGACTTGGTGCGCTTTGTCTGGAATTATGGGAGGCACAGGCTACCTCGAATGGTTCTGACAGCATCCCGCATCGACAGGGAATTGGGGTTCCCCAACCTGCTTAAGTATTACCAGGCAGCCCAATTGCACGCTGTTACCTCTTGGTTCCCCCAGCGCTCCTATAACAAATGGATAGAAATTAAGAAAATATGGCTGGCCCCCACGCACCCGAATAGCCTGCTGTGGAACGCGAGTGTGGAGGTGGACCCGGGCCGACTTTTAGGACCCATGCTTCACCTCTGGACACTTTGGCGCAGACTGTCCCGGGCACATAGCCTGAGCTCGGAGCGGTCTCTTCTGACCTCTTTCCTGTTCAACCCCAGGATGCCCGATGGTCTGACCCACCAGATGTCGTCACCTTGGGCGACGCGTGACCTCTTCCACTTTGGCCACTTGGTGGACCCTATAACCCGTAAACTGCTCTCATTCTCTGATTTGCAAAAGAAATTCAACTTGCCTCGCCAGGTGTTCTATGGGTATCTGCAGATAAGACACTATGCATAATCATTTGCCCCAAAGCTCCAATTTTCAGCGCCAGCGCCTTTAGAAAAACTGGTACTGGAGGGATCTGCTCGCCGCGGGCTGATCAGATATGTATCAACTGTTAAACTCTCGTTCCTTCCCCACCCAGGGTAAGCATGCATACATGCTTCGCTGAGAGATGGGGCTCAGGGAGGAGATCCCGGAGGCGACATGGCAGACGATCTGGTCTCAGGCAGCTAAAAGCTCTCTCTGTACGCTGTATAAGGAGAATGCCTATAAAATACTGTACTTTTGGTATATGACACCAGATGTTCTCCACGCTATCTATCCATCCAGCTCAGACAGGTGTTGGCGTTGCCAGGGAGCCAAGGGGACCCTGTACCACATATATTGGACCTGCCCCAAGATAGTACCGTTTTGGACGAAATCTCAGCAGCTGCTGTCTCGCCTCCTTGGAGTGCTGGTTCCCTGGTCCCCAAAACGATTTTTCTAGGGGTATCGTCCCTGAAAATCCCCAAGTCCTCCAATAAATTGATGAGGCATATATTGACGGCCGCGAGGTGCCTGGTTGCTCTCCATTGGAAGTGACTGTCCCCCCCACTCAAGATGACCTGTACGCTAGGATTAAGGATGTTGAGCTGATGGAAAAAATGACAGCCAGGCTGCAGGATAGACTGGAAATGCATGACGTGATCTGGGAGGAGTGGCATCGTCATGAGAACCCGCCCTGAGTCATGAGTCGAGCCTCCCCTTACCCTCCCCCCACCTCTTCTTTCCCTATTTCCCTGCATCTGCAGTCCCCCCTCCCTGTTTTTTCTTCATTTCCCTTCTGATTCCTTCCTTTTGTTTTTTCTTTGTTATTCAAGATTTTCCTTTAAGTGTGCTATGATTCGACCTCTGGCAGAATGTGTTTGTGGTTTAGATGCTAGCGTGAGGGGCCGCCAAGCTCCCCCTGATATCTGCCTTTTAATGGGCTGCAATATGATATGCACTGTTTTTGCTACTGTTCTGCTGAAGTTTTTGTACTGTTATCTCTGTGACACAGGGGTTAGCCTGTGTCTAATAAAAACTGTTATTTGAAAAAAAAAAAAGAAAACAATAAAGACACAGAATAGAAAACACTTTGGCCTAGAATAGATGATACAAAAAATATTTAGTTAATAACTGGGAGGTGCTGTAATCAGTATCGGTGTCTGTTTTCAAACATAATAATCAGTACAGTTCCCAATTATAAAACTGAATTTGGAATTTGCATGTATACCTGGTCTCTGGAATAACCTTCCCCTCCAGCCACGAACCTAGAGAATTCGCCAACATATAATAATATTAATGTTTTCTCTCCTCCCACTGATAACATTGTAGAATCAAACATGTATGTAACCCACAATCACTGCAGTATGACAAATCACTGTAGTAAGAGTAAACATATTTTTTACTACATAAATGGTAATCACCCTCATCTCCATCTCTCCCTTTTTATTTCTTGTTTCCTTTCCTCTACACGTCCTAATCTCTCTCCTCATTTAAGCTAACTTCTAATTTTTCTACCCCGTCATCTTGCTTGATAAAGTATTTATATGAACAAGTATGCTTATCTGATATGATCATGTGTCTATGTCTAGTGTTCTTTTTATAAATAAAAAAATAAAAAAATAGAAAAAAGGTTTTATTACATTTTTTATTTATTCTAGGCTAGTTAAAAAAAATACATACCTACTCACTTTCTCTTGATAAATGTTACTGACTTTGTTAGAACACAGTACACTGGGCCTGGCAAGATAATTAGGGATGCACCGATTCCACTTTTTTTATCAACGAGTACCGATACCAATTACCGATACCTATTTCCAGCATTCAGGGAGATCAAGATGAGAACGGGCGGGGGTCGCCATCATCTATCAGTGTGCTGTGAAATATTACCATGTGGATGAGACCAAGTGATGAAGAATCACAGCGCTCAAAGCACTGTTGGTCCCACAACTACGAGGACATGCCGTCATCCTAGGTCCTCCACCTCCTCTAATCCTGCTGACAACTGAGCCAGAAGGTATCGGTTTTTAGTATTGGTGCATTTTCACGAGTACCGATATTTGTTGCCTAGTATTGTCACCGATACTGATACCAGTATTGGTGAAACCCTAAAGATAATACATACATATGTAAATAGATGGAAATGACCACGCCAAGATAGTCGTTGTCATCCTGGAGGGGTTGTATTAGTACTGTTGAAGGCCACTGAGCCATGCACATGCTCCTACTATAATAGTGTAACAACTATCCTGGATTTGCCTGGACAGTCCTGAATCTTGGAACCAAGTCCTGATGATGCTGTGTCCTGAGCATGCACATTAAGGCATTTGTTTCAGTGATTGGGGGCTGTGAGTGGGTGATCCCTATATAATTAATGGTAGATTTTGGGCAGGCAACTCAAGTAAATTAGTGGAGTCTGAGTAGGACAACCTGGTCACTGGACAGGCCTGGGCAGACTATGGCAGGGTTAACTGTGTCCCAGGGACCATGACTGAAATGTTGGTAAGTATATAATAAAATTAGATAAAACCGAAAAAAAACCGAAAGGGTTCACATATGGTTCAATAAATTCATACAAACTGCACTAGGCTGCATGAAATTGTCTTTTGACATTTGTTTTATTAGATCTGACTAGATTGTAGGGCATAGCATACATTTTACAATCTATCCCTTTATTAGTTTATCTTATGTTTTGAGTGTGATATACTGTATTTTAATATGAATTGGCCTAAGCTTAGTAAATCATATGACCAGATGGTATCATGTTGGACCAGCTTCATGTGTAGTAGTACATTACAAGTTATTGATACAAGGTTTCACTTAACACGTTGCCTACCTCAAGTGTATAAGGATTTTAGAGGAAGAACCATGAAGCTGTGGCAAATTAACCAGAATACAAGGCCTTTACATTTCTGAAATATTTCTCCCAACAAAACGTATCACCCATGTATGCATATTAACTTGAAAGAACAGCATTAACACCTTTATGTTACTGCATCTGTTCTCTGTTCTGTTGAATGCAGGCAGATGCATGCATGCAGATATACTTAAAGCAGGAATGGCTGAGGCTGCACCCGACAGCCGATCCGAAGATCTGCTGGGGTGCTGGCATTGGGGGCTCCCTGGACAGCTAAGGCCCCATGCACACGAGAAGCAATTACAAACACCTCTAAACTCACGTTTTCAAAGGCAAAAACCTGCAGCGAATTGCCCAGCGTTTTGCAGCGATTAGCGGCGTTTTACCGCGTTTGCGGCTGTCAGCGCTTATCTCAAAGACATTGTAGACCCTCCCAAAGTTTAAAACGCAAAAATAAAATGCTTCCGAACCCAAAATTTTGCGTCTGAAAAAACGGACATAAACCCAACTGCTTTAAAACGCCAAAAAACGTGATTGTGTGCATGGACACATAGGATAACATTAAATGTGTTCAGGGGCAGTTGAAAAAAATGCCCAAATGCCTCTGAACTCGAATTTAGCAGCGTCTCGTGTGCATGGGGCCTAAGTGTCCATATCAAAAGTCAGCAGCTGCAGTTTATGTAGCTGCTGACGTTTAACTTTTCTCTTTAATGAATATTTAATATAATAATTGATCAATGAGCTGTCTATAGTGGAGAAAAATGTCAGTGCTTATTGTAACATTGTTAACTGTTGTATGCACATCAGGAAATGCATGCCGTTTAACCACTTTAGCCTCTTTTTGAGATTTTGAGGTTACAAGTTCAAATAATTTGTTATTGTTATACAATTGCAATTTTATTGGAAAAATACACTTTTTTGAATAAAAAAAAAAAGACAACAGTAATGTAAGCCCAATTGTTTTTTATATTGTGAAAGTTAATAATGTTACGCCAAGTAAATTGATACCCAACATGTCATGCTTCAAAATTGCGTCCACTCATGGAATGGCGACAAACGTTGACCCTTAAAAATCCATAGGCGACGTATAACAATTTCTACAGGTTACCAGTTTTGAGTTATAGAGGAGTTCTAGTGCTAGAACTATTTCTCTTGCTCTAGCGATCGCATTGATACCTCACATGTGTGGTTTGAACACCATTCTCATAATCGGGCACGACTTACGTATGTGTTCACTTCTGCGCGTGAGCTCGGCAAGACGGGGCGCTCTAAAAAAAAAAAAAAAATTATTTATTTTACTTTTTATTTTTACAGTGTCTTTTTTAAAAATAAAAATTTGGGTCACTTTTATTCCTATTAACATCCATTGTAATAGAAAAAAAGCATGAAAGGGCCTCTTTAATTTGAGATCTGGAGTCAAAAAGACCTCCAATCTAAAATGCAATGAAAAATAAATACATGTAAAAAATGTTTTTTTTTACAAAAAAATAAAATCATTTCCCCTTTAAGACCATTGGGCAGAAGTGACATTTGATGTCGCTTCTGCCATCCAATGGTGTGGAGCCAAGCTGGGGCCATCTTTCCCTCACTCGACATCCAGCCTGTGAGGGAAGAGGACCCGATCGTATTCACCGCTACCATTGGCTCTGATAAGTGGCGGAGATGACCGAAGCGCGGCGGGAGGGCCGCCCGCTGAGAATCTACTGCTGAGATCACTTTTATCTGAAAGCCGACCGCCCGCTCTTGGAGAAGATACCGGGGTTATGACAGCTAGCTGCAGCCATAACAATGGTGTTCCCCTTCAAACAGCCCCTGTATAATGGTGGCGGGGGATCAGCAAGTGGTTAAGGTGAATGTCTGGACAGGAACAAAAATACTTGTCCAGCAATCTGATTGTCCACAAATGTTCATTTAACCAAGATGCTAGTGAGGTAGCCACTGCCTTTATAATTTATTGACTCAACAGAGATTAAACATACAGGTGGTCTCCGACTTACGAACGCCCAAGTTACAAACTTCTCCTATTTACGAACCGGGCACTGCGGGGATCCTCTGCCATTTTGGGTGGACCGTCTGCTGTTCTGAGCATGCGCAGCCACACGGAGCCTCAGGAAATGTTAGAAATGTCCGTAATTGGCAGCGCATGCACAGAACGTCATTCGGCGGAACATCGGAAAACATCGGAAATGTCCGTAATTGCCGGTCTGCGCATGCTCGGCTGACTTTCGAACATTTCCGATTTAAAAACAGGAGGAAAGTCCCTAACGGGTTCGTAACCCTGGAACCCCCTGTAATTTATTATCTTCAGTTACTTTTTTGAGTCCATCATCCCCAATGCAGACACCAAGCTAACACTATTTTTCTTAAAATGCTTTCCCTGCAGTTTACCTTTTGAAATCCAACAACATGTTCATAGTGCAGCCACTTGTTTCTGTTTCAATCGTTTTTTTTAAGTTTTCCTTTTCAAGATATAAAAAGAAATACAAAATATAGCAACAATGGTAATTTGCTAATGTTACATGCACAGCAACATTGGTACGCTGGTTCACACAGGGGCAACCCGACTTACAGAGCGACTTTGCAAGGCGACTTCAGCCCGACTTCAGCGTGACAACGTGCCTACAGGACAGACGACTTTGACTGTGGCCAATCACAGAATAATGAGCTCTCTGGGAGGGAGGAGTAGATAGTTTAAAAATTGCGCCAACCTTCAAAACGTGTGAAATAGCTGCCAACACAACAAAAAGACTAATTTGTAAAGCAAAAAAAAATAATAATAAAAGTGTGGCGCTTCTACTGTGACTGAAAAAATAATTTGCCTATAAAGTTTATTTGCCTGTATTGTTGCTTCAGTTAAGACAGTGATCCGACTTTGATCCGACTTTGGAGGCAACTTCCATTAAAATTAATCGGTACAAGTTGCCTAGAAGTCGCCTTGAAGTAGTACAGGAACCTTTTCTGAAGTCGGAGCGACTTCAGTAGTGTAAATTAGGACGGCTCCCATTCACTTCAATGGAATTTCTCATGTTGTGAGACTTGGGGCGACACAAGTCGGATCTAAAGTCGCTGAAGTGTGAACCGGCACTAAGGCAACAAGTAACAAAGTTGGACTGCCTATTATTTTGATAAAGAGTCCAGGTAGTTGTTGTAGGCCCACTCACACCAGTTCTATGATGTGGAGGACCCAATTTGGAAGGGAAACTTTGTGTTTCCAAGTAGAAAATATAAAAGCCCTTAAAACCTAGGGCGCCATTAGTACTAAACATCAATGAAAAGCTCTATATAACAGCAATACTTCCATCTTATAACCAGTAACATCCTAGGGCCAGATCGTACAGCCAGGTTTTTGTTGCTACCCAGTATCTATGGCCAGGGAGAGTACCTGTCTTAGATTTTCCTTTCACATTTAAAATGAATCCACGTTTCCATGCAGTGGCATTATACACTGAAAGCATTGGAAAACTGTCAGTAAATACATTAGTCATCATAGCATCAAAGCAGGCTTGTGTTCTTTTTTATCCCACAATAAGGAGTGTCACCCACTGAGGTCTTTAAAAATAGCCATAATTAGCTTCTGAAAAAGGAAGGTCATGGTGTACTTACCAATGTTAATTTAGTCGACTAAAACATTTTAGTCGACCAACTTAATATCATTTTAGTCAACTAAAATACGACTAAAACTAAAACAATTGAGATGACTAAAATATGACTAAAACTAAAATGGCATTTTAGTCAAAAGACTAAAATGGGACTAAAACTAAAATGCCATTTTAGTCAAAAGACTCTAGCCCCGTGTACACGATCGGAATTTCCGATGGAAAAAGTCAGACGGACCCAATGAATTCCGTCTGAGTTTAGATAGAGAACATGTTCTCTTTTACTCCGATGGAATTCCGCCCGAAATTCCGATGTGAGTTTGGCCCGGGCATAAGACTAAAACTGAATTGAAATTTGACGTCAAAATTAACACTGGTCTGTAGTGCATGTTCATACCTCAATAAAATAAATAATATATTAGATTTTTCACTCCAGCAGTATATAATGAGTTTGGAAATTGTAGAGACATGCTTAAATAATGCAATACAATTTAATTCAATTTAATTAAACCCATTCGAGTTTAGATGACTAAAATTAGTTTTAGTAGACTAAAATGATTTTAGTCAACTACAATGTACTGGAGATTTTAGTCGACTAAAATGTCCTGGAGATTTAGTCAACTGAATACGACTAAAACAATTGCAGAAGACTAAAATGGGACTAAAATGCAATTTTAGTCAAAAGACAAAGACTAAAACTAAATTGAAATTTGACGTCAAAATTAACACTGGTACTTACACTACTTTAAGTCTTAAAATATCTACACTTCATTCCAAGAAAAGACTGGTTTTACAAACTGAACCACTGGTTGAGTATGCCCAGTTTACGTGTTTCCCTGGTATCCAATGTCCTGTTAAAATGCATCGCAGAACTAGCCATAGAGATGAACATTATTCAAAATTAATCAGTCCTTGCTAATCTACAGTTTTGAGCCACCTCTAAGTCTGGTTTTACACTTAAGGGATGCGAATGGGTGTGATTCTCATGCAGATTTTTGTTGGAGCTCAGTGCAATTTTGTGTTGCAATTTGTGCTAAAGACAGTCTGGTTATAATGCAAATGTATGCTTTTCGGATACGATTGGGTGCAACTGCGAGTTCTGTGAGGGCGGAAATATGTAAAAAGCTACACAGAAAAAGCGGTATTCGCACACATCTGAATACAAGATGCGATTTCATGTCGGTTTCCATTTATGGCTATGGAGAGGAAAATCGCACTGCAACGCAGTAAACTCGCACAGGACCCTTTTTTTTGCTGCATCGCATTCGCATAGCAATCGCAACACATAGATTTGAATGACCATCATTGAAAACAATGTGTGGATGACATGCGAATCTAGGCTTTTTGTAACACATCAAATTCGCAGATCAGTGTGATCTGGCACTAATACTGAATAGATAGATTGCCAGCACTGCCACTGTCATAACTAGTTTCTTCTATTACCCTATCACTGATATGCTTGCCACAGGCTCCCACATTATAACGCGATCCAAAATAAAGGCGACTGGTAAAACATTACTAATTTAGCAATATTTTTTGCTACTAAATGGTGAAATGTAGCAACTTTATTATGATCTGTGAATAAAAAAAAAGTTACAGATTTTCCTTCTGCTGGCTTCTAGACCCCCTTAACACTCACAGCGCAACCGCTTGAGCGGTAAAGCGCCGCCAGTTTGAGCCGCGCTTTACCCTCATTTTAGCTGTGCTTTTCGAACCACTAGCGTGACACTTTTAAGCCCCGCTAGCAGCCGAAGAAAGGGTTAAATGCACCTGAAAAGCGTTGCTGCCAAAGTGATTTGCAGACGCTTCAGCAGTGGTGCCCATTCATTTCAATGGGCAGGGGCGGTGGAGGAGCGGCATATACACCACTCCTAAACCAGTCCAAAGATGCTACTTGCAGGACTTTTTCTAATATCCTGCAAGCGCACCCTTCCCAGTGTGAAAGCACGCAGGCTTTCACACTGGGGCTGCATTTTTCAGGTTCTTTACAGGCACTATTTTTTCAGTCCATTAGCACCTGAAAAATGCCTCCAGTGTGAAAGGGGTCTTACAGAGATAACAAAAAAATCTCTATAAAAGCCAACAGATGGAAAATCTGTAATTTATATAGCAAATTCAAAGTTAACTGACCTTTCTGATAACCTTCTAGTTGTTTCACACACTAGGGCCCAGATTCACAACCGTGATACGCCATCGTATCTCTGCGTTGTGCCGTCGTATCTATGCGCCTGATTCTTAGAATCAGTTACGCATAGATAGCTGTTAGATCCGACAGGCGTAAGTCTCTTACGCCGTCAGATCGTAACTGCATTTTTACGCTGGCCGCTAGGTGGCGCTTCCGTCTAATTCCGCGTCGAGTATGCAAATTAGGTAGATACGCAAATTCCTAACTGTACGCTCAGCCGACGCAGTAAAGTTACGCCGTTTACGTTAGGCTTTTCCCGGCGTATAGTTGCCCCTGCTATATGGTGGCATAAGTGCGGCGTAACAATGTTAAGTATGGCCGTCGTTCCCGCGTCGAAATGTGAAAATTTTGCATCGTTTGCGTAACTCGTCCGTGAATGGGGCTGGACGTAATTTACGTCCACGTCAAAACCAATACGTCCTTGCGGCGTATTAGGAGCAATGCACACTGGGAGATTTCCACGGATAGCGCATGCACCGTTCGTAAAAAACGTCAATCACGTCGGGTCACAGTACATTTACATAAAACACGCCCCCCTGATCCAAATTTGAATTAGGCGGGCTTACGTCGGCCGATTTACGTTACGCCGCCGCAACTTACGGAGCAAGTGCTTTAAGAATACAGCACTTGCCTGTCTAAGTTGCGGCGGCGTAACGTAAATCGGATACGTTACGCCGCCGCAGAACTACGAGAATCTGGAAAGGGAGTCACGGCTCCAGGTGGATCTTTAGCAGACAATTGGAGGAACCTCCCAGGAGTCCAAGGTGCTGGCAATGCACTAGGCAAACATGGAAAACATGGAAATCGATGGACAGCATGTTTACGAGAATCTGGCCCTTGATGTTTTTGTATTAAGCCTAACAACATACACTGAGTGCAGGAGAAACTCACTGTCTCTTTAAGGTTGCCGGACACACACAGCACCAATTAAATCTTGTCAGCTATAGGGGCAGGTTTATGACAAAGAAGGATTGTTCCTTTGAAATGCGTTACTGCCCCCCTCAGTATCATGTAGGGATTGCCACGAGCCAGTGGATAGCACTGTAGAATGTCGGGCATTGGCGGTTTTTTGACAGCTGTCAAATCTGGTTCCCTTGGGAAGCAAAAGCTATCAATGTGTCAGGGCTGGGCTCAGCCCTTCCTTCTCTGAGCTGGCCGCTCAGCTGTCGACTAATTTCCAGCTCCTATCTCTCCACAGTGATCCTGCTCATCAGTCGCCGTCCAGCTCAGATGATCTCTGCCTTCGCCTTGGTCAACATCACAGAGACGATCTCCTGCGTTCCTGTTGAAGACTTGCTTGGCTGACATTCCTTCTGGCTCCAGATCCTGCTTGCTGTTCTACTACATGTATCTCTGGCTCTCTGACATTTGGCTTGGCTGACTATCCGATCCAGTTCCTGAACTCTGGCTATGTTTTTCCTACGCTTACTCTGTTTATCTTTTTATTATTATTATTATTATTATTATTATTAAACAAGTGTGATTTAACTGTACTTCTGTCTTGGTCTGATTCATGATTTCTGACACAATGCACATTAATAACAGCTTTGCGATGTGCACATCCAATCCTTATACTGAATGTCAAGAATACTACATGTAAGTGTGTTATTTTAATTGTTCAATAAATGTTTCTTACTATGCTAATGAGGATTCTGCGCTACTATTCTTTTGTTGCCAAAGCAAGGCCTGTGCATAGACACATATCGACCACATCCCCGCTTCATCTGCACAGGATTTGACTGACAGCCCACTCCTTCATAGGATTTGACTGAGAGCTGTTCCTTCTTCACAGGATTTGACTGACAGTGACATCCCACTCCCTCTTCACAGGATTTGACTGAGAGCCCCATCGTTCTTCACAGGATTTTACTGAGAGCCCGATTCCTCTTCACAGGATTTTACTGAGAGCCCGATTCCTCTTCACAGGATTTTACTGAGAGCCCGATTCCTCTTCACAGGATTTTACTGAGAGCTCGATCCCTCTTCACAGGATTTGACTGATGGGCCGCTCCTTCTTCACAGGATTTGACTGACAGTGACAGCCCACTCCCTCTTCACAGGATTTGACTGAGAGCCCACTCCCTCTTCACAGGATTTTACTGAGAGCCCGATCCCTCTTCACAGGATTTGACTAACAGCCCGCTCCTTCTTCACAGGATTTGACTGAGAGCTGTTCCTTCTTCACAGGATTTGACTGAGAGCCCACTCCCTCTTCACAGGATTTTACTGAGAGCCCGATCCCTCTTCACAGGATTTGACTAACAGCCCGCTCCTTCTTCACAGGATTTGACTGAGAGCTGTTCCTTCTTCACAGGATTTGACTGACAGTGACAGCCCACTCCCTCTTCACAGGATTTGACTGAGAGCCCGATCCCTCTTCACAGGATTTGACTGACAGGCCACTCCTTCTTCACAGGATTTGACTGATAGTGACAGCCCACTCCCTCTTCACAGGATTTGACTGAGAACCCGATCCCTCTTCACAGGATTTTACTGAGAGCCCGATCCCTCTTCACAGGATTTTACTGAGAGCCCACTCCCTCTTCACAGGATTTGACTGACAGCCCGATCCCTCTTCACAGGATTTGACTGACAGCCCGATCCCTCTTCACAGGATTTGACTGAGAGCCCACTCTTCACAGGATTTGACTGACAGCCCGCTCCTTCTTCACAGGATTTGACTGACAGCCCTCTCCCTCTTCACAGGATTTGACTGGCAGCCCGCTCCTTCTTCACAGGATTTGACTGGCAGCCCGCTCCTTCTTCACAGGATTTGACTGACAGCCCATCCTTCTTCACAGGATTTTACTGACAGCTGGCTCTTTCTTCACAGGATTTGACTGAAAGCCCGCTCGCTCTTCACAGGATTTGACTGACAGCATCGAATGCCAATGGCTCCTGCTGCTGTCTGACTCTACTGTGAGACCAAGAAATTAAGCGAGAAGAGATGCATCCGGGCACAGAGCCGGATAGTGAGTGGAGGCAGTTAAGTGTTTATGGCCTCAGGCGATACACAGAGATGAAACAAATCATCCTACATACATTGCACATGTTTATCTACAGTCCTCTCTTCTCTACATTTGTCTAGAATTTAAACAGCTTGTTTGCGATGTCAGAAAAAAAAGGGGTGGAGAGCTGAATTACACTCTGCAGAGCTGTTTGAATGGAAGGGACACAGGCTGTCAATAGGCTGGATGTCCCTACCCTGTCAACTTTTTTCTCTTGGTGTCAGGAAAACTTGTCAGAAGTGATTTATGCTAATAGCAGAGAAAGGAAGCAGAAATGTGTTCCTAGCGCTGAACCCTGTGAAGATATGAATCATTTCTGACAAGTTCTGACAACCCTTTACATTGCTCAATAACCAATCAGATACAGCTGTCAAGGAATGGCAACAGTAACATACAAGAAGGACAGCGCTCACTGAATTGGTATGCTGTAAACAGGATCATCAATATATTCCAAGGTGAGCCAAGTGTGGAAGGTAAATTATCAATGGTTTTATTGTTCTTGTTAAAAGATAAAAGTCATTAAAAACCTGTACAATACCATGCCAGTGTGGGTGGGATAATCTCCGCTGGGTGCTGTTCAACCCGTAACTTGACAAAGCGCATTAAACGCGTCATCATGGCAACACATCCTGTTTGCACTTCATGATGGTTTGAATGGTGTCCATCCTTGGTTTCCGGACATTCCGACTTTGTAGCCTCCGTGACGTCATTGGACAGTGCCGACGGATCCTGGTCAGGCTCTCGAACGACTGTGTCCTGCTACAAGACACCGTTCTGTCCTCTGGCACAGGATCCAGGGGAGATTAGCCCACACCGGCATGGTATTGTACAGGTTTTTAATTACTTTTATCTTTTAACAAAAACAAAAAAAACATTGATTATTTAGCTTCCACACTTGGTCCAACAGAGAAATGAAGTAGCAGACAGAAATTACACTTATTGCTCTGGATTGAGACAAGTACACACTATAGAGGTATATGCATTGTTCAGATTTCATGTCTGAGGTTTACAACCACTTTAAGGTAAAAAAGATAGCCTTTAGAGCCACTTTAACAACCTGTCCTTTATTAGGAGTGTTTAAAAGCTTTAGGGAAGTAAGGACAGACCAGAACGATTTGTATAAGTAATTTCAAGTTTTAATTATGTAGATGTTCACTTCCTGTAGGGAATTTGGTAATTGTTAGATGTCATGACCTCATTAAAAAGTTGTTTCTCACCCCACCCAAAAGAGTAGAACAATTAACTTTGTTCTTAGTGATTCAGGCATTCATCTGTGACTGATCCTACTTATCATTCGAAATGACTGAAACATGAATGCTGTCCGCTTTGGATATTATTTCATAACTACAGTTTAGGTGGCTGATTCACTATAAAGAACAACAGAATAAAAACATAGAAACTAAAAAGGGAAGGGGCGTGGCCTGCATGCATCGTGATGGATGCCTGAGCTAACAGCTCTGACTGGCATCTGGGGATTTCTCGGCCAATCCATCAAAATATCGCTCTGTGAATCGCCTGAGACTGATATTCTGTGAGGGGAGACCACACTCGATGCAGTCACGCAAGCGGATTAAAGAAACTCGCTTTAGAAAGCTGACTGACGACTAGAGAGAGGAACAAGAAGCTACCTTCGAGACGCCATTTTGTGGCCTTTAAGACACCACTGTCTATATTGTGACACAGCACCTATAGGAGGCTCTGAGTTGGATGCCAGGCCCTATATTATTTATGTTCCCTGGTTTTGAATGCTTAAAGACAGACCCAATATCCGCCAGAGGAGTATTGTGTGAAGAAAATGCTATATGTACAAGAGGTAAGAGTCAGCATCTGCAATGTTCCTTAGGCCCTCTGGCTGTGATGATTATTCACCTCACAGCTGATTATTTTACCTCACAATTCGTGCTGCTGGGATGAAGGCTTGTTAAAAGGGGACTTGCCTTACCACTGACCTCTGTCATGGGATGAAATCATACTGACTTTTTATAATACAAAGATACTAGAGTGATATACATAAGAATTGAACATTACCATATTACCATTCTGTGGTAGATATATCCAGAGACTGGTACATGCCTGTTAAATCATATAGGAATAAGAAAAAGGGCAAAGTAAACAATAAGCAAGCTGCTGTTGCAAGGGATCCTTCTAAGATGTCAACAGTACCTCTAACGTATGCTCAATGCACAGCAAATGTGAATTCATCACATATGGATCCTATTCCCTCTATAATACACCACACTTTACCTCAGGAACCGATCCCTGGGAAATCTAATCAACTGTCGTCTATGTTGATTCCCTCATGTGAAACAGTAAATGCTACAACAAATAGTAAACAGGCTCTTGATGTTACCTTTAATGTGTCTGAACTGTATGCTAGAATATCTGAAATGCTGGAAAGAGGATTGGCACAAACTGCTGAAAGGATAACTGGAGAAATTAGAGCTGATTTTCAAAATCTAGGTTCAAGAATTGAAACTATTGAACATAATTTGGATGTTAATGTTGCTAGGTCAACTCAAAATGCCGATCACCTACAATACATGCAGGATCAGCTGGATTTAGCACAAGCCAGGATCGATGAACTTGAAAATAGATCTCGGAGAGGGAATTTTAGGATCAGAGGCCTTCCTGAATCTGTTCTTGATATTGACTCTGCAGTACAGGATATTATCAAAATGTTGTTGCCGCACATTCCAGCCCACAAGTTGGACTTAGACCGCGCTCATAGGTCACTGGGACCTATACGGAAAGATGGCTTGCCAAGAGATATAGTGATTAAACCTCATTATTTTTCTACTAAGGAGGAGATAATGAAATGTTCGCGTCAAAGGGAACAACTAACCTATCAAGGAGCCAATATTCAAATCTTTTCCGATATCTCTCCTTATACGATACAGAAGAGAAGATCGATGAAACCTCTGTTATCAGCCCTTCTACAGAAAGAGATAAGATATAAATGGGCTTTTCCTTTTGCTCTGAAATTTTCTTATAAAGGCAACCACTATGCAGTCCACAACTTTCAAGAAGGTGAACGTCTACTGATGAGTCTCAATATAATATCTACTGTTCCTGATATGGACACTTCTCCGATCCAGCAGGGCTCGACTAAAAGACAGACCCCTATAAGTCCGACATCATCTACATGGACAAAAGTCAAGTACAGGAAGGTTAAAGATGACTCTGTTACCTGAATGAGGATGGAAGGGGAATTTTTTCATTTTCCTTCTTTCCTTTGTTTATTTATTTATTTTATCTATTTACCTATTTATTTTTTTTGGGTCATTTGCTGGTAACTATGTCTCTACTCTAGAGTATGAGTATATATAAGTATTTTGGATGTGTTAGTCTATGGGGAGTGGGAGAGAGGGAGAGAGAAGATAATTTTCATTTGTTTTCTTTCTCTTCCTCTCCACTCATATACGGAGAACATGCATTTAATGCCATCCCCGATTGATGTGTGAATTATATAGAAGTTGTATTTTTCATTTTTTTCTTCCCCTTTTTTTAAAGGGATTACAATGTTTTATATATCATTAGTCAATAATAGCAGGTCAGTGGTGAGTCGCTAGGCCTCAACTCACTCCTTAGATTGACGTTTGGTCGTCCTGGGGTGTGAGTTTGTAGCCCTCTTTATGGGCTATTCTAAATTTCTGTTTTTGAGTGAAGGGAGGGGGACATTGCCTTCCCTTTACTCAGGGCCATCGTTAGGCCCTATAATGTTCTGGTTAATCCTGATAAATTTATTTTTATATTCTTTTCCTTTGACCTTTTCTGTTTTCCTTGATCTTTCTTCCTCTATAGCCTACCTGCCAATTTATGCTCATATTGGGATGAGGTTAATGATGCGGTTTTATGGCTCATCAAATACTTATTTCTCTTACGGTCTTGATTATGAAACCATCACACCCCTGTTAGACTCAATGCTTGGGATCCATACTATTTTAATACATGGCTGGTTCAGTTAGTTCTCCATCTTCCCTTAGTGTTATTTCTCATAACACACAGGGGTTGAACTCTCCAATCAAAAGGAGAAAAGCATTGCAATACTATAAGACCATTCATGTTGATGTAGTACTTCTTCAAGAAACTCACTTTCCAAGGCGGTACACCCCCTCGTTCTTACATGAAAACTTCCCTACATTTTATTTATCCAAAGCTGAAAATAAAACCAAAGGTGTAGCTGTATTGTTCTCCAAACACTGCAATTTTACCTTGTCTAAAGAGTATGTTGATCCGGAAGGCAGGTTTGTCCTGGTTAAGGGCACGATTGATGGAAACTTATACACTTTCATTTCCTACTATGCCCCAAACAAGGGACAAAAATCTTTTTTTGACAATTTGTTTGGGACACTTCAGTCTTTAATGGAGGGAATCATAATTATGGGTGGTGATTCCAATTTGGCCTTTGATACAGGGCTAGATAAATCTGGTCCATCAAAGACTAAATTGATCAGACCAACCAAGGCCAGCACACAAATAGCTCGCTTAATTCACCAATCCGGATTGTCGGATATATGGAGGGAACTAAATCCGTCAGCGAAAGATTATACGCACTACTCTAATCCCCACCGGTCGTTTTCGCGGATAGATCATATCTTTTTATCTACTCATTATATCCCTAGCGCTATACGTTCATCTATAATAGATGTCCCATGGTCTGATCATTCCATGGTCGTATTGACATTGAAAAGGGTACACGCTAAGCAGAAGGTTTCTCATTGGACCCTTAATCAATCACTTTTGAAAAACCCCAATATAGCTAATGAAATTGAACAGGCCATAAAAGATTACTTTGAGGTTAATGATACTAACGAGATCTCCCCAGAAATATTGTGGGCAGCTCACAAGGTAACGATCAGGGGCAAACTAATACAGATAGCGGCCAGACAAAAAAGGATGAAAAAAATGGAAATAGAGAAGCTAGAACGTGAATTTAATACTTTAATCTCGCAACATAAAAGGGACCCTATCGGTTTTCCTACTTCTGCTTTAGACGCAGCCAGAACTGCTCTTAATCTTGCACTTACGGTTAGAACGGATGAAGCCATTAAGTGGTCCGGGACTAAATTCTATCAATTGAGAGATAGAATTGGCCCGATGTTGGCCAATAAACTTTCTCCCAGGTTTAGATCTAGGATCATTCCTAAGATTAAACATAACGATGGCTCCCTTACTCTAAACCCTCAAAAGGTGATGGAGTCCTTTCAAAATTTTTACTCGAGGCTTTATCATTCCGATGGTGGTTGTGACTCTAGCAGAATTGCAGAATTCCTTGACGGCCTAGATCTCCCAAAATTATCGGATTTACATAGTAGCGAAATGGAAGCTCCTATAACGGTTGAGGAAATTATAGGGGTTATTAAAGGGTTGAAGACTAACAAAGCACCAGGCCCTGATGGATTTTCGTCTCCTTATTACAAGAAGTTTTCGATCCTCTTAGCACCCTATCTTGCACAGTTTTTCAATGGTTTGTCCGAAGGTAATCCAATAGGCAGTGAACTTAATATGGCATACATTTCTGTAATCCCTAAACCTGACAAAGATCCCAGCTTAGTTGAGAATTATAGACCAATATCTTTGATTAACAATGACCTAAAAATAATGACTAAAATAATGGCTAATAGACTCTCGAACTTCATAGGTCTATATATACATAAAGATCAGGTAGGTTTTATTCCTAATAGACAAGCCCCGGATCAGATCAGGAGGGCGGTGGACTTAATTTCAATATTGCAAACTGGCTGGATTAGGAAAGACAAACAGGAAGGTATGCTTTTGTCAATAGATTTACAGAAAGCTTTTGATTCGGTTTCCTGGTCGTATATGTTCTTGATTTTGCAAAGGTGGGGTTTTGGTCCCAGGACTTTGGGTTTTCTAGCTGCTCTATATTCTTCGCCTGAGGCCAAGATCCGACTGCTGGGATTATTTTCGGAGACTATCAAAATTAAAAGGGGTACTCGCCAGGGCTGTCCCCTATCCCCTCTGTTGTTCGCTGTTGTAATAGAGTCCCTAGCTATAGCACTCAGGAATGACCCGAATATCAAGGGGATTAACTGTAACCGGAATGAACATAAATGCGCTTTATTCGCAGATGAACTTCTGTTGTTTGTCACCTCCCCAGGCTCTTCTTTACCTGCTATATATAAACTATTAGATGACTTCTCTGAAGTTTCAGGTCTTACAGTCAACATTGCTAAATCCAGGGCCCTTAATGTGTCACTCTCTGATTCTATAGTTTCCCTCATTCGGAAAAATTATGCTTTTTGCTGGAATACATCGTCCATTAAATATTTAGGTATTAATTTGACTTCGAAATTCGAAGATCTTTATCAGGCCAATTACCCTCCCATGTACAAAAAACTTGAAACTGATCTAGAAGAGTGGAATACACATAACATAGGTTGGATAGGACGGATAAGTTCCATTAAAATGACTCTCCTACCTAGGATCTTATACCTGTTCCGTTCACTCCCTATACCAATAAAGACAAACCATTTGAAAGCCTTCCAGAGCAAAATTACTAAATTTGTTTGGAAGAAGAAGAATCCGCGTGTTTCTTCGCGATCTCTTTTTAATCTGCCTGAACAGGGTGGTTTCGGCCTTCCAAATTTAATGTGGTATTACAAGGCCGCTAGATTGGCCCAACTTTCGGATGTATACGTCCGAGGGGATAGACCAGATTGGGTATGTTTGGAGGAACAGGCTACTCCCTCTTACACATTAGAAGATTTATTGTGGGTTACTCCCAAAAGTAGACCTCCTATTATGTCACCAGCTCTCTCTCAAGCCATGGTACTATGGGACTCCCTTAAAAAAGATCCTTCTTTGATTACCAAGGGTCATCCTTTAGCCAATCTATTTAGAGAACCTGACTTCATCTCTAAGTTAGAAGGGGAATCCTTCAAATGGTGGCTTGACAAGGGGGTGTACCGCATTGGACGTTTCTTTTCTCATTCAGGTCCCCATACCGAACAATATTTTGTGAAAAACCTAGGTCTTCCTCACTCTGAAACAACGGGATTTTCTCATATTTATAAGTATGCTACAAAGCTTTGGTTGGATGAAGCCGTTTCGGGCTCTATGACAGCTTATGAAATTAGATGTGACCAAGCCATAGGAAGAAGAGGGGGGATTTCTCTTATTTATAGATCACTAGCTGATAATAGTCAAAAATTACCACATATGATAGCCTGGGAGAGGGATCTTCAGATTGATTGGGATATAAAGGACTGGTATTCTAATTTTGAAAGATCTATAAAAGGGATTACTAATGTGTCACTTATAGAAGCAAATTTAAAGATTTTCACTAGATGGTACTTAGTGCCCTTGAGATTAGCAAATATTTATCCTTCTCAATCTCCTCTATGTTTTAGAGGATGTGGTGGGGTTGGTTCTATGATTCATATATGGTGGGAGTGCCCGAAAATACGTAAATTCTGGAATATGGTCTTTCACATTATTAGAAGGATAACTGGTTGTAATATTCATCAATCTCCATCGATTGCTTTGTTAAATGGACTTATACCGCAAGCTCACAAGTCTACCAGGAAATTGATATTGTTTATACTTGTAGGAGCTCGAATTTCTATAGCTGCTGCCTGGAAAAGGACGTCTGTTTCGATATTGTATATGAAGAGAAAGGTGACTTGGATAATGGAGCAAGAGAAGAGGATAGGCTTGATGTTAGATTCTGAAGACCAGTTCAATGAAATTTGGGGACCATGGTTACAATACATGGGTATCATAAACAACTTATAGTTTCATAAGACGATTTACTGCTTTTTGTGATGTGGAATTGGCAGGTAGGCTCCCTTTTCTTATCTCTCTCTTTTCTAAATTTCCATTCTATTTTTCCTTTTTTGGTTTTCTATATCTTTTTCTTATGATTGGAGTTCTTTACTCTATTTTTTATTTTATTTGCTATCGTAAAGTACATTCATTACATAATAGTGTTGTTTGAGGATTTAATCCTCTATATTCCTATATTTTTTACTTAGTCCATTCTGATTGAACCTTTTGTCGCCATGAGTATTTTGAGATTTCCGGACTTGCCATATTTTTTTTTGAGTTATCGGGATCCATAGACTTAATCTTAAAAATGGTGTCAATTCCTCAAACATTTTGTTACTTTAAATGTTTAGTGATGCTTTAAGGTATCGTAAGGTTATTACACTGATCCGGAATTAACGAGTTGTCGGTCATAATATTAATCTTCTCAATTTAAAAAAATTTTCATTGATCTACTTCTAATTCACAAAGTGAATTTGCTCTACAATAAGTAAGTAGGGGGAAAAAGAGAGAAGACGGTGGGAGTATTAGGACAGAAGGTGGGGTCCTACTCTTAGTGAAATGATTGGATTCTTACTAAGGTAAGGGGGTTATATGAGGGTCATTTAAGAATGAACTCTATTTTATTGACTAATATCACATGTGTTATGGTATCACAAGTATCAACTTTTACGTTGCACTTGAATATCTCTCAGGGGAACCTTATATAGGAAAATTTAGGGTAAATACTATATTTCCGTTATAACGGTTTGTGGACACATGATCTTTTTATTTCTTCCAAATCTGTTTATTTTTGAATAAAGATCGTTTATTCGATTGTGACCTAAGTATAGTTAGGAATATGTGATGTCGAAATGTATCTTCCTGTAATGCATTGTGATGTTATCCTTGATGTATGAACTCGATTGTACTGTTTATATTTTCAAAATAAACTTAAACTTGATTGAAAAAAAAAAAGAAACTAAAAAGGAAGAAAGACAGGTTATCAGCTTAGGAAAAAGTGATTGTTTCATTACATAGACAGTTGAGGCTTTCAAGCACTGCAGTTAGATATTGGCCAAATAATGCAGTTACATTGGAAAATAAAGCCCAATTCCAGTTTGGGCTTTTGAACAAAAACTGGATCATTTGGCAGCATCTGAACACAAAAAAATGAATTCACCAAATCTCTGGCACTGCCCTTCATTCCAGGTTCACACTGGCAGCAGGAATGAAATTGTGCGAGTTCAGCTGCATGACAGTCCCGACTTCGCGGCGATTTCCGAGTTTCGATTGGTGGGTTGCTGCACAGATGTCTATGGAAATTGCCCCCCCGAAGTTGCCAAAAGTAGTACTGAAACTACTTTTGGGAATTAATGCCGCGCTGCGAATGCAGCACCGCACTGATTCGGACAGTGCCATTGCCGACAAATCAAATTGCATGCCAAATCTCTCCAATGTGATTCTAGGCTCAAACTCACCGATCCTTTTCTTCCAGGTTGAAGAAAATGCAAATGCATTTGAGTACAATGTTGCATGACCGAGTCATTTTCGTGTGTGGCAGCACTGAAAACTAAAACTAAAAAATGGCCTGGGCAGGAAGGGGTGAAAGTGTCCAGTTTTGAGGTGGCTAAGATTCCGTTCCTGGTATTGACATTCTGAAAGATCAAGCTGAATACACAAACCCAAAGTATTGCAAGAAATCACCGATAGCAGTACTGAATACCCAACACAAATGTGGTTTCAAAGTATACATGCACCAAGTCAGAAGAAACAAACTTAATGGAGTTGTAAAGGAAAAACATTTTTTTGCCTAAAATTAATGTCTGCAAGGTAGACAGACAGAATAGTGTAATGATTCTTTTAAAAAACGAGTAAATACCTATTAAATTCCTTCATTTATATCATCTCCGGCGTTCTAGTTTCTGTTCTCTCGTTCACTTCCTGGTTTGCATCGCTCGTTCATGTAAGAACTAAATTTCCCAGTATGAATTGCGGCACGTCCAGTACCGTATTTTCCGGCGTATAAGACGACTCGGCGTATAAGACGACTCAGCGTATAAGATGACCCCCTAATTTTCCAGGAAAAAATTTGATTTTGGGATATACTCACTGTATAAGACTACCCCCTTCCTTCTAGTCTTTCTGGAAGCTGAGGGGGAGCCAGAACCGCTGACAGAAACAGGCTTTTTCAAATCTCACTGTGCCATTACATTCCTCACTGTGCCATTACATTACATGCCCAGACTGTGCCATTACATTACATGCCCAGACTGTGCCATTACATTACATGCCCAGACTGTGCCACTGTGCCATTACATGCCCCCACATTGCCACTGTGCCATTACATGCCCCCACATTGCCACTGTGCCATTACATGCCCCCACATTGCCACTGTGCCATTACATGCCCCCACATTGCCACTGTGCCATTACATGCCCCACATTGCCACTGTGCCATTACATGCCCCCACATTGCCATTGTGCCATTACATGCCCCCACATTGCCATTGTGCCATTACATGCCCCCACATTGCCACTGTGCCATTACATGCCTGAACTTGTTGCCCCCCCCCCAGTGCAATAACACTCACTTTTTTTTCTCCCAGCGGTGACAGTCTCCATACGGCGAGCGCGAGCGTGAATGATTTCAAAGCCGCGCCTTCACTTCAGAGTGTTCTGTGATAGGCGGCACACAAATCTTCCCAGCAGCGCCTCTGTTCTGTTTCCGCCTATCACGGACGTCTTCTCATCTCGTCCGAGGATGAGAAGGCATCTGTGATAGGAGGAACACAGAACAGAGGCGCTGCTGGGAAGATTTTTGTTCCTCCTATCACAGAACACTCTGAAGAGAAGGCGCGGCTTTGAAATCATTCACGCTCGCGCTCGCCGTATGGAGACTGTCACCGCTGGGAAAAAAAAAGTTAGTACTGAGACCGTACCCGGCGTATAAGATGACCCCCGACTTTGGATGCATGTTTTTGCATCCAGAAAGTCGTCTTATACGCCGGAAAATACGGTAATTCACACCTCCTTGAAGTCTCTAAGGCCCCATACTCACGACCAAACATGTCTGCTGAAACTGGTCCGCAGGCCAGTTTCAGCAGACATGTTTGGTCGTGTGTGGGCGCGAGCGGGCCGAATTCCAGCAAACATTTGCCCGCCGGGCCTTTTCCCAGCAGACAAATATTCCTGGACTTGTTTTAAAACAGTCCGCTGGAATCCTGCCCGCTCGGACATGTATGGTCGTCAGTACAGACCTACCGTACATGTCCAGGCGCCCGCCGTCCCTCGCATGCGTCGAATGACTTCGACGCATGCGTGGAAGCATTTTAAAGGTGGCCCGCCCACGTCGCTGCGTCATTGTCGCGGCGACACCGCGTCATCGACGCGGCGACACCGCGGACACGCCCCGCGTATTGTTTACGCGCGGACTTCTGTACGATGGTGTGTACAACCATCGTACAGAAGCCCTCTGGCAGACATGTATGGTGAAAACGGTCCGACGGACCGCTTTCACCATACATGTTTGTTCGTGTGTACCCGGCCTAACACGTAGAGCGTCCTGCCGCACAGATGTAGTTCCCAGGAGGGGGTGAGCACGTTACTGACCACCGCAGTAAAGCCTCCCATCACGGTGGTCAGTAAAATCAGACAAGCAGGAAGTGAACAGAACAGAGAAGAAATAGAGCAACTTCTGAGCAAAAACGAACAATGAGGAAGTGAAAAGAGGAATGTCTGCAGGTAAAGGATGCTTATTATGAAAAAATTTTTTTTCCTTTACAACCCCTTTAATATATTGCCATACGATAAAGTAAACAATAAGCATGCAAAGATAAAGAGATGAAATGAGCAATGATAGCAATAATACACTTTGGTATGCAAGATAATTAGCAAAAAGAAACAAAGAGTGGGATGAAACTTGCTGTTCATATCAGCATAGAGTAGATTAGATGCAGGTCAGAAACAGTGACAATTTGGTAGAACCGCAGTATAGGGTTAGTATAGGTGCCATATATAGGTCTGGTGGAGGTGCTGTGTAAGGCTAGTGTAGATGTCACGTGATGCGCGTACACACAATCGTTTTTCATGACGAGAAAAATGCAATTTTTTAAAATTTGTCAGTAAAAACGATCGTGTCTACGCTCCAGAGCATTTTTATTGACGAGAAAAATGGCTATTCAAAATTTAGAACCTGCTCTATTTTTTCTCTACGTTTTTCACGTCGTCGTTTTTCTTGTGAAAAATGGTCATGTGTAGGCTTTAACGACGGCGGAAAAAATACACATGCTCAGAAGCAAGTTATGAGAAGGGAAATTTGCATAATTACACCCAAAGGGTGGCGCCATTCAAATGGAACTTCCCCTTTATAGTGCCGTCGTACGTGTTATAAAAACAAAACAAAAAAACAATATCAAATTAATTTGCGTACAGTGTTGCATGACCCTGCAATTGGCAGTTAAAGTAAGCCCGCAGCCGTCGGCTCCTTAACCCCTTCCATACAGGGCATTTTCACCCCCTTCCTGCCCAGACCAATTTTTAGTTTTCAGCGCTGTTGCAACAAATTTTGCGGTCATGCAACATTGTACCCAAATAAAATCTTTATGTTCCCCCCCCCACAAATAGAGCTTTTGTTTGGTGGTATTTGATCATCTCTGTGGTTTTTATTTTTTTGCGCTATAAACAAAAGAAGAGCGACAATTTAAAAACATTTTTTTTTTTACTTTTTGATTTACTAAATATCACAATTAAAAAAAAAAAAAACATTTTCCTCAGTTTAGACCGATACATATTCTTCTACATATTTTTGGTAAAAAAATCACAATAAGCGTATATTGATTGGTTTGCGCAAAAGTTATAGCTTGGGCGCAGCGTAACGTAACCCGTTTACGTTACACCGCCGCAAGTTTTCAGATTTAGTGCCCGATCCACAAAGCACTTACCTGGAAATTTGCGGCGGTGTATCGTAAACACGTCCGGCGCAAGGCGGCCCAATTCAAATGGGGCGGGTACCATTTAAATAAGGCGCGCTCCCGTCGCAAATTTCCCGACGTGCTTTGCGCGAAATTACAACGCGCCGATGTTTTGAGAATTGCGACGTCAACAAAGCACTTACGCCGGGAAAAATAAAAAATAAAAAATAAATTCAAAAGCGACGCGGGAATAACGGGCATACTTTAACATGGTGGAGTACTTTTCCACCATGTTAAAGGTGCACTATCTTTGCGACGGAAATCTAACACTTGCGACGACGTAATGACGGGAAAAACCTTTGTGGATCGCCGTAACTCCTAATTTGCATACCCGACGCTGGTTTACGATGCAAACTCCCCCCAGCGGCGGCTGCGGTATTGCATCCTAAGATCCGACAGTGTAAAACAATTACACCTGTCGGATCTAAGGGATATCTATGCGTAACTGATTCTATGAATCAGTCGCATAGATACTCTGAGAGATACGACGGAGTATCTGAGATACTCCGTCGTATCTCTTTTGTGAGTCTGGCCCATAGCGTCTACAAAATAGGTGATAGATTTATGGAATTTTTATTTATTATTTTTATAAAAAAAAATATTGTGACCGTGACATTGCAGCGGACACATCGGACACTTTAGACAAGTTTTTTTGACAAGTAAATGTGACTGGCAGGGAAGGGGTTAACACTAGGGAGCGCTGAAGGGGTTAATATGTTCCCTAAAGTGTGTTCTAACTGTAGGGGGGAGGGGGCTCACAAGGGGAGGAGACCGATCTGTGTTCCTCTGTACTGGGAACACACATCGGTCTCCTCACCTCTGACAGGAGGTGGATCTGTGTGTTTACACACACAGATCCACACTCCTGCCGTGATCACCGGCAATTGCGGGTGGCCGGCGGACATCGTGGCCGCCGGGCACGCGCCGGGTCACGAGCTGTGCAGCGGGCGCACGCCCTAGATTGCCAGGAAGAAAGGACATCATATGACGTCCACCCGGATCGAGGGAGGGTTCCTGCCGGCTTCATTTTATAATAGCTGGGTAAGGAAGAGGTTAAAGGAACACTAAAGATAATTTTTTTTTTTAACAAACATGTTATACTTACCTCCACTGTGCAGCTCGTTTTGCACAGAGTGGTCCCTAACCTGGTCTTCTGGAGTCCCTCGGCAGCTGTCTCGGCTCCTCCCTACAAGAACTAACCACCTTCATGCGAGCGAGCTCCAGTGATACAGCCGCTCACTGAATCACTCGGCCCCGCCCCCGGCGCGTAACGTCATTGGATGTGATTGATAGCAGCGCAAGCCAATGGCTGCGCTGCTTTCAATCAACCAATGAATGAGCCGAGAAGCCTGCGCGTTCATAGCGCAGGACTTTCCAGGGGTCAGGTAAGTAAACGGGGGGCTCGGGGGGGGGCGCTAATCCACAGATGTTTTTTCACCTTAATGCATAGAATGCATTAAGGTGAAAAAACTTTTACCTTTACAACCCCTTTAACAACCAATGACTAATGCCTGCTGCTGACAGTGGGGAGGAGTCATTGGTTGTTAGGACTCCAGTGGGTGCTCAGCAGGAACGGTCCTTAGAGAACAGAGGCCACAAATGGGCAGCAAAGAGACTTTGGGCCAGATTCAGGTACAGCTGGCGTATCTGTGCGGCGTACCATATCCGATTTACGTTACGCCGCCGCAAGTTTTTCAGGCAAGTGCTTTATTCACAAAGCACTTGCCTGTAAAGTTGCGGCGGCGTAGCGTAAATCACCCGGCGGAATTCAAATTCGGCGGGTAGGGGGCGTGTATCATTTAAATGAAGCGTGTCCCCGCGCCAAACAAACTGCGCATGCGCCGTCCCTAAAATTTCCCAGTGTGCATTGCTCCAAATGACGTCGCAAGGACGTCATTGGTTTCGACGTGAACGTAAATGACGTCCAGCCCCATTCACGGACGACTTACGCAAACAACGTAACTTTTTAAAATGTTGTCGCGGGAACGACGGCCATACTTAACATTGGCTGCGCCTCATATAGCAGGGGCAACTATACACCAGGAAAAGCCTAACGTAAACATCGTAACTTTACTGCGTCGACCGCGCGTACGTTCGTGAATTCGCATATCTAGCTAATTTGCATACTCGACGCGGAATTCGACAGAAGCGCCACCTAGCGGGGAAAAAAAATTGCAGTTTAGATCCGACGGCGTAGGAAACTTACACCTGTCGGATCTAAAGGATATCTATGCGTAACTGATTCTAAGAATCAGTCGCATAGATACGACGGGCAAGATTAGGACTTACAACGGCGTACATGGCGCTGCGCCGTCGCAAGTCCTTTCTGAATCTGGCCCTTAGTGGCTAGCACTTCTGCCTTACAGCACTGGGATCCTTGGTTCAAATCAAGTCCAGGACACTACCTACATAGAATTTGCATGTGCTTGTGTGGGTTTCCCCTTGGTACTCTGGTTGCCTCCTACTCTCCAAAGACTTGCTGGTAGGTTATTTGGCTCCATTCTGTGCGCCCACAATGGCTGCCTCACCTCTTAAGCACTTTGAGTGGACATAACTGATTTACCCTGCTCAGAGGGGGGGGGGGGCGCTTTAGAGAACATATGCTATATATGGGCATCAGAGAGGATTAATGGTTAGCACTTCTGCCTTGCAGGACTGGGGTCATTGGTTCAAATCCTGACCAGGAACTACCTGCGTGGCGATTGCAAGTTCTCCCTGTGTTCGTGTGGGTTTCCACCCATACTCCAAAGACACGCTGGTAGGTTACTTGGCTCAATTCAGTGCATTTGTGGTGTAGTGGTGAGTACCTTACAAGCAGCTGACCAAGGTTTGATTCCCGGCCAACGCAATCTGCAAGATGGCTGTCTCACCTGCTAAGTGCTTTAAAGTGATTCTAAAGTCTTGTTTTGTCGTTAAAAATAACAAACATGTCATACTTATCTGCTCTATACAGTGGTTTTGCACATCCGCCTCTTCTTTAGTCCCACTTTGGTGCTCCTGGCCCCTCCCTCCTGTTGAGTGCCTCCACAGCAAGCAGCTTGCTATGGGGCACCTGACCCTGTGTCCTTCCTGTGTCCCCATCACAAGCTGCCTTAATTGGTCTCCTGTCATATTGAACAGCATTTACGGAAACAAAATTATTAGAAAGGTCCATAAATGGACACAAAGCTATGGCAAGACAGAGCTTGCAATATCCTCATAAATATATTACAACATACTAAAGCAGTGCAGTTATGCAATGTTTTCTAGAAAGTGAAGAAATAAATATGTTTTTAAAGCGGGTGTTTAACAATGATGACACTTGTTTGCACAGTATGGGAGTATCTTTGTTGCTGCCACGACAAGAAGAAGTAACACATGAATTTGCATGTTCGTGCAGTATTGTAAATAATTTCTGTGGTGTACAGAATGTTAACATTGCTCACAAAACCAAAAATATGATAGAAACCCCACACTGCTTACCAGTGCCGATCCTGACCTTCCTGGGGCCCTAAGCAAATCGACATGTCACATTAAAGTTGAGAAGGGGGGGGCTGCCGAAAATGACATGTCACTTTAAAGTTGAGAAGGGGGGGGCACTGCCGACAGTGACATGTCACATTAAAGATTAAAGTTGAGAAGCGGGGTGAGTGTTCTGCTGTCGGAAATGACATCTTACATTAAAGTGAAAAGTGGGGGGTGCTGACTTCTTACCTCTTCTCCCATGCAGCCAGCGAGTTGAGAAGTGGGGTGAGGGGCCGAAAATGATTTCTCACCAGGCAGAGCCTCTAGTAATTTGGGGGGCCCTCTGCAGCTTTGCGGGGGCCCTAAGCGGCTTGCATAGTGAGCCTATAGGGCGGATCCGCCCTGCTGCTTACCATTCCGGATAATCCAATAGTGCTTTTACTACTGTCTCTATACATACTGAATAAATTGTCCTCTCTACCTGACTATGTGACAACTCAATAAGTGAGGAGAAATCTGTCGAAGGCTCCATTCACATTAGCGCGTCTCCAAAGTCACATGATTTCCAGCACTTTTGGTGCGACTTTACATTCTCTGGACCAAAGTAGTGCAAGCACTAAGTGTCACCAATTTGAACGGGTGCCATTGAAAAGAATGGGCTGCGACTTGTCATGTGACTTTGATGTTCAAAGTCGCATTGGCAAGTCGCACAAGTGTGAATGGAGCCTAACAGTGGCACAAGACAGCAATAAAAATCCAAGATTTTAATGCTTCTCAACGCTATACAAAACTAAAACAATATCCAGGCTCAAGCTTTACTAACTATAAGCAAAATTTGGCAAGTAGCTTGGGTTGCAGAGGTGTACATTGTCGTGTTTTGATTATGTACAGTATAAGAAAATGGTTTTGCATGTTTCATATGAAAGGAACATGCTACCTCTATTGACAGTCTTGATAAAATACCAACAAGTTTCATGGCTCCTGGTAACGTCTTCAAACATCGTGTGTTACAAACGTTAAGGTGACTGACTTGGGATGCAGCTGCCAGCTATGAGAAGTATTGTAAGTGGACTGACTGGAAATGGTCCTCAGTGCATGCCTGTTTGAATGGAATTGTGTAATTAAATTAATCTTTAAAGTAATATACAATTGTATGGAACTCTTTTTTTTAAATTTCACCAGGTTTAGATGATGACAAAGATTGGAAACCACATGGAAAAATGGATCTACAAGCAAAAGAAACGTGGGTTATATAATTGAGCAATGGTTACAAGGGTTGTTGGGTTATATCATAAAAAAAATCTCTGTCATACAATGTTTTGTGTTTCCAAATCAGTACTAGATTATAAATGGTGTGCACAGTACGGAGCTTGTGTCAGTACATCCAATATGGCTGATCATCAATGATCTAGTAGACTATACAAAAAAAAGTTAGGGCTTTTTAGGAAGCTTTGCATTGAGATGGCTGGTGATTATGATGCTTCCTACTAGAAGTTTGCTAGGTTAAAAAAAGTAATTTTACACATGGGTTGTTAGTATCCCATTGTTTTCCCCTAGTGCTTAGTCCTTAATTGAAATTGTTTTTATGGGAAGATCTTAACTTTTTTCTAAAGGGCAGTCAGGCATGGCATTGGTGCCATAGACTCTGGTCACCAATTTGAGAGAGCCTGTATCTGATTGGATGGCCAGCTTTGGGACAAAAAGGTTATACTGTATAAAGCGCCTGATGTGTCAATGTGGCACAGCCACAGCACAGTTTCAGGTAGGGACCTGCTTGTGAGGGAGTGGTATGCCTAGCGTTTGGGACAAGTTCCTGTTAAGTTGGGACAGTTTAAGGATACTCATGGATATTTGTGAAGCCAGCATGGCATACTGAGAAAGGACACTAAGAGCATTTCCATTCTTCTAGTCTAGTGCAATTCAGTGAGTCACACTGACTAGGACAAGCACCCTTTTAGGAAAGTCACCTGTATGAAGCCACACGGGTAGATGTTTAAGAAAGCACGTGTCATGTGGTTCTTTGCCATGGACCTCCTCATGGGAGTTTAGACTGCAAGCTACCCCCAGGTCACCTCCCAGACTGGACTGTAGAAGACTGTACTATAGCAGCCTGGACTGTAGGAGATGGGACAGTAGTGAACTGGACTATAGCAGACTGGACAGTAATGGACCCCACTGTAACAGACTGGACAGGGCTTAAATTAAGTGACCCATGGCAAGCTGAACATAGGGCTAATAGCAATCTGACTGACAACAGGGGCTCGGGTGCTCAGGCACCAGTGAACACCAACACAGTGCTTGAGCCGTGACATGCTCAAGCTTGAAATGACTTTTCCGCCGGTTTGATGTGCCATATGACACATGTCACATGATGTGGCTGGGACACTCCAAGCAAAACCCAGGAATGTTCAGGGCCACAGGAGATGGAGGAGGAGCTTTTTGTATTAAGGATTTGCTGAATTTCATATTCCTAGGCCCCGTACACACGAGAGGATCTATCCGCTGGAATTGATCTGCGGATCAGTTCCAGCGGATAGATCCGCTGGTGTGTACAACCCAGCGGATCTTTTTCCGCTGATTTTTTTCGGGCCGACCGATTTCCAGCGGATAAAAATTTCTTAGCATGCTAAGAAATCTATCCGCTGGAATCGGCTCCATCGGATCGATCCGGTGGTCTGTACAGACTCACCGGATCGATCCGTCCGAACACATCCCTCGCATGCGTCGTAATGATTCGACGCATGCGTGGATATCCTTATATGACAGCGTCGCGCACGTCACCGCGTCATCATCGCGGCGACGGCGCGACACGTCACTGCGGACGGAATTCCGCGGGGATTTTGATCTCCTGGTTAGTACAACCAGGAGATCAAAATCCGCCAGAGGATTTATCCGCGGATACGGTCCGGAGGACCGTTTCCGCGGATAAATCCTCTCGTGTGTACCCGGCACAAGGAGGAAGAAGCTTGAGGAGGGATTTGTGAAGTTGCACGAGAGAATCTGTTGGGTACTAATGAAATCAGAAGGGCGACCTGAAATAAATTTGGTGTGCAAAGATGGTATAGAAGTAGAGATTTGAAAGATACTGGATTGTTCTTTGTTGTAATTTCAAAAGGTTTAAAATATGGAGGAGTAAACTTAGCTATGGCACTTTGAGGCAAAGTTTTTTAGTGGAAAGCCAGACTTCATACTGGTAATCTGGAGGTTTAGTGCGGTCAGCACTTTTTTTGTATGAAGGCAGGGCTATGGTCACCTACATAATGGCTGGATCTGGTACTGGTTGGAAATATTGGAGCCAAACCTGAGGGTACTAACCATAGGCAACATAGAGTGGCGTTTTTCCAGAACTTGAATTTACAAGATTATTACAGGCAAACTCGGTCCAATGCAAAAGAGAGATACTATTATAATTTTTGACCAAGATGAGAGAACAAAGAAATTGTTCCAATGTTTATTTTGTTCTCTGTTTGAGCAATAGTTTGAGGATGGAAAAAGATGTTAAGAAGCAGGGGGATTCCTGGGGGCATGGGGTCGGAGGGGAGATACCACATGTGGTAAATTCCCTCTGCGGGGAACCCTAGCAACCTATCCGGACTTGATAACATACCCAAAGCAGGATGGAGATATTATCAAATGACAGGATTTTTTAACAAGATGAAACCCCCACTGAGATCATTAAACTCAATTACGGTGTTTGAGGGTCAGTGTGTGCATTTGAGGGATGCTAGGCATTTGTTGTCTCAGATGTACAGACTGATATTAGGCTCCCAAAAGGATACAGTACCATACTTCATCAGGGAATGGGAAAGAGAATTAAATAAGGTACTGTCAGATGAACAAATTAAAAAAATGATTAAATCAACTTATTCTACATCTATAAGTTTGTATGTTCAGGAAATGGCCTATAAATTTATGACAAGGTGGTATAGGACACCGGTAAGGTTAAATCAGATGTACCCAGCGGCAGATGCACAGTGTTGGAGAGGGTGTGAGCAAAAGGGTTCATTTCTCCACTTGTAGTGGGAATGCCCCAGGATCAAAATATTCAGGGAAGCAATTGCACCGTGGATTGAGAGGTTGACCACTACACCTATGGAGTTTACGCCCCTATGCTTCCTATTCCATGGAACGCCTGGCCCCATTAAAGCCTACAGGAAGAGTATTATACCACATTTACTGAACGCAGCCAAATTATTAATCCCCAGATTTTGGAAACAGATCGCCTGTCCAACTCTAGTAGACTGGAAAAAGAAGGTCAGTCGGATAATGGAAGCCGAAAGGTGGATTCAAGTAGTTAAGGACAAAAAAGGGGAATTTGAGAAGACATGGGCAGGCTGGATACAGTATGCACCTGAAATGGGATAAGGATAAGAGAAATGGAATGGGAAAGCAGGGGGCGTAACAGATCCATGAGGCCCCCAGTGTAGTCGCATACGGTTTTAGATATTGAAGAATAAGAAGCTAGAACATGAACTTTGACCAGGATTGACGTATTTATGTTTTTTTCTTTATAAAATGTGTATGTATGTACATGTATGTATATATGTATACATAGGGCTAGATTCATAAAGACTTGCGATGGCGTATCAGTAGATACGCCGTCGTAAGTTCGAATCCGCGCCGTCGTATCTCTAAGCGGCATGCTCAAATTGAGATACGCTTCTCTGTTGCTAAGATACGACCGGCGTAAGTCTCCTACGCCGTCGTATCTTAGCTGCATATTTACTCTGGCCGCTAGGGGCGTGTACGTTGATTTACGGCGAGAATATGCAAATGATCAAGATACGCCTATTCATGAACGTACGCACGGCCGTCGCATGTAAGATACGCTGTTTACGTAAGGCGTTTTCAGGCGTAAAGATAAACCACCAAAAAGATGGCGCAGCTAATGTTAAGTATGGACGTCGAATTTCATGTCGTTTACGTTGTTTGCGTAAGCCGATTCAGAATGGGGCTGGGCGTAGGTTACATTCACGTCGAAAGCAAGGCGTATTTGCGACGTGATACTGAGCATGCGCGCGAATGCGCCGTACAATCAGCGCTTCATTTACATGTATGGTAATGAATCGTGAATTCATTACCATACAACACACCCCCTACCTGCCTATTTTGAATTAGGCGGGGTTACGCCGGGCCATTTGCGCTACGCCAACGTAACTTAGGAGGCAAGTGCTTTGTGAAGACAGTACTTGCCTCACTATGTTACGTCGGCGTAGTGCAAATGGGATGCGCTACGCCAACCTAAAGATAGGCGGCTGTACGTGAATCTAGCTGATACTGTATATGTGTATGTATATGTATATGTGTATGATACTTTTTTTTTCTTACTCTCTCTCCCTTCCCCACTGACCTCCCTTGGAGTTTCTTCTTTACAGCTTTGATAGTGTGGAATAGGCGGTCCGCCCCTAACTAGGAGAGAGAGAGGGAGTTCAGTCACGTTGAAATAGGGATGGTAGGGAGGGGTAGTGGGCAGAGAAAAAGGAGTAGGGTAAATATAGGAGAGGAGGGATTTAAAGTAGAATTAGGATAGAGGTTGAACACTGTCACTAAGAGGATATTATGCTTTTTTTTTTTTTTTACACTATTATTATCTGGTGGGGGGGGGGGGGTTATGGGTATGTCAATTAAAGCTGGAAGGGAAGTAGGTCAGAAGGACCGTTTGAAGGTAAACACGGCTGAAGATATTTTTTGGCCTCTTATGAGGTTTTGGTACAGGGGGGAAGGACAAATAAATTACATGAAAGGAGGTACGGGGATCTTCCCCTCCCTACTTCCTCTTTTTTTTTTATTAAATTTGCTTGTTGTTATTCAAGTTGGGGTAATAGGTCATGAGGGCCGACACACATATTCACGGGTGATTAATAGTCAAACACGAGGCACAATTTTAACTATTATTATTATTATTTAATTAGTATTTTAATATTGTTTATTTTTTAACTCCAAACTCTTTTGTTTTTTCTCTTTTTTTTCTTTCTTTCTTTCACATAAAAATAACAGACACAATGGCTATAAGTGGCCTCTTTGGAAGTAGGATGGTCGGGCTTTTTTTTTCTCCTCTCTTTTCTTTCTCCTTTTTTTTCGGGGTATAGAAGGACACAGTAGGAGAACACGCGATTCAAGTAGAGGGAATGGAGTGTGTAGGGATAGAGCAGACATACTCCACCGCAGATAGGGGTGATGTGGAGGGGGGAGGTGAACTACTAAACTTATTTTTCAACTTTCCCCTTATATTTTTTTCCCTTTCTTAGGGGGGTAGAATAATTGATACGCTTTTGATAAGACAATTCTGTCTAGTTTTTTCCTGCAATGTTCATTTGTGTTTTTTATGTAAATGATGGAACAAAAGAATGTACAATGTTGTATGGAATGTTGAAGTTAATAATAATAAAAATGTTGATTATAAAAAAAAGAAAAAGATGTTAAGAGAAATGTTTAAAGCGGTATTAAACCCAAAACCAGAAAATGTAATATATCACAGTTTACCAATCTTTATCAGTTACTTTGCGGTTGCAGTTATTTAGCGAATAAAGAATTTGGATGGATTCCAGAGTGCGGGTTCTTTTCATATTACCATATTCTGAGTTTGTGACAAATGGGAGGTCATCTGAACCTGGCACCTGGAGAGAATGTACCAGTAACCTGTGTTGCCAACCGTACGTTAAATTACGGACAGCCCGTAAATTTAGCTCGGGCTGTCCGTTAAAGTCAGTTATATGGGGAGCGGTGACCGTAAAAATTATGGCTGCGGGCAGCCCATGCAACTGCACATGCGTCAACCGATGCCTGCCAAGCTCGGGAAAGTTTGTATACACTCGGCCGGGCGGCGCATGCGCAGTAGGGTAATGGAGCGGCCTGGCGCCATTTTTAAATGGAAACCTAATAGTACAGCAGCGGACGCCGGTATTTGTTCTCGGTGTGGTGGCGGCGGTGCTTTTGCCTCGCACAGCAGCTGAAAGCTGCGAGATTATCTGCCGGTGACTTGTCACCACCCCCCTCCCTCCGAGGGACGAATGGATCGGTCCGTGATTCACAGTTTGGAACGCAAACAGAGCGCCTAGCAACAAAAAGGGGCGGGGCTTACCTGGAGACAGGTGGGGGTGGGAAATGCCCAGGTAAGGGTGGGAGGTGTTTCCCATAGCAATACCAGTCTGCCTGGCTGTCACTGCAAACAATACCAGTCTGTCTGGCTGTCATTACCCACAAACAATACCAGTCTGCCTGGCTGTTATTACCCACAAACAATACCAGTCTGCCTAGCTGTCATTACTAACAATACCAGTCTGCCTGGTTGTCACTGCCAACAATACCAGTCTGCCTGGCTGTCACTACTAAGAATACCAGTCTTCCTGGCTGTCACTACCAACAATTCCAGTCTTACTGGCTGTCATTACCAACAATACCAGTCTGCCTGTCTGTCACTACCAACAATACCAGTCTGCCTGTCTGTCACTACTAAGAATACCAGTCTGCCTGGCTGTCACTACTAACAATACCAGTCTGCCTGTCATTACCAAGTCCACAGCCTCTGTCCTCCACCTCCTGTATCATGTCCGCAGTCTCTGTCCTCCACCTCCTGTACCATGCTCGCTGTCTCTGTCCTCCACCTCCTGTATCATGTCCGCAGCCTCTGTCCTCCACCTCCTGTACCATGTCCGCTGTCTCTGTCCTCCACCTCTTGTACCATGTCCGCAGTCTTTGTCCTCCACCTCCTGTATCATGTCCGCTGCCTCTGTCCTCTCCACCTCCTGTATCATGTCCGCAGCCTCTGTCCTCCACCTCCTGTACCATGTCCACTGCCTCTGTCCTCCACTTCCTGTACCATGTCTGCTGTCTCTGTCCTCCACCTCCTGTATTCATGTCCGCTGTCTCTGTCCTCCACCTCCTGTATTTATGTCTGCTGTCTCTGTCCTCCACCTCCTGTATTCATGTCCGCAGTCTCTGTCCTCCCCCTCCTGTACCATGTCCGCAGTCTCTGTCCTCCCCCTCCTGTACCATGTCCGCAGTCTCTGTCCTCCCCCTCCTGTACCATGTCCGCAGTCTCTGTTCTCCACCTCCTGTACCTTGTCCGCAGCCTCTGTCCTCCACCTCCTGTACTATGTCCGCAGCCTCTGTCCACCTCTTGTATCATGTCTTCAGTCTCTGAGGGGGAGTCTGGAGAGGAGTCAAGAGTGGGAACACTGCCGGGATGGGGGTCTCGAGAGGAGTCGGACGTGTGTGGACTGTGGAAAGAAGACTATAGGATAAAACCAGAGCCACCAAGCTGGAGCCATCTGACTGGGCCCTGCACGGCGCACCTAAGAGGTCAGTGACAGTGCCGCCAGGCCAGTCTGGGGGGGGGGGGTTTGCTGGTGTAAGGGGGAGTGAATACAATAATGTTAGGGGGCAGTGGGCACTGATACAAAGGTTCCCCATTTATATTAGTATCCCACCCTTACATTAGTGTATTCACGCTGCGGAAGGTGGTCTCTGGTCACCAGAGCCCCCCCCCTTACATCAGAGTTCCCCTTACATCATGATCTGCAGCATTCCCCTTTGCATAAGAGTTCCTTTGCACTGTTAGGCTCCTTTCACACTTATACAACTTGTCTCACGATTTTGTACTGCAAAATCGTATGACAAGTCATTCTCCATGATTTTCAATGAACACTTCATATTGGCACGACTTTAAGTAGTGCCGACTTCAAAGTAGTCCCTGCACTACTTTGGTCCAACTTCCATGCGAGTTGATGTCCATAGACCTCAATGTTAAACCCTCAAGTAGCATGCAAATCATACCTGAATAATATAGACACGATTTCAGTACGATTTCAGTACAACTTTGTAAGCACAAGCAGCTTTTTAACCCTTGTCCCACCCAATACTTTCAGCATATAAGCCCCCTCTCAAGCACATTTTTCCACCACACATTCACTTCCTGGTTATTCCCTCAGGAACAATGTGCTCCAAACAGGTAAAAAAAAGAGACGTCCTCGATAATGAGCAAATCATTTGATTTATCCGTGAGTGCCCAGCTATTTATAATTGGTTTGACCCAAACTACAAAGACAAGATAAACTACAAAGACAAACTACAAAGACAATATCCCACTGACCACCAATGAAGGGGACATTCTTCCCACTGACCACCAATGAAGGGGACATTCTTCCCACTGACCACCAATGAAGGAGACATTCTTCCCACTGACCACCAATGTAAGAAGCATTCTTCTCACTGACACCAATGTAAGGAGCATTCTTCCCACTGACCACCAATGTAGGGGACATTCTTCCCACTGACCACCAATGTAAGAAGCATTCTTCTCACTGACTCCAATGTAAGGAGCATTCTTCCCACTGACCACCAATGTAAGGAGCATTCTTCCCACTGACCACCAATGTAAGGAACATTCTTCCCACTGACCACCAATGTAAGGAGCATTCTTCCCACTGACCACCAATGTAAGGAGCATTCTTCCCACTGACCACCAATGTAAGGAGCATTCTTCCCACTGACCACCAATGTAAGGAACATTCTTCCCACTGACCACCAATGTAAGAAGCATTCTTCTCACTGACCACCAATGTAAGGGACATCCTTCCCATTGACCACCAATGTAAGGGACATCCTTCCCACTGACCACCGATGTAAGGAGCATTCTTCCCACTGACCACCAATGTAAGGAGCATTCTTCTCATTCTTCATTATAGAGGACCCAAAATTTACCCCTATCTTCACGATTGGCAATGATGGGATGTACCCAATATCGACGTATTCTCCGCCTCCGCTTCTCCTCCTCTTATTCCCTGTGCACTTCTACTGCTGCAGCAGCAATGACAACTGCGGTGGCAAGAAAAGGAATTGCCTCACACCATTTATGTTTTCATTGGTTAATGCCAAAGTTGTGGCAAAGTTGAAGTTGTACTGATCCCAAATCGCGTCTGCAAAATCGCGGCAAAATGGCGGTAAAATCGCGGCAAAATCGCGGACGACTTTGAAGTTGTATAAGTGTGAAAGGAGCCTAAGGGGGAATCCTGCAGACTATAATGTAAGGGGGAACTCTGTGCTAGCTGGCTTACAGTAACCTGACCTTCATGTCAATAGAGGCAGTTGGTTTTTGACTTTTGTTTAAATTAAACACACTGCTGATAGCACTAGCTACATGTTTATAGTTTAAATATTGATAGTTGCCCTGTTTAGCAGTGAAAACTGTAATTTTAGGTACTTTTTTGCAGTGTCAGTAAAAAATTGGTGCAGTTTCGTAAATGTTTGGCATCCTACCAGTAAATTTAATTTCAGGGGGTTGGCAACACTGCCAGTAACCAACACCCATATTTGGAGGTTTTCACAGTTAGAGCGGTGCTACCCTGTGTGTACATTCAAACTTTAGATGTGATAGCTGCAGCAGTTCTTTTTTTTTTTTGTTTATTGGGTTTTAAGAAATATAAGTACATACATAGTATCAACATTAAAATGTATATATAAAGTCAGACAGGTAACATTATGTCCAAAACAGGTATAAACTTATATCACTTGGGGCTTTAGAAGAACAGTAGCACAAGAATATAACCTGTGGACAAGTAGCATATAACTAAATATTCGGGGGGGGGGGGGGGAGGGAAAGATTAAGGATAGTTACAGGTAGTTGCGAGAATGAAGAAATTAGCACTATAAGTTTGTTAGAAACACAAAGATATATCATCAAAGAGAGAAAAAAAAAAAAAACGACAAAAGTATCACCACAAATCTGGAACCGGTTATGTATCTAGTAATGTCTGATATTCATTAGATTTCGAGAAATTAAACCAACATGCCCACTTATCACGGAAGTTTCTTGAAGAATCTTTAGATTGAGATATCAGGTCTTCCATATTAGCGATACGGTCAACTTTGTGTATCCAATGCGAGATTTTAGGGTAAGAAGCGTGGGACCATTTGATGGGGATGCATAATTTGGCTGCATTAATAAGGTGTATGACAATAGAATTTTTATAGATTGAATTAGGTAAAGAGGAGAGATGCAGTAAATATTGTTCAGCTGTGAAGTCTGGGGTGTAGGTAAGATATATGATTGTGAATATCCTTCCAGAAGGTCGTGATAAGTGGGCATTCCCACCATATGTGGAGTAGCGTACCAGATTCGTTTTTACATCGCCAACACAGAGGGGAAATATTCGGATTGTATTTGTTGATGACCAAAGGTGTTCTGTACCATCTCGAATACAACTTATAACTGTTCTCCTGAGTCAGGACGTTTAATGATCCTTTATGCAGACGATAAAAAATAGATTCCCATTGATCGTTTGAGATCGAGATTTTCAAATCTTTTTCCCACTTTATATTAGTAACGTCTGTTTGCGGGTCTATTGCCGAATTCAAAATATCATACATTAGAGATATCAAATGACTTTGAGGAGTACTCTTCAAGCAAATAGACTCAAAGCGAGTTTTGGGCCTATGCCAGATATCTGTGGAACCAAACTTGTTTAGGAACCGAATGATCATGTCAAAGTTATGCGGGGGAATAACAAAATCCGTAAATTTAGAGGAGAAATTTTCAAAGGATAGGAGTTTACCCCTTTCAAAAAAAAGGTCAGCTCTGCATGGCATGTCGGGAAGTGAACTAATGGAGGTGGTAGAACGAGGCCCCTGGAATATTTCCGGATTAAGGTCAATTGGGGTAAAAGGCCCATAGGTGGTAGATATATAAAAAAATTTGCATAGGTACCTAAAGATTTTAAGGGAGGTGCCTGTAATGGGGTGAGAATTAGTTTTTTGTTGGATTTTTTTAGGGTTAATCCACGGAAGACATTTTAAAGGAATAGGAGTGGAAGATAAAGATTCTTCTAAATCTATCCAATCCTTAGGCCCCATACACACGGGAGAATTTATCCGCGAATACGGTCCAGCGGACCGTTTCCGCGGATAAATCCTCTCGAGGATTTCCGCGGATTTCTATGCGATGGCGTGTACACACCATCGCATTGAAATTCGCGCCAAAATCCTCTGGCGATGACGTGTCGCGCCGTCGCTGCGATTATGACGCGGCGACGTGCGCGACGCTGTCATATAAGGAATTCCACGCATGCGTCGAATCATTACGACGCATGCGGGGGATCCCTTCGGACGGATGGATCCGGTGAGTCTATACAGACCAGCGGATCCATCCGTTGGGATGGATTCCAGCAGATGGATATGTTCTGCATGTCAGCGAATATTTGATCTGCTGGAATCCATCCCAGGGGAGATATATCCGCGGAAACAGATCCGCTGGCGTGTACACACCATAGGATCTATCCGCTGAAACCCATTTGCTGGGATTTATCTGCGGATGGATTCTATGGTGTGTACGGGGCCTTAGTGTGCCTGTGGAGATGCCAGTTGATAATTCTAGACATATGACAGGCCCAATAATATTTTTTAATGTCTGGTAATCCAATTCCACCTAAGAGTTTTGGGATCATAAGCTTGTCCCAGTTGATTCTGGGTTGTTTTGTATTCCATATAAATCTTAAGCAATTTTTTTTTAAAAGTCCTGAAAAATGTGAACGGGATCTTAATAGGTATTGTTTGGAATAAGTACAAAATCCTAGGCAGGATATTCATTTTGACAATATTTGCTCTGCCAAACCACGAGAAGAATCCTTTTTCCCATTTAGGCAGATCAGTTTTAATTGCATTCAACAGGGGTGTGAAATTTTTAGTGTATAAATCTTCCAGATCTTGAAAGATTAAAATAGTGAAGCCTTCAAATGACAAATTGGAACGCAGTTTCGCATTGCGTAGTATATTCTCTTTGAGTAGAAAGTCATTAATGTGGCATATAATATCCCTTGGAGGATCAGTCGGTTTGCCTTTGGGTCTTAAAGCCCTGTGGATGTGTTCCATCTTAATTGCAGTTAAGGGTGGGCGCCCCAGTAGGTCATTGAATATGCCTAATTTTACCGGGGAAAGTCAATCGAAATCAACCGATTCAGGCAGTCCCCGCACCCTAATATTGTGTCTCCTACTGCGATTCTCCAAATCTTCGATTTGACGGTTCAAGTCTCTTAGGTACATGGTGTTTGTGTCAACTTTGCGGTTTACATGGCGCAGTGCTGCGCTCTGTTGCGCAGTTGTTTTTTCAACATCAGTGACGCGCTCTGTAACTGTGCGTATGTCAATCTTTTGGTCCGCTATGGCTGTAGATAAGACATTTTTTATGTCAGCCGCCACCGAATGTAAATCATCCAGACTAGGACCCTGTAGTTGATCCATAGTGGAACGGGAATTCCCGCTAGTGTTAATGGGATCTTCTCCGTTATGACCCTGCGGCTGGTATACAGTAAATGACGGGCTGTCCTGTAAATTGGCCATTGTTAGCCTGGGCAGGTTCTCTAAGGGGCTGGAATTCAGTCAAATGTAGCCAGTGAGATAAAAAAATCGTACAGGATGAGTCTCCGTTCAAGCAGGAATCAGATCAGATGAAACCCGATAGCTAGGTACTCTTACCGGCGCAGTATTTAAGAATTACAGACTGTAGCGGCGGGAGCCCTCCAATTAAGCGTCCATTCCCGAACTCGGCTAGACCACGCCCCAGCAGTTCTTTTTATAGCCTTTTTTCCCTCTGTTTTGACCTGGAGATCTGGCCAGTAACACAGTTGATTTATTAGAATGTGTTTTACGTCACCGCGTTCTGACACAATCGTTTTGTTAACTGATGGTGTGTAGGCACGATGGACCATCAGTCAGCTTCATCGGTTAACCTATGACAACGGTCCTTCAGACTGTTCTCATCGGATTGACTGATCGTGTGTACGATGCTTAACGAATTGAAGCCAAAGTCCTGCTCACAATTTATAAGCAGTTACCGCAAACAGTTTTTCCTTTTAGGATAAAGGTTTTACATTAATAAAGAAAAGCGAATGACGCGACTGAAGCTGTGACATTTCTTTTATTGGTGAGGCGGGGCCACCCGTCACGTGACCCTGCCCCCTCTGACGCAAGGAGGAAGCCAGGCTTCCCCAGTAACGTAGCAGAGGGTGCGTCAGAGGGGGACGGGGTCACGTGACGGGTGGCCCCGCCTCACCAATAAAAGAAATGTCCCAGCTTCAGCCGCGTCATTCGCCGGGCTGTGTCCGGCGGAGAGAGGAGGCAGGCGATGCTGCGCTCTGGATCCCGGATGATTTTCTCATCGCTGGACCGGAGAGGAGATCACCCGTCACTGGATACCGACAACGTTGGAGCAGGGAGCCGGGGCCGAGTGGATTACCACCGCTGGATTTATTTTTAATTTTTTTATTAATAAAGGACTTTTTTTCTACGGTGTGTGTGTGTGTGTGTGTGTTTTTTACAACTATTTACACTTCCTTTGTGAAATGGTAGGGGTACATTGTACCCCATTACCAATTCACATAGGGGGGGCAGGATCTGGGGGTCCCCTTTGTTAAAGGGGTCTTCCAGATTCTGATAAGCCCCCCGCCCGCAGACCCCCACAACCACCGGCCAGGGATGTGGGGATGAGGCCCTTGTCCCCATCAACATGGGGACATCCTCCCCATGTTGAGGGCATGTGGCCTGGTACGGTTCAGGAGAGGGGGGCCGTACTCTGTCCCCCCCTCTTTTCTGCGGCCGGCCAGGTTAACGTGCTCGGATAAGGGGTCTGGTGTGAATTTTTGGGGGAACTTCACGCCATTTTTTTTAAAATTTGGGGTGGAGTTCCCCTTAAAATCCACACCAGACCTGAAGGGTCTGGAATGGATATTTGGGGGAAATCCCACGTCTTTTTTTAAATTGACGGCGGGGTTCCCCTTAATATCCATACCAGACCTGAAGGGCCTGGTAATTGAATTTGGGGGGACCCCCATGCTTTTTTTTTTAATGAATGAATTCTCTCTGAATTGCCGGGAGCTGACAATTCATTATAGCCGCAAGTCCGGTTTTAAATGACTTTTTTTCTTTCAGAAATGACACTTTGTGCAGTGACAGTTCTAAGTATGGGAAACATGCGCTTTTTCGCATGCTTACTTTACACCCCCCTAGGTACGAAATTTAAAGGAATATTTCACTTTTATTGTTTCACTCTAAGCATTATTAAATTCACTGCTCCTGAAAAAACTGCAGTTTTTAAAACTTTTTTTTGCATTGATACATGTCCCCTGGGGCAGGACCCAGGTCCCCAAACACCTTTTAGGACAATAACTTGCATATTAGCCTTTAAAATTAGCACTTTAGATTTCTCCCATAGACTTTAACAGGGTGTTTCGCAGCTTTTCGAATTTGCCGCGAACACCCCAAATTGTTCGTTGTTCTCCGAACAGGCAATGTTCGAGTCAAACATAAGTTTGACTCGAACTCGAAGCTCATCCCTACCCTTGAACACTTACAGAGCACTGCTAGTTCAGAGGAAAAATCTGCAGAAGAGGTCATAGAGGAAGAAAATGAGGGGATGGAGGAGAGAGCTGTGGCAGAATCACCACTAGCATTTTGAAGGCGTGGTGGCAGAACAAGCTCCAACAATACTGAACCCTGTCCTGCATCCTTCCCAGCTGCCAGCAGAGTTACCCTGTGCCCTGTGAAGGAAAGGTAATGTCCTTGCCCATGCCTGCTGGACCATGAGTCAGCTGTGATATGCACCTTCATGCTGACCACCCTGTCCAACGAGGTCAAAACATTACCTTCCACATGGCGGTAGAGAGCCGGAATGGCCTTCCGTGAAAAGAAATGACATTTTGGAACTTGCCACTGAGGTAAAACACATTCCACAAATCCACGAAAGGGGGCAGGGTCTACCAGGTGAAAAGGCAGCAGTTGCAGTGCTAACAATTTGGCAAAGCTAGCATTCAGACACTGAGCATGAGGATGGTTGGGACCCAATTTATTTTTACGGTTTAGCAACTGGGGTAGGGAAATTTGACTGCTAAAATCAGATGGTGGTGTACTACTAGCAGATTGTCTACAAGTACTTGGGACGCCTATTGCTATACCTTCATTCCTCTCAGTGCAGGTTTTTGAGAGGACTGGAGGTATAGTGGGGTTGGAGATACCAGATGAGGAGCAAGGAGAAGTCCGTCTTTTTCTTTGATGTGGGTCTTTCAAGTGCTGTTGCCAATGGACTGCATGGGAGGTCGTCATATGTCTGGTCAAGCATGTGGTGCCTAAGCAGCTGCTGTTTTGGCCACGCTGGATCTGCTTCAAACATAAGTTGCAAACCCCTATGTAATAGGGGTTTACACTGACCACAAATGTAATAGAAGAATTTACGGTAACCACCAATGTAAGGAGGGATTTACACTGACCACTAACGTAAGGGGGGCCTTCACACTGACCACTAGTGTGATTGAAAGGATTCTACACCAAACCCCAATGTAATGAGAAGATTTACACTGACCACCAATGTAACTGAGACATTTATCCTGCGTTCACATTTGTGTGTGTCGGGAATGCATGCAAAATTGCTTTCCTGTGACCACAGAAATGTGCTGCCCCTTAGTAGATACACAGCAGTGCCCTAAATTGTTAATGACACCCTCACGCATCTGTTGACATGCTGTGGAACTGTGTGATTTAAAAAAAGGGTTAAAACTCTGAAAGCTGTAAGTCAGGTGTGGCATGACATCACACCCGGTAGGTACCCACGTAATGGGTGCCTACCCACGTGCACCCACCACGTGGGTACCTACCGGAGCATGATGGGACGGTGATGCCTATATAAATGGGATGCAAGGCGCGCTTCCATCATTGCAGTGAGAAGAGGCGACGTGTCAACATCGGAAGAAGGGAGAAGAAGAACATGACGTCACAGAAGACCGCGCTGGCTGCCTGTTAGTAATTGAGCTAACACACGAAGATAGCAGGCAGCCAGCGCTGAAGAAGAAGGCACCGGACAGCTGCAGAAGAACCGGGGTGCGCCGAGTCAACAGCGGAGAGCGGCGAAGATAGAAGAAGACCCCCGGAGAGCGGAGAAGACCCCCGGAGAGTGGAAGAAGAAGCCCCCCCTGGTATTAGAGCTAATAAAGAAGACAGGGGGGGCCTCCGGAGCAGACTAATAAATTATTTTAAAAACCCTTGTGTTGTGTGTTTAATAACTTTAACTTTTTGCCTCCAGGTGAATGGGTAGGGGTACGATGTACCCCATATCCATTCACTTAGGGTGGGGGGCCGGTATCTGGGGGCCCCCTTATTAAAGGGGACTCCCAGATTCCGATAAGCCCCCGCCCGCAGACCCCGACAACCAACGGCAAGGGTTGTCGGGAAGAGGTCCTGTCCTCATCAACATGGGGACAGGGTGCTCTGGGGTGGGGGGGCCCGCAGTGCGCCCCCCTGCCCCAGAGCACCCAACCCCCCCATGTTGAGGGCATGCGGCCTGGCACGGCTCAGGAGGGGGGGGGGCGCTCGCTCTTCCCCACTCCCATTCCTGACCGGCCGGGTAGCGTGCTTTGGATACGGGTCTGGTATGGATTGTAGGGGGACCCCCTACGTCGATTTTTTGGCGTAGGGGGGGTCTCCTTACAACCCATACCAGACCTAAGGGCCTGGTATGCTCCTGGGGGGGGAACCCATGCCGGTTTTTTCTTTGAAAATTGGCATGGAGTTCTCCCTCTCAGGAATGCATGCCGAGCGACGCTGACAATTTTTCTTTTTTGTTTTTGTTTTCCCGGCGCTTTTTTTTTTTTTCACCCGTCGCAACTTTAGTGTCCCATCGCAATCCACAAAGCCCGGCGTAAATTACGTTCGCGCGCTGCACGTCGGGAAAATTACGTCACACGCATGCGCAGTACGGCCGGCGCGGGAGCGCGCCTCATTTAAATTTTAAACGCCCCCCGGAGAGGAGGACCGCCTTGCGACGGAGGCACTTAAGTTACACCGCTCAAAATTTCTAGGTAAGTGCTTTGTGGATCGGGCACTTAGGTAGAGATTTTGCGGCAGTGTAACTTAAATGTCAAAAGTTAAGTCACGCAGGGTTTTTGTGGATCAGGCCCACAGTGTGTAGAGGATATATATGCATCCTAGGTGTTGTATATATTATTATACACTGTATAGTTTAGCTAGATCAGCTCTTCCTAATTTACTGGCAGGCAGGTGATTGTGCTAGCTGCAGTATTCTCACGTGGTGTACTGCCTGTGTCCTCTGCAGTTTGCACCTAAAGCTACTTGGTGTGTACTGCCCGTGTCCTCTGCAGATTGCACCTAAAGCTACGTAGTGTGTACTGCCTTTGTCCTCTGCAGTTTGCACCTAAAGCTACTTAGTGTGTACTGCCTGTGTCCTCTGCAGTTTGCACCTAAAGCTACGTGGTGTGTACTGCCGTGTCCTCTGCAGTTTGCACCTAAAGCTACTTGGTGTGTACTGCCCGTGTCCTCTGCAGTTTTCACCTAAAGCTACGTAGTGTGTACTGCCTGTGTCCTCTGCAGTGTGCACCCAAAGCTACGTGGTGTGTGTACTGCCTTTGTCCTCTGCAGTTTGCACCTAAAGCTACATAGTGTGTACTGCCTGTGTCCTCTGCAGTGTGCACCTAAAGCTACGTGGTGTGTGTACTGCCTTTGTCCTCTGCAGTTTGCACCTAAAGCTACTTGGTGTGTACTGCCCGTGTCCTCTACAGTTTGCACCTAAAGCTACTTGGTGTGTACTGCCTGTGTCTTCTGCAGTTTGCACCTAAAGCTACGTAGTGTGTACTGCCTGTGTCCTCTGCAATGTGCACCTAAAGCTACGTGGTGTGTGTACTGCCTTTGTCCTCTGCAGTTTGCACCTAAAGCTACTTGGTGTGTACTGCCCGTGTCCTCTGCAGTTTGCACCTAAAGCTACGTGGTGTGTACTGCCCATGTCCTCTACAGTTTGCACCTAAAGCTACTTGGTGTGTACTGCCCGTGTCCTCTGCAGTTTGCACCTAAAGCTACGTGGTGTGTACTTGGTGTCCTCTGCAGTGTGCACCTAAAGCTACATGGTGTGTGTACTGCCTTTGTCCTCTGCAGGCCATTAGTATGTCTGGAAGGACAACAAGGAGAGGAAGAGAGTCACGAGCCGATAAAAGAGGGCAAGCAGGCTCTGCGTCTAGAGGCAACAGTGCTAGTCGTGGACACGGTGCATCCTCATCAGCACGTGGCCGTGGGACACGCTCGTCCTTGTTTTCGCCAGCTGGCCATGTTGAACCGCAACATGCCGAAGACTTGGTAGAGTGGATGACCAAGCCGTCCTCATCCTCCTCATCCTCCCTCACCCAGGCTCAGGGTACTTTGTCTGGCAAAGCAGTTGCCAAGGCGTCCTCTTCCCTCTGCTCAATGGCATCAGTCACTCCTTCCCTAGCCCCACCATGTCCTCCTGAGGAGTCCCCCGAACTGTTTGACCACAGTGTTGGGTACATGCTGCATGAGGATGTGCAGCATTTTGAAGGCTCCGATGATGATACACAGCTAGAGGAAGGCAGTAACGTGAGCCCAGAGAGAGGGGGTGTCCAAGAAGGACAGCAATCTGGCAGTCATGTTCCCCCAGCTGCAACATACTGCAAGGTTTTCTACAGTGATGAGGAGGGAGGGGATGATGAGGTCACTGACTCTACATGGGTGCCTGATAGGAGAGAGGAGTAAGAGGAGAAGGCACAGGCACATCTCCAACGAGGCAGGATGCCCTCCAGGGGCCATCTTAAGGGCAGCACACCGACTGCATCACAACGCAGAGCTACGCATGTGCAGGGTGCTGCTGTGTCTCAGCGTTATTCCAAAAGTTCTTTGGTGTGGGCCTTTTTTGAGACGAGTGCATCAGATCGCACCGCTGCTATTTGCAACATATGTCTCAAGCGTATCTCGCATGGCCAAAACATAACTAGGTTGGGCACCACATGCTTGACCAGACATATGTCGACCTGCCATGCAGTTCGTGGCAAGCGTACCTCAAAGACCCACACCAAAGAACAAAGCGGACCTCCCCTTGCCCCTCATCAGCTGGGATCTCCAACCCCACTATACCCTCAGGCCTGCACTGATAGGACTGAAGGTGTAGAATTAGGTGTGTCACAGCCTAGTACATGCGGGCAATCTACTATCGGTACACCAGGCAGATTGTACCAGCCCCAGCTGCTGCAGCGCAGAAAGAAGTTCTCTCCCAGCCATCCACATGCCCAGCGGTTGAATGCTAGCTTAGCTAAATTACTAGCACTTCAACTGCTGCCTTTTCAGTTGGTAGATTCTGCCCCCTTCTGTGAGTTTGTGGAATGTGCAGTACCTCAGTGGCAAGTTCCCAAATGCCACATTTTCTCTCGGAAGGCGATTCCGGCTCTCTACCGGCATGGGGAAGGCAATGTCCATGCCTCGCTGGACAGGGCGGTCAGTGGTAAGGTGCATATTATCGCTGGCTCATGGTCCAGCAGGCATGGACAGGGACGTTACCTATCTTTCATGGCGCATTGGGTGACTCTGCTGGCAGCTGGGAAGGACGCAGGACAAGGTACAGTAGTGTTGGAGGTTGTTCCGCCACCACGCCTCCAAAATGCTACTACTGGTTGTGACACACCTCTCCCCTCCACCCCTCCTCTTCTTCTTCCTCTGTGGCCTCTTCCTGTGCTGATGTGTCCTCGGAACCAGCGGTGCTCCGTAGGTGTTCAAGGGGCTACGCAGGTACGCAGGCAATGAGATGCCATGCAGTGCTTGAGCTGGTGTGCTTGGGGGACAGGAGCCACACTGGGGCAGAGGTTCTGTCAGCTCTGCAGGGGCAGACTCAGAGGTGGTTGACGCCACGCCAGCTTAAGCCAGGAATGGTGGTTTGCGACAATGTCACCAACCTCCTCTCCGCCCTGCGACAGGGACAACTGACCCATATGCCCTGTTTTGCTCACGTCCTTAACTTGGTGGTGCAGCGGTTCTTGGACAGGTACCCAGGCTTACAGGATGTCCTGAAGCAGGCCAGGAAAGTCTGTGTGCATTTCTGATGGTCATATAATGCCAGTGCTCGGCTGGCAGACCTCCAAAGGGAATACAACCTGCCCAAGAACCGCCTAATCTGTGACATGCCCACCAGGTGGAACTCTACGTTGGCCATGCTGCAGCGGCTGCACATGCAGCAGAGGGCCATCAATGAGTATCTGTGCCAATATGGCAGCAGAACTGGGTCAGGGGAGCTTGGTTTTTTCCCCCACGCCAGTGGGCCATGATCAGGGATGCATGCACTGTCCATTTGAGGAGGCCACAAGGATGGTGAGCAGTGACAGTGCATGCATCAGTGAGACTGTCCCTCTTATTCACATGTTGGAGCACACGCTGCGTGGAATAATGGACAGGGCCCTTGAGGCAGAACAGAGGAAGGAAGAGGACGACTTCCTTACCTCTCAAGGCCCCCTTTATCCAGACAGTGTTCCTGCTTGCCCGCCTATCACACAGGAAGAGGAGGAGGAGGATTGTGTCAGCATGGAGGTGGAGCCTAGCACTCAGCATCAGCAGCAGTCTTCAAGGGATCAATTACAGTGCCAAGAAACCCATGGACTTGTACGTGGCTGGGACGAGGTGGCTGTGGATCATGTCGTCCCCAGTGACCCAGAGGACTCCGCACCGAATGCCTCAGCAAACCTACGTTGTAGGCCTCCCTGATCCTGCAAAGCCTGCGGAAGGATCTTTGTATTCGTGCTATCAAGGAGAGGGATCATTACTGGCTGGCAACTCTCCTTGATCCACGTTACAAGAATAAGGTTGCAGACCTTATCTTGCCGGCACAGAGGGAGCAGAAGATGAAACATCTTCGGGAGGCCTTGCAGAAAGGTCTGTGCAACACGTTCCCAGAGAGTGGGAGGTTACAAAATCCTGGTCCTGGACAACGTGTTGCTGAGGCTTCGGTCAGTCACAGAAGGAGCGGTGGAGAAGGTGGCCGTCTGACCGATGCGTTCAGACAATTTTTTAGTCTGCAGCCCCAAGGTATGACCGGTTCCAGCAACCATCGCCAGCGTCTGTTTTACATGGTGCGGGAATACCTAGGGGCAAGATCAGACTTGGACACCTTTCCCACCAAAAATCCTCTGGCTTACTGGGTCTTGAGGATGGATCACTGGCCAGAGCTTGCACAGTATGCAATTGAGCTACTGGATTGTCCTGCATCCAGCGTTCTTTCAGAACGCACATTCAGTGCTGCTGAAGGCTTTGTAACCGATCACAGGGTGCGCCTCTCCACCGACTCGGTCGATCGACTGACCTTCATAAAAATGAATCAGGCTTGGATCACCACCAGCTACCAAGCACCTGATGCTGATGTAACTGAATATTTTTTTTTGAAATGTCAGATCCCTTCAAGACTGCCTATGCTGATGCTGAGTGACTGAGTGACTATCCTTTCCTCCTTAATGATCATGCTGATAGCTTGTAAGAACATTTTTGGTTCTGGGCACCGCCACCAGTGGCTAAGGCCCAATTTTTCTGCCCCTGTTTAACAGGGGCATGCAATTAAAATTTTTGATGCAATACTTTGTAGCGGGCTCATTTCTGCGCTTTAACTAGAGTATCTGTGAGGGGTTGCAGTGTTGTGGCACCAGCACCAGTGCCTAAGGCCCAATTTTTCTGCCCCTTTTTAACAGGGGCATGTAATTACAATTTTTGATGGAATACTTTGCAGCGGGCTAATTCCTGCGCTCTAACTAGAGTATCTGTGAGGGGTTGCAGTGTTGTGGCACCAGCAAAACCACCACCACCAACAAAGGCCCAATTTTTCTCCCCCTGTTCAACAGGGGCATGTAATTACAATTCTTGATCTAATATTTCACAACAGGGCCCATTCCTGTGCCCAACAAGAGTAACTGTGAGGGCTTACAGAGTTGTGGCACCAGTACCACCATCATCAACAAAGGCCCAATTTTTCTGCCCCTTTTCAACAGGGGCATGTAATTACAATTCTTGATCTAATATTTCACAGCAGGGCCCATTCCTGCACCCACCGAGAGTAACTGTGAGGACTTACAGTGTTGTGGCACCAGCGCCAGCACCAAAGGCCCATTTTTTCTACCACTGTTCAACAATGGCATGTAATTAGAGTTCTTGATATAATAGTTCACACAGCAGGGCGTTACAGCACTTGCCGCCCACCAAGACTAACTGTGAGGGCTTACAGTGTTGTGGCAACACCAACACCTAGGGCCCAAATGTATGCAGAGTATATACGACAGGCCCCTACTTTCAAACATCCAACTTACAAACGACTCCTACTTGCAAACGGAAGGAGACAACAGGAAGTGAGACGAAATCTACCCCTGGGAAGGGAAATTCTCTTCTGTAAGAGGTGTCTCCTGTCCACTGATGCTTTATCACCAATCCTTGTTTCGGTAAAAAAAACAAAATTTCAAAAAATCATTTGTCATTGGGACAGAAAGTGAATTGTAATCTTCTGAACATATGCACACAGACAGCAAAACAAATGCTTTTCAGAAAAGCTTAAAAATTGATTTTATGGATGGAGCTACACTTTAAAAAAGTACCAGTTCACAATTACAAACAGATTCTACTTAACAACAAACCTATAGTCCCTGTCTTGTTTGCACCGCCTGTATACTGCTGTTCAAAGTATATAGGGCCAAAGGGGCTGGTAATGACCTGAGGGGAGGGGGGCGGGGAAACCCATGCTATTTTTCTCAATGATTTTCATCCATATTGCAAGGACCAGACATTACATTAAAGCCGCAAGCAGTTTTAAATTACTTTTTTCTTATAGTAATCTAATTTTGTGCAGGGACAGTTCTAAACACGTGCCACTTCACAGGCATACTATAGACACCCAGCAGGTACGATATTTAAAGGAATTTTTCTTTTTTTTTTCACTTTAAGCATCATTAAAATCACTGCTCCATAAAAAACTACTGTTTTTAAAACGTCTTTTTCCATTGATACATGTTCCCTGGGGCAAGACCCGGGTTCTCAAACCCGTTTTACGACAATAACTTGCATATTAAAAAGGGGGGATAGAGTTGGGACTTTGAATGAGGCATATGATAGACACTACCACAGGCCTCCATCACTGTAAATGTATAAAAAAGGGGGGAGAGTTGGGACTTTGAATGAGATGCATTTTTAACTTGCATATTAGGCTTTAAAATGAGCACTTTTGAATTTGAACGTTCGATTCCAATTGACGTCAATGGGGTTCTAAATGTTCGCGCGAACAGTCGGTCCGTTCGAAGGAGGTTCTGGTGCGAACTGAACGGGGGGGGGGGTGTTCGGCTCATCCCTATATATCATTGAATTGTACTGACCCTTCTTTGTAGTCTTCCAGAGAACTGTACTCTGAGCCTGCCATTGGTGCCTGTGCTATGTAGCATAATGAAGGAGCTATGTACAGTAGAAGACACCCAAATGTGGGCTAATCACACAGCGACCATACGTCGTCCTAATACATGGAGTGAAACAGCTTTTCTATCCCCTGTAATTATCACTAAAGCGCATTATACTCTACCACGTGGCTCCTCCCATTCGACTCCTGGTATTTTATAGGCTGGTGCCGCACAGCCTCTGCCAGCAGCCAGACCTGCTCTCCCAGCACTGGACCCCGCCGAATACTATCATATTGTCTGGGGCATCTTCAGAACTGCGCACGTTCAGAACCAAGCTGAGCCAGTCTAAGCCATTTTTACCGCCACTTTTCTCCCTGCTACGGGCATTTACGGGCAGGGAGAAAAGTGTCCTATTTTTTCGGGCTGCCTGTAAATATACGGGCGGGTGGCAACACTGCTGCAGAGGCTTCCATCTTCCTTCCAGGTTCATTCACTGTGGCCACTTCAATGGCCAAATCCTGATGACCCATGCGCGTGGGAGTCACGGCAAAGAGCTCTGAAGGAATGGCACAGGTATACTGTTCCTTCAGAGCGCATGTGCTGGTGACGTCACCGTCTGCTGCTCACAGGAATATCTCCTAAATCATGCATGTTTAGAAGACATTCATTATACCCACAGGTAAGCTTTATTATTATTTTACCTGTAGGTAAAAATCAAATGCAGTTTACTACCAGTTGTTCTGTCACCAGATGTCTATGCGGATTAACTGTATCTGTGTTGTTAAAATTACATGTAAGGTTTGTAATTTACATAAAACAATCATATGTGGAGTGCAGGCTCCATCTAGTGTTCTTTTTTGGTATTGCTGCAGTTGTTCTGTTTATTTGATTTACTGTATGTGTAGTTAAGGAAGTTGTTAGTAAGCAGGGAATGTTGGGTAGAATCTTCATAGGAAGTGAAGCAGCCACCATTCTTTGAGAAGATACTGCAGGAAGCAAGACATGTATTTCTCAATTTAACGCCATCACCCCTTAGGCCCCGTACACACGAGGAGACATGTCCGATGAAAACGGTCCACGGACCGTTTTCATCGGACATGTCTCCTGGGAGCTTTTGGTCTGATGTGTGTACACACCATCAGACCAAAATCCCCGCGGACAGAGAACGCGGTGACGTAGAAGACACCAACGTTCTCAAACACGGAAGTGCAATGCTTCCACGCGTGCGTCGAATCAATTCGACACATGCACGGGATTTCGGGACGCTGGTTACACGTCATAACCAGCGGACATGTCCGATTGGGTGTACTAACCATCGGACATGTCCGACGGACATGTTTCCAGCGGACAAGTTTCTTAGCTTGCTAAGAAACTTTTGTCTGCTGGAAACCTGTCCGCTAGGCCGTACACACGGTCGGACATGTCCGCGGAAACTGGTCCGCGGACCAGTTTCAGCGGACATGTTCGACCGTGTGTACGGGGCCTTAGAGAACTAAAAAAGTAGGGCCCGGATTCACAAAGCACTTACGCCGACGTATCTCCAGATACGCTGCGTAAGTGTAAGTATGTGCCGTCGTATCTATGCGCCGTGCCCATAAACTGAGATACGCCTGAAAACAGGCTTCATCCGACCGACGTAACTTTCCTACGCCGTCGTATCGTGGGTGCATATTTACGCTGGGCGCATTTCCCGCTCCCATTGATTTTCTATGCACATATGCAAATGAGGGAGATACGCCGATTCACGAACGTAGTTGCGCCCGGCGCATAATAAACGCGGTTTGCGTAAGTCGTACGTCCGGCGTAAAGTTATTCCCCATATAGGAGGCGCAACTCATGCAAAGGTATGGACCAGGGAACACAAGCCGTCGTATCTTTTGTCGTTTACGTTGTACGTGAATATGACTAGGCGTAGGTTACGTTCACGTCGTAGGCAGTGATTCTTCGTATCTTAGGGAGTAGATCCGATGTGATTCTGAGCATGCGCACAGGGATGCGGCCACAGGACGGTGCATGCGCCGTTCATTTTAAGTACTTCTATGACGCTTGGCCCATCATTTGCATGGGGTCACGCCTCATTAGCATTGCTCACGCCCACTTCCACCTACGCTGGCTTACGCCAAGGAAACCCAGCGTATCTTTAACAGCGAGTGGGAGCAAGTGCTTTGTGAATCCAGTGCTTGCCTCTATGCGCTGCGACGGCGTAGTGTAAAAGAGATATGCTACAGCGGCATAAATATGCGCCGATGTATGTGAATCCGGGCCTAAGTTTTTACTATCTCATCCTATATTGTCGATCGTTGTTTCTGTAATGTATGCTGTAATGTATGCAATATTGTACTTACTGAGGTCTATTTCTGTTATTTTGTAGTTTCACCTGGCTTGTTCTAATAAAACTGAGATCAAAAAAATTAAGTTTATGGGACAAGAAGGTTTAGCTATATGTCCTTGAGACAGAACACCAGTGAAGAGCAGAGAAAATAACATCTAGGGGAAGTCTGGAACTTTTTTCCTGGATACAGGGAAGCCTGGGTTCCTATTGAGTTGAGTGGGGCTCGGTAATGTATGCTGAACCTGCCTCAAACTAAACTCTGGTATGTTCGGTTCAGCTCTGGTAATGAGCACCTCTATAGGCTCGCTCACAGGATGTGCCAGGTGTGCCTGGGCACACCCTAATCACCCCATGCACATACCCCCCAACCTCACTGGATTGTGCAGGACTGTCCAGAGATTTTAATTAAATCCCGGTGTCCCACCAATCCAGGCGGAATCTCAAAGCCCACGTTACGGCACTCTGCTCCCCTAATTAGCCTGAAGGGGTAAAACACTGTCCCTCTCTGTGTCTCCCTTGCAGCTGTGTTTGTCACAGGCAACTATTGAAGAAACACATTTTTTATTGGGGGGAGGGGGCGGCTACTAAATGCCAGCACAGGGAGTAGGGAGACAGGGCTATTATTGACTGTGATTGGCTTTAGAATGGGAAGGGGGCAGGGCTATAAGCCAATCAGAGTCAATCATTGCCCTGCCCACTAATCCCTGTGCCATTCTTTAGTACCTTTCCCATAAACAAAAAAGCTCTTCCTCTGTAGCTGATGAAGAAAGAAATTTGGCTTACTTCTGTTCTTCTCCCTGGGACTTTTCACAGTACTCGTGGTACTGCAGCTCTGGCTCTTTACCACTTTCTCCTATTCCCTTGTCCAGTAGGCAGAGCTATGAGTAGCTGCAATTAAGACGAAAGACCAAAAGCATATTTTATGAGTACAAGAAGCCTTTTGTTTTATTTAACCACTCCTCTTTAAACCCCTCCCACTGTAGACAAAATTTGGCCACACCCATTGTGTGGGCTTTGAGCTTTGGTGTGCACACCCTAATGCAAAAGGTTGTTCACACCAAATGAGCACTTCTAAAGACTACAAGTACTCATTGTGATAAATGATTTTCTTATTTTTGGAAATACTGTAGCTCTAGTGTTTATTGTTAAAATATAAAAAAGACAGAATTAAAGAAATGTATTATTTATTTGTTTTTCGGTTAAACTATATGAGGAATGTATTTAATCTCATGCTATTGAACAATAATCTTTAATAATTAATAATTAATCTTCCTGTCAGCGCACCAATTTAATAGAACATTCATTTAGGATATTGTTTAATTCTCAAAGCTACACAGGGAGGTGGCTCATGACCTAAGGGCATCATTTGCTTTCCAAAAAAAATGCTTCTTAGGAGCAGTCAGGCATTTTTTTTAGCTGCCTCTAAACTCTCCTCTATGTTATTTTATCAGTACATGTACACAGGGTCGTTTATAATAATTTACAGGCAGTTAAGTTTAGAAGCATTTTTTTTAAACCAAAAAACATGCGTTCAGGATGGATGTTCATTTGAAATTCCAAATGCTTGTAACAGCTTATAAATGCGGTTGACTCGCATTTTTAACCGCATTTCATTTACTTGCGTTTTACATTTTTGGCTAATTTTGGGCAATTTAAAAAAAGAACGCTATGTAGGTCAGTGTAGGTAGGTCAGTGTATGTAGGTCAGGTAGGTCAGGTAGGTCAGTGTATGTAGGTCAGGTAGGTCAGTGTATGTAGGTCAGTGTATGTCAGGTAGGTCAGTGTATGTAGGTCAGTGTATGTCAGATAGGTCAGTGTATGTAGGTCACTACCGTCAGTGTATGTAGGTCAGTTTGGTCAGTGGATGTAGGTCAGTTTGGTCAGTGTATGTAGGTCAGTGTGGGTAGGTCAGGTAGGTCAGTGTATGTAGGTCAGGTAGGTCACGGCCCAGCCCAAAAAAAAGCCTGTGTCACATAATACACACCCCCCCTCCACAGTTTCCGGCCTTGGACTTCGGGCTGAAGTCCCTGGTCTTTTTGTGAACTAGTGTAGCACTACCCCCGCAGGAGCTGCTGGTTTAGATTTTGGGCGGCATATTACCTTCATTCTCGCTGTCCAAGATGAAAGGAGAGTCTGAAGAATTTCAATGTCCACACACAATGTACCTCTTTTCTCTTTGGGTTTATTTTTGGAGGACTTTAGTAGAAAAGGGGAGTAAAGGGGTGGAAGGGTAGGTAGGTTTAGGTGCACAGTCACAACGTAAGGAAACACTTCTGTTTCCAGCAAACAGTTCTCGTCGCCACTCTAGTCAGAGTGGGTGTTGCTCACCCAGATAGGCCCTCTCACTGGCCTAGCAGCTGGGATGACACACGAAAATAAAGTACAGAGGCATGGAGGAGCTCAGCTATGAGGAAATATTAGAGGAACTGAATTTATTCACTCTTGAGAAGAGGAGAATTAGGGGGGAAATGATCAACATGTACAAATATATAAGAGGTCCATACAATGGACTTGGTGTTGAGTTATTCACTTTACGGTCAACACTGAGGACAAGAGGGCACTCTTTACGTCTAGAGGAAAAGAGATTTCACCTCCAAATACGGAAAGGTTTTTTCACAGTAAGAGCTGTGAAAATGTGGAACAGACTCCCTCCAGAGGTGGTTCTGGCCAGCTCAGTAGATTGCTTTAAGAAAGGCCTGGATACTTTCCTAAATGTACATAAAATAACTGAGTACTAAGATTTGTAGGTAAAGTTGATCCAGGGTAAATCCGATTGCCTCTCGGGGGATCAGGAAGGAATTTTTTCCCCTGCTGTAGCAAATTGGATCATGCTCTGCTGGTTTTTTTTTGCCTTCCTCTGGATCAACTGTGGGTATGGAGTTGGGTGTATGGGATTGTACTGTGTTTTTTATTTTGTTTGTTTATTTTTTGTGGTTGAACTGGATGGACGTGTGTCTTTTTTCAGCCTGACTAACTATGTAACTATGTACAGTTTCTGCCACAGACCTTCCTTTCTCGGTGAGATATTTTGGTCCGGAATCCTCTGCCACAGGATTCAGCACCCGGATCTCTTTAGCTTTTTCTCACTAGAACCTTTAGACCCGACAGGCGACACTGTCAGGCCTCTCGTGTATGGTGCATCATTAGATGAAGTTTCCAGGCCTTCTCCTAAGGTACCAACCTCTTGCATGGCCCTTACCAGGATAGGTCCTCCCCTGGTCTCCTTCATCAAGTGGCTTCCTCCCACAGGATGGACAGCACAGGATCACCTCTGCAGTATGGGCCCCAGCCAGACAACTGGGCCCACCAGACGAAGCCGCAGTCCCGGGCCAACGTGGTCCCAGAGCCAGGATTCACAACACGCACCCCCGGCCAGGTGGGCCACGAGGCACGAACTAAACCTGCACCAATGGCGTCTGTGCCTTAAGTACCTCTCCCCAGCATGCACAGCGGGGTAACCACTCCCACTAACTTGTTGCTGAGGGGAACACTCAATATACCATGACCTGACTGCTGTCACCTTTGGCCTGGGGTGGTAATGACACCCCCAGGCGATCAATGGTAGATCACTCCCAGTACAGCCATGGCTAGAACAGAGGCTAAAGTTGCCCTTAATCACTCTGGTCTGAGCCAAATAACAGCTCAGACCCCCATTAAATTTGAGGCAGCGCCTGTTCATCAGGAGCAGGGCGCTACACACTGCCCCCACTACAAAAAGACACTGTCCCCAATGGCGGGAAACAATGGCACACAAGCCTGAGAGCCAGCACCTGAACCTTTAACTTGTATAGGAAGGAAAGAAAATAAATAGGAACACAGTATACATTGTCATGCTATAACAATTCACAGGTTTACATCACCATCCCTGTTCTATCTATCTAACCTGCCCACTTTTCGGCAGTCTTGATAGAAAATCAGCTTACCTAAAAGAAAACAGAACATACACACAATAATTCTACTTCTAATATTATAGACAGTCAGGACAGAGCAAAGCTGCACCTCCGGGAAGGTGGAACTTTCCTTCTTCCTTCTAAAAGAACACAGTAGCTAGGCTTTAAAAAGTCTTTCCCTACTCTTATTGACCATTGCCACCTGGTGGCAGAAATCGCAATTTACAACTTGCACAAGTCCTTGGCAAACAAGTCTTGATCTCGGAGTCCTCAGAGACCTTGGTCCTAACTGACTAGTTCCTCCCCTCCCGAGTTCAAGTATCACAGCAAACTGAAAAAATAAAGCTCCTTAATGCAACTTCTTTGGAGAAAGGAGAGAAAAAAACCCCTCTCCAACACAGGTCCTGCCGGTCTTTCACAAGTAGAACCAGGGATCCGGCAGGGTCAGGGATTTTCCCTGCTTGTCAAGGTTGGTGACAAAGTACACTCTGTCATCCTTGCCAGGTCTTTGGATGACCACCCGATCGGCGTAAATGTGCCAACCATAGCTCCAATGCAGCCGACATCCCTGGAAGTGGTGAACCATTATAAAGGAATAGTCCAAGTTCCCGGGACGGTTTAGGCACATTCAAATAGTCCCAGATGGCTTCCTCATACCACTTCTCTCGATTGGCTTCAATCTCCTGCATAGTCTTCTTTGGCACATAGGGGAACTCTAGGCCATACTCAATAGCTACCCTCTTCTACAGGTAAATAGGTGCGCACAGGTTTTGTCAGTTTATCCCCAGCCTGCTTACCAGTTCCTGACGGGGACTTCACAAGGGCAACATCTCTTTCGGTAGTATCCCACCTTCTTCATGGTGGGAGCAGTAGGAACAACTGCCATGCAAACAATTTCGGAAACAACATCTGCTGGTGGCTCCGGAACACTTGCAATAGTGACATTTCTGTTGAGGTCACTCACCATAGCAGGCACGGCAGGTGTAGGTCTGGACATAGGCCGGGAAGTCTCACCGTACTTCTGTTAAAACACCACCAGAATTGATGTCACAAGGCTCCACCCGATGTTTTTGCGTCACTGGTCGCGTCGGGTGGAGCCTTGTGACGTCAGTTCCGGTTGTGTTTTAACAGAAGTACGGTGAGGAGGCCTGTGTCACTACTCCCATTGCTTTTTACTGCAGTTTTTATCCTTACTTGATGTAAGCAGTTTTTTTACTAAATAAATTTACTTTTCATTTGGCAATATTGCACTATGGCTGTTCTTTGTTTCCTTTGAGCGCCATTTATACAAGAAGTGCCAGTCCTTTGAGCGAGCTGTTTCCTCTCTATGTGGAATTACCCAAGATGTTTTGATGCCAAGTTTTGGATATAGTTCTTCGTCTTCGCCTGGAACCTGGATGCCTTTACAGATCCATCAGCAGGATTCCTTATCTGACTATCTGATGAGACTTGTTTGACCCTTGGGTCATTGTTGGAGGTGATCGGCCAATTCATAAATTTAACAGTCGATGTTTGGATAGATGTTTTATCTGTTTTTTCTTCTATCAAGTTATCGCTATGAGATTTTTGCCTTTATATGAACTAACTCCTACAATTGGGCTTTAGTTGGACTTAATTCACATTTATTTATTTATTTGTATGATTGGATACTCATCATATTTTTTCTTTAAGTATATTACTTTATGGCACATTATTAAATAAGCGCACCATTCCCATCTTTTTCTTTTGCCTTAAAAAAGGCCTGTGCTGTTTCCTAAATGTACATAATATAACTGGGTACTAACATGTATAGGTAAAGTTGATCCCAAGAACATCCAATTGCCTCTTGGGGTCAGGAAGGAATTTCTTTCCCCACACTGGAGCAAATTGGATCATGCTTTACTGGGTGTGCTTTCTCTGGATCAATTGTGGGTATAGGATTGTATATATGGAGATTTTCAATTTATTTAATTTTTTCTATGTTGGTTGAGCTGAATGAACTTGTGTCTTACCATGTTAAAGCAGAGTTCCACCCAAAAATGGAACTTCCGCTTTAAGGGAAGGAGACCCTCTGACATGCCACATTTGGCATGTCATTTTTTTTTTGGGGGGGGGGGGAGCGGAAACCCTCCTTTTAGAGGGTTTCAGCTCCCACTTCCTCCCGGGGCACCGTAAGGAAGTTCACCTCTCCCCCTCTCCTTCTCGGCAATCATCTGGGACACGTCACAGGTCCCAGATGATTGCCCAGCCAGTCACAGTGCGCAGTGCGGCTCACACAGTGCGTGCCTGGCTGTGAAACCACAGCCGGGCGCCCTCAGTAATGATGTTGGTGCCACGGAGAGGAGGGGGAGAGGAGAGGGGCTTCGCTCCCCCACATCGCTGGACCCTGGGACAGGTAAGGGTCCGATTATTAAAAGTCAGCAGCTGCAGTATTTGAAGCTGCTGACTTTAATTTTTTTTTCTTAAAGTCAGGACTGTGCTTTAACGATGTAACTATTGGGGTAGGACTTTGTGGCAATATTGCAGTTCTACAGTTCCCCCTCATGTATGCAGCCACCATAGTGCTAAAACCTCTTAGCCCCTATCACTGTGGTCAGCTTGGGAATTTGAATACACTGAAGCACCCTGTAGGAGGGGAGAGGAAGGGGGACCTAACACCAACAATGGGGATTACTTTAGTGACAGTAATGATGGGAATTTAGTTGCTGATGGCAAAGATGGACATTTTTTACTCAGACAGCAGCCAGCGGGCCTACTGTAGATGCAAACGAGCTGCAAAAGTCAACAAGCTGTAATGCAAGTATTTCAAGCTCACAGGTTCTGATTTAAAGCGGAGGTCCACACAAAAAGTGAACCTCCGCTTTTCGGAACCCTCCCCCCGCTGGTGTCACATTTGGCAGTGAACCAGTCCGCTATTTGGTTCACTACCTTGCGGTGCACCTCTGTCTCCAACGGGGTGCATTTGTCACCTGGCCACAGGTGACCTGACATCCCAGGAGACAGCGGGGACCAGTTAGGACACGATGCACGACTCGCGCATGCACAGTAGGGAACCGGGCAGTGAAGCCACAACACTTCACTTCCTGATTCCCTCACCGAGGATGGTGGTGGGGGCAGCTGAGAGACGAACAATTGCTCGGCTTCGGCTGCCGACATTGCGTGCACCCTGGACAGGTAAGTGTCCATTTATTAAAAGTCAGCAGCTGTAGCATTTGTAGCTGCTGGCTTTTAATATTTTTTTTCGTGGGACCTCCGCTTTAAGATGACCATACACTACACAGTCTGATTGTACAATCTGCTTTAGATCTGCCAAGAACTATGATCATGGCTCAAGTCCTTCGGTAACGGAGTCCCTGCACTTTTTTCATAGCAGGAACGCAGTTCCCTTTGCAAGACTAGAGCAGCCAAGCCGCCCGAGCTAATCCTTTACTAAGCGGCGATGCCCAGCTCGAGTCACTGTCTGGGGCAGGCTAACCTTAGTAATTTTTTTTATGTTACTTGCCGCTTCCTGTATATGGATTCATTGGATAGTGTGCGGGTATTCGGTCACTTCCTCGATGCCGCAATCTCTTCTGAGAGCTTTTGTCATTGTCCCAGGAGACATTGCAGAGGTCTGCCACGAGTTATCGCAGGATTTAGAAAAAACTTGCTTAAAGTGCTTTCTAAATCCCGCGATAACTCGCGGCAGACCTCCGCAATGTCTCCTGGAAACAATGACAAAAGCTCCCAGGAGACATTGCCGCATCGAGGAAGTGACGGAATACCCGCTCACTACCTGATTGAATCTATATACAGAAAGCGGCCAGTAACATAAAGGATTACTAAGGTACAGTGGATCGAAAAAAAAAAAACATGCGGTTTAGTAATTATGCATATGAGAGTATCATTTTTTTTTTTGGTGGGGGAGTGGATCTTGGGTGGGAGTTCCCACCCTTTTTTCCCCAGGACTTGACCCCTGACTATGATGTATAAGGGCCTGCTTATTTTATACAAACGCAATGCACTGTTTAGATGTGTCCTCATATTACATTGCTTTTATAAAATCTAAAGGAGATTGTACAATCAGATTGTGTAGTGTATGGCTACCTTAAATCTCTGTTGGGGAGGAAAACATTGAAGAAGTAGGCTCTGTGTGTGAATGGACACGCAGTTCAGTGAGCCTGCTTGGGTGCCCCCACTGCAAGCTTCTTGCTGTGAGGACAATTAGCGAGGGACCCGAGAAGAGGAGCATCTGGGCGGCTCTGTGCAAAAGCACTACGCAGAGCAGGGAAGTATGACAATAGACTTTAATATCACTTTAAAACAGTTGTATGTCCCGCTTTGTGATTTTTACCTACAGGTAAACCTGTAGATAAAATGAATATCTCCTAAACATACACTGTTTAGGTAATATTCATTTAGCATGCACCCACTGACGTCAGCGGCGCATGTGCTCCTGAAGGTCCGGCGTATCATGCCGGAACTTCAGAGCTTCTTGTCAAAATTGAGGGCTCCCGTGCGTATGTGCAGGAGTGACACCATTATGTCTCTGGCCACTCACAGCGCCAGAGCCTGCAAACCCAGAAGAAACGCAGAGGGAACATGCCAGCTCCCTCAGGGGTGACTGGGCGCCACTGCAGAGCTTCATTCTAAGGCAAGTATTTCATAATGCGCTAGTACGCGGTGCATACTAGCGCATTATGTCATTATCTTGCAGGTTTTTTGTTCCCCCCCCCCCAGGGTTTATTATCGCTTTACATGTCATGTTGTGCTGCTCTGCCTCCTCGTGTGGTGGTCAATAATATTGGTGTGGCAGTCCATTGTATTGGTGTGTTGGTGTATTATTGGTGGGCTGAAGTATTAGTGTGCTTAACAGAATCAGTTCAGCTGCATCCCCCAAAGCATGTACATAGCAAATTCCCAACTCTGCACAGTAAGAAGTGAGTACATGTCCCATAGGCGTGCACATGGGTGTGCCTGGGTACACCCTAATTTGGGGCTGGCAACCCTTTTGGAACCTGCTGGAGAGGAGGGGCGGCGGGGTTGGCATTTAGTGGAACTGATTCACTGTACTGCCCTCCAATAAGCCAAGAGGGGTCTTGGTCCTCCTCTCAAAGTAAGTTTATGAGAATCATCTTCCCTCCCACAGTGATTTGAGCAGGCTAAATATAACTAAAATACATTGAGAAAACGATAGTTGTCATTATTTGTAATTTGGTTTAAAAAAAAATGGGCTCAGACTAAAATGCCCAGGCCTCTTTTATGTCCCAGTCCGTCCCTGTTCATGGGGATGACTTTCATGTAAACCAATAATACTAGAAATAATAGAAAATAATAAAAAAAAATAATAATAATAGAAAATACTATTCATTACTGTATAGGAAGTTATCGATGTGTATAAGGTTGCTGATTGTAATAACAATTAGTTCTTTTACTATATACATTAGTTTTATAATGGCACAGCGCATTCATGCATGGGATTATACAGTATTTGGATAAACATAAAATTAATTATTGGGTTAACACTAGGGGGCGATCAAGGGGTTAACTGTGTTCCCTAGGTGTATTCTAACTGTAGGGGGATGGGCTGCCTGGGACATGACAGAGATTATGGTTCCCAATCACTGGGAACAGTAGATTTCTGTCATGTCATCTGTCAGAATGGGGATCCATCTTGTTTACAAAGGCAGATCCCCATTCTGCTTTGTACTAGGCGATCGATGGTCACCGGCAGGCATCGAGTGTGGCAAACCCGCAGGCACGCTCCCGCAGCATGCAGCGGGTGCTCTAGGGCCTGCCCTCAACTGCGCCTGTGTGTGCCGACGTACAATGACGGCGATTCGTGCAGGGGAGCCAACCTGCCACAGTACAACTGAGGTGGGCGGTCCTTAACCGTTTGCCGACCAGCTACCGTTTTACGGCAGCAGGTCGGCTCTGCTGGGCGAGATCACGTAGATCTACATCATCTCGCCGAGCAGCCAATAGGGGTGCGCGCGCGCCCCACTCGCCCCTGACTCCCGCGTGGGCGCGATCGCCACCGGGCACCCGCGATCAATCGTTACAGAGCGAGGACCGGGACCTGTGTGTGTAAACACACAGCTCCCAGTCCTGTCAGGGGGGAAATGACCTATCGTCTGTTCATACAATGTATGAACAGCGATTTGTCATTTGCCTCAGTCAGTCCACCGCCCCCTTCAGTTAGAACACACCCAGGGAACATACTTAACCCCTTCCTCGCCCCCTAGTGTTAACCCCTTCCCTGCCAGTGGCATTTTTATAGTAATCAATGCATTTTTATAGCACTGATCGCTATAAAAATGCCAATGGTCCCAAAAATGTGTCAAAAGTGTCCGATGTGTCTGCCATAATGTCGCAGTTACTTTTGAGGCTTCTGTTGGTCAAAGGAGGAGTGGTGGAGAATGGGGCTGCCTCAGTGATGCATTTCAACATTTTTTTAGTCCTCCGTGTCCAGGGCTTTCAGTTTTAACATCCCATTGGCAGCGTCTGTATCAAATGGTGGAAGATTATGTATGGATGAAAACAGACATGATGAGCTTTCCAGTAGACAATCCACTAGGTTATGAGAATAGACCACTGGCCAGAATTTGCCCAGTATGCATTTAAGCTGCTGGGCTGCCCTGCATCCAACGTGCTTTCCGAAACCGACATTCAGCAGTGCAGCACTACCGAAGGTTCTGTGGCAGATAAAAGAGCGTGTCTGTCGACAGACTCCATTGTCCGGCTGATTTTTGTAAAAATGTATCCAAAGTCTGCCAAAGAGAAACCAGAATTTATCCCAAAAATCTCTAATCTTGTTCCAAGTGCACAAAAATGTGGCCTTATCAGCAGCGCGGCACTGGAATGGATGCCAGTGCCCACGATGTCCGCCAGCCACCCACGATCACTTCACAGAGAGGCAGAACGAGGTCAGGGGAGTACAGTGTAATTGTCTGTTCCTAGTGATTAGGAACAGCAATCTTTCTGTACTCCCAGTCAGTCCACTCCCCCCCCACAGTTAGAAACACCTCCCTAGGACAAACTCAACCCCTTGATTGCTTCCTAGTGTTAACTCCTTCCCTGCCAGTGTCATTTATACTGTAATCAGTGAATTTTTTTAGCTGTATATTTGTCACTGGTCCCAAAAAAGTGTCAAAAGTGTCTGATCTGTCCACTTCAATGTCGCAGTCCTGCTAAAAATCACAGATCACCACTATTACTAGCAAAAAGATAAATAAAAATAAATAAAAATGCCATAAATCTATCCCCAATTTTGTAGACGCTATAACTTTTGTGCAAACCAATCAATATCCATCAATAAAAATATGTAGAAGAATACATATTGGTCTAAACTGATGAAGAAATTTGTTTTAAAAAAAAAATATTATTTGGGATATGTATTATCGTAAAAAGTAAAAAAAAATATTTTTTTCAAAATTGGCAGGTTTTTTGTTTATAGCACAAAAAATAAAAACCACAGAGGTGATCAAATACCACCAAAAGAAAGCTCTATTTGTGGGAAAAAAGTATATACATTTTGTTTGGGTACAACGTTGCATGACTGCGCAATTGTCAGTCAAAGCAATGCAGTGCTGTATCGCAAAAAATGGCCTGGTCATTTAGGGGGTAAATCCTTTGGGGGCTGAAGTAGTTATGGTGGTATTAAGCCCAAAACCAAAAATGTATTACAGTATATTGCAGTTTACCAACCATTAGGGCTCTTTCACACGGAGCGGATCTGTATTGATCCGCCCTGTGTGTCCGTCGGCTCAGCGGGGATCATCCGTAAATCCCAGCTAAACTGTCGGCGGACAGGGCGGTCCCCGCACACTGTGCAGAGACCACCCTGTCTTTCCTCCGCTCTCCCCTATGAGGAATCGGATGAATGCGATCCGTTCCGCCAGACGGAAGAAAAATAGGGTTTTCTTCCGTCCGCAAAAGCGGATCTTTGCGGACGCGGATGTTTGCAGACGTTAGCGGATGCATCACCCGCTAACGTCTGCAATCCCATAGGGAAGCATTACAAGTCCATTTACGGACTTGTAAAAAACGGACCGTTTGTCCGTACGTGTGAAAGGGCCCTTAGATGTGGAGGCTGCATCAGTTTTCTTCTCTAACTTTTTTTCCTCTGTTTCCACCTGGTGATCTGGCCAGTAATACACTTCCTGAATGAGTGAGACACAGCTCTCAAGGAATGAGCACAGGGGGCACAGCAGGCAGCAGCATTGTCAGTCTGATGAAGGGGGAGAGGGTAGCATTAAATGTATTAGCAGATTTAAATACACAAACAAATTGAGACCCAATTCCAGCGCAAATTTAATAATTAGTTACAGCAAACATTTTTTTTTCCTCTTGGTTTTGCATGAATAAATAAAAGCTGATAATTTTATTCACATCTGCCAGTTTTAAGTGGTTTGTCTAATCCATGTAAACTGATACTTTCTGCTGGAGAGCTTGTGTTTTTGAAAACAGCAAACCTGCTGGCTGGATCACCAGATGAAAATAAGAGAAAGGATGTCTAAAAAAAGGAATTGGTAAGTTGCAAGAATTGGTAAGCTGCAATATAATAAATGATTGCTTTTGAGTTTAATACTACTTTAAATCACAAAACTGGCTTAAGAACATTACTACTGGCTTAAGTGAATTACTGATCTGTGTAATTCAACTTTGTATTTAGCAATTAGTGTGTCAAAATACATCAAAAGTATACTCCTTGTTAAATGAATCTTTCCATTTTTGTGATGCTTAGGCTTCGCCATTTCTTCACCCTTGCTTGGCATCATATATGCAATTAAAAATGCACTCCGTGTTTAGGTAACTAAATGTGACAGGACTATGACAATAATCAAACTATTCTGAGTTCCTGGATGAGTAATTTTGCTATGAGTGTAAATTAAGCAATAGAACAAGATGAAAACAGGGATTTTCCCAGTGTCTTTGAAATGCCTTGTTTAACACATGTGTAACAGTGTCAGGTTCTGCAGGGCAGGGTGTGACACCAAGACACATTTAAAACGCAGTAGGTAAGAGGAAAACTATAGTCTAGTGTAGCGTTTGAAGCCTACACACTTCCTATTATTACAGAGATATCATCAGATATGTACACACTATGGCCTCAGTCTATGAGGCACGCTGTCCTCCTTTCACTATATCTACTTGTCTGCAGTGCAAGGTAAGTGAGAAATATCATATCATTGTTTTTACACATCGACAAGCTGTCATGCCATACGGTATGAATATTTCAGGTGCTGTTGTGCGGTAATACAATCATGTATATAGGATAACAATACTACCATGATAGAACATGCCAATAGAAACCATATTGTATATTCTTTAACAGTGTAGAAATAAATGTCTACATCTATCAGAAAAAAAAAAAACAATGTTGTATGCCAATTTTTTAGGAGCATCTTGGCATTGTGTTGGGAGACATGCAATAAAATGTCCATCTATAGATTCTATACATTAAATGTTGCCACTTATATGTAATCTGGTCCCATTATCGATTTGGGTTAAGTATTATTAGAATGTCCACCATTCATTGTGGTTGTGTGTGGAATGTACGGTTGCCCTAACCAAGGAATATTACAAATCTCCAGACTTTCCGTATTTATTACTCACCCCAGGTATTTGTCAATTCTACCGGCTTTTCATAGCAGTGTAGCAGGTTACAAAGACTTCTCACCGTTTTTACAAAAATGCTCATAGTTCTGAGATAGCATACTCCAAAGAACACTACTATCATGTACTTGCAACCAGGCAGAGTATATAAAATACTGTGAGCATCATCCTGGCTGCTATGAAACAGACACAAGTTTCTTTTCTTTTCCATATCGCAGTCATAAAACTACACTATTTTTTTTGCCAGTAACCTCAAATATGTAAAATCAATAAAACTTACAATATGGAATTTTTAAGGTTCAGTGGCGAAACAGGAGAAGAAGGTTTCTTAAGGAGATGGAAGGATTGGTTGACGTATAGGCAATCACTGAGATGTGCTGAAAGGATGATAGAGGGAAGGGTAGAGGAGAGAGTCGAGAGGGTCGGAAAAAAAAGACTGGCATTTGGAGAGATCATGGGTGGGTTGAGCGGGGGGGGGGGTTTGATTTCTTCTTGGGGGGGTGGATGGTATCAATTTTAGACTGTACTTATTTTACATTTGTGGGGCGGTAGTGGCAGCCCCGCCCCGCCTGAATTCATGTTTGAATTTTTTATTGTCTAAAATAAAATAAAAAATCTAATAAAGAAATGAAAAAATAAACTCAAATATCTGTAGTCTCTCTCTAACCAATTTCTTCTGCATGTTTAAAATTTCTGGTAGCATTCTGTAGAATATAGAATATTATGTTATGCCCTTTGGTAAAGTCACTTTAGGCCATTCCACATATTTTTTTTTCAAACAGTTTTTTATTATCAAAATTGGTGTTTTCCTTTCAATTACATTATTACATTGTCATAAATGCAGTTATCTTTCGAAGATTGCATGAGCCTATATCTGTTAGCTGTTTGGCCTTCTGGTGCAATAACTGTCTCTGTACCCTTTCTAAGCAATCTATGGCCCAATTGGCAGCAGATTTAACCTTTTCGAAAGGGAGTTTTACAGCATAATCTTTTTTTGTATTCAGCTTTATTAGATTAGGCAGCACAGTAAAGGTAGTATATGACTACATTAATTATATAATGAACATGTGAGCTTAAAGAGAATAACAACCCAGCACCAAATATATGTATTTTTTTCCGTTAAGCAGAATAGACAAGGGAGTATGATTAAGAAATGATAACATGTAATCTTAACCTGTACCTTATGTAATGAATGCTGGGATTCTGAAGCAGCTAATTTGAGGAAAAAGGCTCCACCAATGTTCAGACAGTTGTAGCTTTTGTTCACATTCTAAAGTTTCCACAGGCTTCTTTAATAAATACTATGAACAAAACTACAAGAATTAAAATAATAATATTAATAATAATACTTAACCTTTAATTTTATTTTAAGATATGGATTTGGTATTAGATAAACTAGGTTTGTTTAGGTGGTAGAGTCAAAGAGGTAGCTTGCCCTTCTTAAAAGCATTACTTGGATAAGCATCCAAAAACTTAAAAACCAAGTCCATTTTGAGGACGTAGCACAGCAGATGTGTATTACTTATACTTTTCATACTATTTTTGTGTAGATGTTATCGGTATTCCTCTTCCCTTTGCCCTCTCCCCTTGCCTCCCTCCACTCCCATCTGTTTCTTCTTCTCTGAGTATATACTTTTCTTTCTTAGCATTCTTTTTCTTGAGGCATTCTTGCCATTGTTTTATGTGTGAGTACTGATATCAATGCAATTGTCCTCTGGCTCTTACTGGTTCTCTTACATTGCTTCACCTCATGGACCTTTGTTCTTTTGTTTTGATCGGATATTCATGTTGCATCTCATATCCTGTAATCTTTACCAGTTTGCGTACGCTAAAAACTGTAATTATGCTTTGTGTTTTATTGTTATATTGTGCAATAAATATTTGTTAAACAAACAAAACAATAATTCACATACTGCTCCAGGTGAGATCAGGCTCCACGTTCCTATTTTACAGAAACCACAAGATTTTCCATCTTATCAGCATCTCACAAAGTAAATATAACAAAGGAAAAAGAAGAAATATATACTATATATGTAGAAAAATACAAAGAAAATCTTTATTAAAAGGACAGTGACATATAAAAAAAAAAATAGGTTGAGAACACCCCCCTCTAGTTTATAAAAAACACATGATTGTGGACCTGGATACATATAGAATACAGAATGCATTAAAAAAAAAAAGGATATATAGAAAAGTGTTTGACTGTACAGCCAGCTTAGTATAGAAAAATCACAGTATTAGGACAATAATGATTTGGAGCCCTGTGCGTCTTTGCGTTTCTGAGGTCAAGCCGGCTTTATCAGGACAAGGGAAACCAACATACTGATTTCTAAGACTAATGCAGTTCATAAATGTATTTCAATTTAAAAAGTATCTAATGATCATTTTCCATTAAAGTATAGTCACATAATGCACAATCATTGATCAGTCAGCAAAACTGGGGAGCACCCTATATAAGAGAGGTCTGTAGAGCACATTAGTGCATGACCACTTCCTCAGCCACACAGGGAAGGATACACACTCTACCTCATGTCAGGTGCTAGCTTGGCTCTTCTCCACCAAAGAAAACAATTGAACCAGCAAAACCACACCGAGATTGAAAATATTATTCTTCCTTTACCAAAGTATCTACCAGGAACAGGTTCTATTCTGACATGTTTCGCACTAAGATTTCTTGTCATAAATAAAAATGGTGTGTTTCACAAACAACTAAGGTCCATGTTTCTTGAAATATATATCATTGGTACCTATAAATAACACAAGTCCCATTGGGGTATATAGACATAATAAACCTCATTAGTACAATACAGTACATCGCCGACTGAATAGGCTGATGTAAGACAGGGTGTGGGGACTTACAGGGTGTGGTTGGGTGAAACCTATTCCTTACTGGAAAAATTATCCTTCAAGAGTCAACTTTTGTGCATTATATGAGTCAAACCACTCACATCTTTTCAGGATATTTTATTTAGCAATTCACAAGAAGAACAATATCTATACATTAATCCTACATGCTTTCAAACTAGTGCTAACTTAAAGTGTAACTTAAGGCAAAACAGTTTTGTTCTCGTTTTTGATAAAGTTAAAAAGGATTATAACACCTGTCAATTTTTATTGCTGCCTGTGCCCCCATAAGTGAGATATAGGCACGGATTCACATACATCGGCGTAGTGCATCTAATATACGCTACGCCGACACAGAGCACAGAGGCAAGCACAGTATTCAGGAAGCCAGTGCTCCCACTCGCTCTCAAATCTACGCTGGGTTTCCTCTGCGTAAGCCAGCGTAGGTGGAAGTGGGCGTGAGCCATGCTAATGAGGCGTGACCCCATGAAAATGATGGGCCAAGCGCCATAGAAGTACTTAAAATGAACGGCGCATGCGCCGTCCCGTGGCCGCATCCCAGTGCGCATGCTCAGAATCACGTCAAAGCAACTGCCTAAGATACGTCGACCACTGCCTACGACGTGAACGTAGCCTAGTCATATTTACGTGCAACGTAAACGACAAAATATACGACGGCTTGTGTTCCCTGGTCCATACCTTTGCATGAGTTGCGCCTCCTATATGGGGAATAACTTTACGCCGGACGTACGACTTACGCAAACAGCGTATATTATGCGCCGGGCGCAAGTACGTTCGTGAATCGGCGCATCTCCCTCATTTGCATATGTGCATAGAAAATCAATGGGAGCGGCAAATGCGCCCAGCGTAAATATGCGCCCACGATACGACGGCGTAGGCAAGTTACGTCGGTCGTAGGAAGCCTATTTTTAGGCGTATCTCAGATTGTGGGCACGGCGCACAGATACGACGGCGCATAGTTACACTTACGCAGCGTATCTTGAGATACGTCGGCATAAGTGCTTTGTGAATCCGGGCCTAACTCTCTATATTTATCCTGTTTACTGTTATCATCAAAAGTGAAGTTACAAGAAAATTTCAGATTTTGTGATGAGACTAATAGAGAGGATTTTTTATTTATTTAAGGTTTTCATAGAACAAAAAAACAGGTAGCTTAGTAATCTAGAAATGTACAGAGGCAGTGATAAGTGATACGTTGGGGGGAATTCCCTGATGTCCACTATGCTCTGTTGGAATATTTTTCCTTTTGAAATTCAGAAAGACAGGGTAAGTTTGTCACACCTAGTTGCATGCCTTAGGACTACTTACAGTCATGGTTAAAAAACAAACCAGAAAAGTGACGCAAAACCGAGTTCCAGAGCGTGCTTCGGAATCTTAGTTTCCCATAGATTAGGGACATCAGAGAACCCTAAATGTCACCCTACAGCTGATCCAAAGGGATTTATAATCTAGAGGTGTACTCAACTATTTAGATCAGCATTGTAGTCTGCAGAGAAGGTATAGTCCAGCCAGTAGAACCAGGTTTCGCAAAATTCTTCTTCTTTCTGATTGGCAGATTCAAAAATGTCTTCCATAGTATAAAATTCTGTGGTTTTACGTAGCCAGACGGGAGGTGGAATCACCTGCTGCCACTGGGATTCAGACCTTCGTTATATATTGCAAATACAAAGTGAAGGAGCGTTTATAGTAGGGCTGTTACTGATCAAAATTTTTGTGTTCGATTAATCTATTTTTTTTAAATCGATTAATCAACTAATTTCGATTAATTATAAAGCACATACAGATCCAACTACTTTTAGCTGATCTCCTAGCAGCTACCAACCACTGGAAAAATGGATAGCAGGATACAAAAAACACACAAAGGCAGCGCTCGATGGGAATAGCATTAAAACTTTTATAGTCTTCAAGTAGGTAACCAAATAAATATTGCACTGGAGATAAAATTGATGTAGCTACATAAACTGTAAAAATGGTGCGAGTAATACCAAACGGTAGCAAAAGCAGTCATAAAAACATGTAGCTAAGTATGATACTGGTATAAAAATGTGTACAACGATGCCACTGCTGAATGCAGATGAGGAGAGGTTAACATCAGTCTGTCGGCATGTAGATGTCCCATGAAGGGAACTATCACAACTCCCAGTGGATGGTTGTAGAATGCCAGGTTGATAGAGGGAAGTGTAACAGCCCTTGTGTGTGGCAGATAGTAAGGTCTCGCCGGCATACAGATATGAAGGCACAGCAAAGGAGCCCTTCAGATGGAACTCCTTGAAGGCCCAGAAGCCAGCGGAGAGGTGAGTTACATAGTTACATAGTGTGCAAAGTACTAAAAACTGGCCCCCCTATATTTCAGTACAGCCCTGTGCTTAGGATGATTCTAAAACTTCGGAAATAATCATAAAATCTGTTAAAAATAGAACACACTGTAAACAATGATAGCAGCTGCTTAAATAAAATAGTTCATGTAAAAAGACAGAAAAATAAAACCAGGCTCGTACAGAGCTTGTATATAGTCCTGCAGCAGCGCTGCAAACCCCTGGATTGCTGTGTGTGCTGTGTATAGTAACCAGATCAGAAGAATCAATGATATGTGCTCCAATCACCACAAAGAAATTCACCGCGTGGGGGGATATGGGGTCCCCTTCGGGGAAAGCAATCACCAGATGGTTAATTAAAAACCGCGTTTCAATATAACATATCTCTGTCAGTTAGCTGATTGGATCAGCATACCGCTCTATCTCCTTGATCACCGTGTAGTTTTCACTCTCCAGATAATGGCGGTAATGTCTTTTCCAGTAGTCTTTCAGGACAGCCACAAACAAGAGGCCTTGGCTCCTCCCCTTCCTTCAGAAACACTGCACCAGCCCATACCAGGTATGGGCTGGTGCAGTGTTTCTGAAGGAAGGGGAGGAGCCAAGGGGTTTGCAGCGCTGCTGCAGGACTATATACAAGCTCTGTACGAGCCTGGTTTTATTTTTCTGTCTTTTTACATAGTTACATAGTTACATAGTTAGTCAGGTTGAAAAAGACACAAGTCCATCCAGTTCAACCACAAAAAATAAAAAAACAAAATAAAAAACACAGTAAAATCCTATACACCCAACTCCATACCCACAGTTGATCCAGAGGAAGGCAAAAAACCCCAGCAGAGCATGATCCAATTTGCTACAGCAGGGGAAAAAATTCCTTCCTGATCCCCCGAGAGGCAATCAGATTTACCCTGGATCAACTTTACCTACAAATCTTAGTACTGATCGATCAAAAAAATTAAAGATTAATCGATGAATTAATAGTTAATTTCCACAGCCCTAGTTTATAGTGTTTAAATGACAAAGGAGCCAGATGTAGCAGATATCACCCAATTGCACGTCAGTACGTTTGTATGAACTTATGTTCAGAATGATTTCAAAACCAGGCAGGTCCAGAATATGTGGTAATAAGTGCCTTCCTGAATGAGGCATCTCCGACATATGGGTTGGATTCATGGAAAAATCTTGTGGAGAGATGAGGAGAATTTGTACCATCATGTCAGGGTTTCAAGCTTGTTTCCTGAACAGAATTGAAGATGGATGCCACATGGGTAAAATGCAAATTGTGATCTTTCTGTTGATCTCAAAAGCTAACGCCCAGGTCCGTCTCACACTTGGTGATGTAGAGCGGATCTTGATAGTTGGGTGGAGGGTTGAGCAACCTGTAGGCCTAGGCTTGATAAAAAGAAGTCTCAATTGTAATGCACTCCAGTGTGTGTGTGTGTGGGATGAGAGGCAGGGGTTCAGTCATACTCTGGATCTGTACTAAAGACTTGTAGTCTATTGGGGGGTGAGAAAAGCCTTAGCAGAGATTGGTTCATTTCAATCAAGGGTTGAAAGTGCTGACCTGGAACTTGGAAACTTGGGATGGCCTATCACTGATGTTAGACCGGGGGGGGGGGGGGGGGGGGGGGGGCGGAAGGGTAAGGTTTATGGAAGATATCCTCTTGCAGCAGAGAGCATTTTGGCTGTGTCCCACTACTGTAGGAAAAAGTATCTTGTTCTCTTTGTATTCCTTCCTTTGTGTTAAATTCCTGGTGTTCCTGCCAGCCCCTCTGCTTTCCTATTAAAAACTGAAAACACTAAACAGAACACACTGGTCAACTGTGATGTCACCAATTCTCCCCCCCCCCCCAGCTTTTCACTTGGAAGATCAGTGTACTCTTGCTTCTCCTCACCCCAGCTTTTATGCAGCTAAGAACAGAGGGATTGTAATCACTTATAAAAAAGGCAAAAAAAGTATTTATGATTTTTTTTTTTTTATATCTATACAGTAATACCTCGGATTGCAAGTAACGCATTTAACGAGTGTTTTGCAATACGAGCTATTATTTAAAAAAAGTATTGACTGTTGTCTCGCAAAACAAGCAGGATTCAAGCCTCTGCAGTGTGCAGTACTGCATTTGGCCAGAGGTGGGGGGCACCAGTGACACTGAGAGCCATTTTTTGAGCCGTTCGGAGTCATTTGGATGCACTCGGAAATCCTTAGAAACACTGCATTCCCAAATGTTTACAAGTTCATCCCAGCAGCTCCGAGCAATCTCACAGTATTTCCAAGCCTCTCTGGCACCCCCCTCCACCTCTGGCCACATGCGGTACTGCATACAATAGAAGTCAATGTGGAACGAATTATCTTTGTTTCCATTGACTTCTATGAGGAAACTTGCTTTGATATGTGAGTGCTTTGGATTACAAGCATTCTCCTGGAACGGATTATGCTCATAATACAAGGTTACACTGTACATAAATGCTTTGCATTTCTATTTTAAATTAAATGGGTTATTGTACAAGGTGATCTTCTCTGGACTCACTCCCTCAGATCCAGTGGACGTAAGGGAGGGGGTGTCGGAATCCTTCTAGCTCCACATTGCACCTTTCAGGTACTTCACCCACCACCCTCTCTGTCACTCTCCTCATTTGAGGCACACTGCATTCCTCTTTTCTCTCTAGTTTCTCTAAGGATAGCTGGGATCTACAGGCCAACCTTTCTTGATGACTTCTTTGCCTGGCTGCCCCACTTTCTCTCTTCTAAAATCCCCACAATCATTCTCTGTGACTTCAACATCCCTACTAATGCTAACACTTCTGCAACTTCCAAATTTCTCAGTCTAAGCTCCCTTTTTGACCTGAAGCAATGTATACACACTTCTACTCACCCTGAAGGCAATACCCTTGACCTTGTTTTCCCCCACCTATGCACTCTGTGCAACCTCCCCAACTATCCATGCCCTCTCTCTGATAACTACATTATTAGTTTCACTGTTTGCCTCTTCTCCACCACTCTCCCTCCAACCGCCTAACAGTTACCTGTAGAAACCTACACCATCTCAACCCTTCTCTTCTCTACTCTGCTACCGACCATCTCTATGACAAAATTTCACCGCTATCCTGCACCGACCTAGCCACTTCTGTCTACACTGCTTCACTTCTAGCCTCACTGGACACACTGGCCCCCCTCACTACACACAGACTCTGGCCCGACCCCTACAACCTTGGGTAAATAGATGACACTAGAAGTATGAAATAACATAGCCATGCTCATGAGTGCCTGTGGCGTAAGACTAAGTCTCAGAAAAATTTCAACCAATATAAATCTGCCCTCCAAAAATACAATTCCAGCCTCCTCACTGCCAAGCAGACCTATTTTATTACTCTCATTAACAACTTATCATTCCATCCCCGTCAACTCTTCTCTACCTTCAACTCTCTACTTTGTCCTCTACTGCATCCACCCAGTAACTCACTCACTGCCCAGGAGATCGGCAATCACTTCAAACAGAAGATTCATACAATTTGCGAGGCAGTCTCTGCTGTCCTGATACCCTCTATGCTTTAAACTTTATGCCCACAGGTACAATCATTACTTCCCTCTTTCAAGCCCACCACTATAGGCAAGGTTCCTAAACTACTTGCTAATGTCCAGCTAACCACCTGCCCTCTGGATCCTGTTACCTTGCAAATGCTATGTTCACCTTCTGGCTCTATTCTACACTCTCTAACCCACATCTTTAATCTCTCCCTCTCCTCTGGCATCTTCCCCAACACTTTAAAACATGCACTAGTCAGCTTAACTTAAAAAGCCCTCAATGGACCCAACCAATCTTAACAACCTACACTCCATCTCCTTGCTCCCCTTTTTATCCAAACTCCTTGAATGTCTGGTCTACAACTGACTGAGCGACCACTTTGCAGTGAATAGCATTCTTGATCCTCTTCAGTCTGGATTTCATCCCCAACACTCCACAGAAACTGCTGTTGACCACCCCCTCCTCCACAAAAAACTCCACGCCTTTGGTCTCCGTGATTCTACTCTTTGCTGTTTCTCTACGTACTTATCTACACTGCACCTTTAGCGTTACTTAAAGCGGTGGTTCACCCTCCTTAACATCATTATACCATTACATTCGGCATCGTAGCGCGAGCTACGGTATGCCGGTCTTAAATTTTTAATCCCCGTACTCACTGTGCTATCGATCATTGAAGATTCCGACTCCCGCAGGGAATGGGCGTGCCTATGGAGAGGGAGGATGATTGACGGCCGGCTCTGGCACGTCACGCTCCCCGAAGACAGCCGGAGTAGGTCTCGGCTCTTCACGGCGCCTGCGCACAGGCTATGCGCAGGCGCCGTGAAGAGCCAAGCCTATTTCGGCTATTTCCGGAGAAGCGTGACGTGCCAGGGCCGGCCGTCAATCACCTTCTCTCACCATAGGAACGCCCATTCCCCGGAATCTTCAATGATCCATAGCACAGTGAGTATTTTTTTTAATAGGGTGAACCCCCGCTTTAAGCCCAACATCCAATCACTATTCAAATCTTGCCGCCTCAACCTCTGCAACATCTCCAAAATATGCCCCTTTCTAACCAATTACACAACAAAGCTCTTATTAATTTTATTCCCATGTAATACATAACAAGCCACAGTTCAGTAATAGTACTAATGTCCACTGGTTGACACCATTCAGGAATTCTTATGGATTCTTATGATATTGGTGATTATATATTCACTAGTCCACCAATACTGTGTTATAGCCACCATATAGCAGCGCTTCACCAACTTTTCTTGTTCTCCAGCAATTGACAGTGGCACTCATAAAAATAACAAAGAACTGTCCATGGTGTTATAATGTATCTATGAACTTTCTTATACTGCAAAGTCACCACTCACAGAAAAATTCCACCTGCATAGAGTGTATTGCACATTTAGCCCTGGTTCACACTGGGTACGATTTGGAACGATTTGAGATGCGATTTGACATGTCAAATCGCATCTCAAATCGGCGGCAATTGTTGGCAATGGCACTGTCCTAATCAGTGCGACGCCACATCTGCGATTTCAAAAAGTAGTTCCTGTACTACTTTTTGCGATTTCGGGACTCGATTTACATTAAATTGCGGCCGAAATCGCGGCAAATCGCGGCAAAATCGCGGCCGCGAAATCGCGGTAAAATCGCGCATTTTACCGCGATTTTGAATTCGCAGCAGTGTGAACCTAGGCTAAAACAAAGTTAGAACAATCTCCTCACCCTTGAGGAGCACCAAACCATTTTTTCACGTAAATCTGTTTGATAAGAATTCACTTGCATTAAGCTTATCGTTTTCCCATATACTGTATGTCTGAAAGTATCTGAAAAGGTTTAGTATGGGCCATTAAAGACATGTAACATTTTATTTTACAGGCCTTCTTATTACATTACTGCGCCTGCTGATATTATCAAGGGTGTTGATATATCTTTTACTGTGCACTGGTTTGGGGACTCTGACCTAACTGTAACTGTTGGAATTGGAGATTCTTTTAAACTTTTATCAAATGTGACTAAAGTGATCAAAAAAGGTAAATATATATTTGTATATCATTTTCTTATGTCATATTTTAGTATTAGTATGCAGCAATGATTCTGTAAGTCATTATTACATTTCTTTAGTGAAAATTAACATTTTGAACAAGTATATTCAAAGATAAATAAATTGCTGTTATCATAGACATCTCAATCCCAACCCCTCAATTCAGGTGAGCCATTTAGGCCTACCCTAGGAAACAATAAATGTAGATTTTTAACTGCCAGAAATGCTTTCTTCTTTGTTGACAAAACGTATCAACACATCAAGCACTCTTATGTGACACTGTCCATCTAACTAGTGAAAATTATAGGTATTAGGTGTGCATTCGTAATTCAAATATCCAGTTTACAGAATGTGTCATGAAAGCATAGCAGTGATCTGTACTGTGACTACTTAGGAACATCTCTTTAACCACTTGCCTACTGGGCACTTACACCCCCTTCCTGCCCAAGACATTTTTCAGCGCTGTGACACTTTAAATGACAATTGCGCGGTCATGCAACACTGTACCCAAATTACATTTTTATATTTTTTTCCCCACAAATAGAGCTTTCTATTGGTGGTATTTGATTACCTCTGCGGTTTTTATTTATTGCGCTATAAGCAAAAAAAAAAAAATGGACACGTTTGAAAAAAAACACAATATTTTTTACTTTTTGCTATAATAAATATCCATTTTTTTTTTATTCAAATTTTTTCTCAGTTTAGGCCGATACGTGTTCTTCTACATATTTTTGGTAAAAAAAAATCACAATAAGCGTTTATTGATTGGTTTGCGCAAAAGTTATAGGGTCTACAAAATAGATTTATAGCGTTTTTTATTTTTTATTTTTACTAGTAATGGCGGCGATCAGCGATTTTTATTGTGACTGTGATATTACGGCGGACACATCGGACACTTTTGACACATTTTTGAACCACTTTAGAACCACCACTGCAGTTATACAGTGGCAGGTTGGCTCCCCTAAGCAAATCGCCATAGCTGTACGCCAGCTGCTTTAAGACCACTAGGGAGAGCTGGGACGGAGCCGATGCATGTGCCCGGCGGCCGCAATGTCCGCCGGGCACCCATGATCACTCCTGAGAGAGACAGATCGGAAATCTGTCAATGTAAACAAACAAATCTTCATTCTGTCAGGAGAAAGGAGACAGATCTGCTGTTCATACTGGTTATGAACAGCGATCTGTCTCCTCCTCCAAGCAGGCCCATCCCCCCACAGTTTAAAACACTCCCTAGGACACACATTTAACCCCTTGGTCGCCCCCTTGTTTTAACCCCCTTCCCTGCCAGTGACATTTCTAGAGTAATCAGTGGCTATTTTTAGCTCTGATCACTGTATAAATGTCAATGGATACGAAGCGAGGAAATGGATAGCCGCACTTCAATAACCAAAAAGGTTGTCTTTTTATTCAAACGAACAGCAAATACATCACTTCACAAGGTTACAGCAAAGGAACAGGGGAACAGCCGACATGTTTCGCACTGAGCTAGTGCTTAATCATGGCCATGATTAAGCACTAGCTCAGAGCGAAACGCATCGGCTGTTCCCCTGTTCCTTTGCTATAACCTTGTGAAGTGATGTATTTGCTGTTCGTTTGAATAAAAAGACAACCTTTTTGGTTATTGGAGTGCGGCTATCCATTTCCTCTCTTCGTATCTTATGCATGGTCAGTGCATTGCCAGCACCCACGGTATCCTGAGTCAGTCTACTCTACATAGCGACCCACCTGGAGCGGTGATCCTCTTTTTTCTCTATTTGCTTTGTATACATGTCAATGGTTCCAAAAAAGTGTCAAAAGTGTCTGATCTGTCTGCCACAATGTCGCAGTCCCGCTAAAAATAGCAGATCACTGCCGTTATATATATAAAAACATATACAGACAGGCTTATCATAAGGTCAGAAAAACAACCAAGGAGGTATTTGTCCATAGTAAAATATTTTTTTAATGTATTTTTAGCTAGCTTTTATGGCACATGTAGGTGTTTTCACTTTTAGGCCTCATGCACACAGGATGTTTAGGTGTTCAATCATTCCATTGGACAGAATATTAATTTATTCTGGCCAATAAAAGGAATGACTGGTAAAGCATTAAATGCAATTACAGGCATTTAGACACATCTAACCTTTTTCTGCTGAAACACTCCTATCCTAAATGCTTTGATTTTTTTTCTGCTTCTAAGCTCTCCTGCTTCTAAACTCCTGTAAATGCCTATGTGTGCAAGAACAGAGGAAGAAAAAAGAAACGTGAAATCTGAGACCTTAGGACCCTTTCCCACGTCCGCCTGTCAGTTTTTTTGGTGGACCTGAACGAACGCTCCGTGCACCTCTATGGAGCGACGGATATCAGCGGTGACATGTCCGCTAACATCCGACCCGCTCCGATCTGCTAAAGTGTGACGGATGGAAACCCAATTTCCTATCCGTCTGGCGGATCAGATCGGATGAAAACAGACTCTACAGTCCGTCTTCATCCGATCCCCCATAGAGGAGAGTGGCGCTCTGACAGGTCGGTCCCTGCACAGTGTGCGGAGACAGACCTGTCACCTGTCTGCTGAGCGAGGATCGACGGAGCGATTCCTGCTGAGCAAAGCAGAGCCCGTACACGGACACATCCATGTGAAAGTGCCCTAAGTCTGCACAATTTTTTGTACAGTACGGTAATTCAATAGCTCTTTCTGAGAGAATACAGTGATAAATGCCAATTAAACTGCAAACACATGTGGCATAAAATATTTAGAAAACATAATTTGACACTGACCTATCTCCTGACTACTTTGACACCTCTTGTGGCTGCTGACGGGTTGAAGGCTTTTTTTATGTTTTTAAAATTCCTGTGTAATAAAACTGGTCTGGAGGCATTCCCCTGTGGTTAGTTCTAAATCAACCCTGGATATTAATCTGAACATAATGGAGAGATCAAAGTGCATCGGAGTAGTGTGCATTTGTTTTTTTAGATAAGAGCAACAATAATGTAGGCAACAAGCCAGCACTCATGACAAAAAATAGATAACAAAACAGGCAATTGTGGCAATACCAATGGAGCAAATAGACAATCTTGACAATATGTGGGCAACAAACTGGTAATTGTGACAATAAACATCAATCACAACAGTGACAGTAGTGACAATAATGGTGACAATACCAGCGAGAATACCTTGAGCACACATGTGTGGGAAGCTGAGCATTTTCAAGAGGAAACCATCAGCATCAATCAGCAGAGCAGGATGGGTAAGTACCGCATTTATCGGCGTATACCGCGCACTTTTTTGCCCTGAAAATCAGGGCAAAATCGTGGGTGCGCGGTATACGCCGATACCCGCTTTCCCGCTCCGAGTTTGAATACTGCGCCGACATATACCGAGCGCAGTACACTTGTGTATTGTCAGTCAGTCTCGGCTCCTCCCGCGCTGACGTCCTGGACGTACAGGACGTCAGCGCGGGTAGCCGAGCATTGCCGACAATACACGAGTGTACTGCGCTCTGTATATGTCGGTGCAGTATTCAAACTCGGCGCGGGAAACGAGCGGGGAGGACGCGAGGACGCCGCAGAAGAGGACACCTGAAGCCGCAGACGGACGCCGGACCCGGCGAAGAGGACACCCGAAGCCGCAGAAGGACGCCGGACCCGACGAAGAGGACACCCGAAGCCGCAGACGGACGCCGGACCTGACGAGGCCGCCGCGCAAGACACCAAAACTGTAAGTACAAAAAAAACGTTTTTTCCACAGGATTCGGGGCAACTTTAGGGGTGCGCGGTATACGCGGGAGCGCGTTATACCGCGATAAATACGGTACTTGGTATGTCAGGGAATCCCATTGAAAGTGACTGTTCCCTTATAAATAAATAGCAATGGCAAATTTTCAAGATAGTGATAGCCACGCTGTACCAATGACACCTTTCCTAGCCAGGTTACATGGCGATCAGCATACTTCTGACCTTTGCCTGACATGTAGAAAGCAGCATGCTGTCAGCCCCTATGGTTGCCACCTTTTATTCAAGCCAAACCCGAACACTTTAGCAGCCTGGGAAACCTTTGGATGCCCCAAGGAGAGCAGTAATGCAGTGCGCAAAGCGTGCCACAGTGAACAGTGGGTGTGGCCAAATTGCTCTTGCTGACATCATCACCCTGCCCTCCAGTGATGCCAAACCTGCCTCCAGATAGCTGCCGGCGGCAACAGATTTGTTTGTGACTATCTTGGTTACTTGGGGAGCCACAGCCCAGTCTGTCTGAAACCCAGACACATGATTCAAAACCCGGACTGTCTGGGTGAATCCCAGGCAGGTGGCAACCCTACCTGCCCCACCCCCACACTTCACCAATAAATTCTGGAGGAATTCTGTTGGGAGGTGTGCAGAACCCGAGACTATTAGGAGGTGTGCCAATATAGTATGGGTAGGAGAAAAACAAGCCTATAGGTGTTTTAACCCTTCCCATGTGTTTCCAGAATTAAGTAAAAGTTTTGGCTATAGATACACTTTCAGCAGCCTAGTATACCCTGAAAGTCTTGACAAAACCATGCCACAGAATAACTACCCTGTTTTTCTTGTTTATTACTCATATATAAATCTGCTTTACTTCTGCTTTTCAGATTCTATTGAAATTATCACTCTCCCAGGGGTAAGTTAATTTTTTAACACTTGATAAACACAAGCATCCTCATAATTTTTTGCTCTACAGGATATTACATGCAGTTTTGAGGTCATACCTGGGCCAGCATTGAGTTCACTTTTGTTGTTCCCTTATCAGTGCAGCACTTGAAAATGGTTGTAAACCCTTACATATACCCAGTGAACCAACTATCCTCAGGTGATACACAGAGATTAAACAAATCCTCCTACACATCTTCTCTTCTCTACAGCCATTTAAAGTGCAGAATTTATAAAGCTTGTCTGAGCTGTCAGGAAAAACAGGGCAGAGAGCAGAAGTTACACTCTGCAGAGCTCAGGGAGGGGAGTTCTGAGAGCTAATTGGAGGGCAGGGACACCCCCCCTTCACACAGCACACAGGAACAGAGCTGAGGCTATCAATCAGTTGCAGCTCCCTCCCCTGTCACCACTTTTCTCTTGGTATCAGGAAATCTTGTCAAAAGTGACTTATCCAGATAGTTGAGGAACGAAGTTGCAGACAGAAGTTATACTTAGTACTCTTAATTGAAACACTATAGAGGGATATGCTTTGTTCATGTAATGCCTGAGATTTACAACCACTTAAAACATGGCCAGTAGCCTTGAATCTGCTTCTGTTTCTAGAGCTTTTGGATAAGGCTTAATCTGGCCATACATGGATTGAAATTCCACAGGAAGGACCAGCTGAATTTCGATCCATGTATGGGCAGGCTGATTTTACACAAAACTTACCTCCAGGGCACATAAATTGGAAATCATTGGGGGGCTTTAGATTCCTCCATTTACCAGAAGATGAAATATCAGTTTTGAAGGGACTTTTTATTGTAATGCAATCTCCTGGCTACTAGATATGAAAGGCAATTGTTTAAAACAGGGGTCCTCAAACTTTTTAAACAGGGGGCCGGTTCACTGTCCCTCAGACCATTAGAGGGCGGGACTATAAAAAAAAAAACTATCATGATCATTGCAAGCCCCCCCCACCTCACCATCATCATTAGCCCCTCATTGCAAGCCCCCCCCCCCTCGCCATCATCATTGTATGCCCCTCATTGCAAGCCCCCCCCTCACAATCATTAATTGCAAGCTGATCAAGATCATTGCAAGCCCCCCCATCATCATTACATCATCATTACATCATCATCCCCTCATTGCAACCCCCCTCACCTTTGCAAGCCCCCCCCCTCACCATCATCATCATCAGCCCCTCATTGCAACCCCCCCCCCCCATACCATCGAAAGCCCCTCATTGCAAGCCCCCCCCACCCGCCTTCATCATTACATCATCACCAGCCCCTCATTGCAACCCCCCCTCACCATCGCAAGCCCCTCATTGCAAGCCCCCCCACCATCATCATCATTACATCATCAGCCCCTCACTGCATCCCCCCTCACCATCGAAAGCCCTTCATTGCAAGTACCCCCAATTCCCCTCACCTCACCATCGTAAGTCCCTCACAGCCTTACTCCTTACTGTGCCAAACTGCTGCTGTATCACAGTCCCGCTGTGTCACGAAGCTCACAGTGTTGTTAACAGTTCGGGCGCGCTATGATAAAAGCCCCACCGTCCTCCTCCTAGACCAGCTCGTGTGATAGACAGAACACTGGCTCTATCACACAAGCTAGTCTAGGTCAGGAAGAGGGTGGGATTTTTATCATAGCGCGCCCGAACTGTTAACATTGTGAGCTCCGTGACACAGCGGGACCGCTGTGTAACAACCTGCCGTGCATGTCAGGGAGTGGGCCGGGTTAAATGTCCTTTGCGGGCCGCATGTGGCCCGCGGGCCGTAGTTTGAGGACCCCTGGTTTAAAACATTTTAGGTTTCTTCATCGATTTATTATGTCCTGCACCACAGATCTAATAACTGAGCCATGGTAATATTTATCCACTTTAATCTAAAAACAATTCAAAAACCTACCCTCTATGCAGTACCATAAATGGGTCACCAAATATAAACAAAACATTACAGGCAGTGGTGCAGATAAAGTAGAAGTATTTTATATGAAGGTAAGAAAGGGGTGTAGTGGGGCAGCACAGTCATGGTTAGCACTTTTCCCTCACAGCCCGAGTTTATGGGCTGTCGCCATGTATGTTCATGTTTGCTACTATAGCATGGTTTCCTCTCAGTAACACACCAGTAGGATTTACTGTATAGTTTTTTTTAAATAAATATGGGTGTATAAATGTTGTTGGTCCATTAGATTGACCAGAGGAATGTCAGGAGGAACTACAGGAAAAACAATTTATGTTACCTCTAAAGCCTCGTACACACGACCGGTTTTCCCGGCAAGAAAACTGCTGGGAGAGCTTTTTGCTGTGAAAACCGGGCGTGTGTATGCTCCCTCGCCGGGAAAACTGCCAAGAATCCCGGCGGGAAAAATAGAGAACCTGCTCTCTATTTTCCCGCTGGGATTCCCGGCTTTTTTTTTCCCGCCAGATTTACTACACTTACCAATGGAAAACACTGCGAGGCAGTGCCAAGCGAGCATAAGCCCTGTACACACGGCCGGGATTCCCGGCGAAAAGTTCTCCCTGCAGTTTTCCCGTCAGGATTCCGTGCGAACTTCATCCCGCCGGGAATCCCAGCCGTGTGTACAGGGCTTTAGTAATAGGAGCGGTGTCTGTTTCTGTGTTCTGTTCTGACGATTAACCAATTTTGCCAGGAATATTAACTTTTTTTTTTCTACAGATAACAAAAAATACCAGTTTTGATATGTTTGACCTGGCTGTCAATGGATCGACTCAGAATGCATCAGTTTTCTCAGAAACAATGATGATACAAATGCAAATGAAAAACCCTGCAACATTTATCCAAACTGACAAAACCTTGTACAGGCCTGGAGAGACTGTCCAGATTCGAATCATTTCCATAAATGATGATATGAAGCCAAATACAGGAAATGTGGAACTTGTTATAAGGGTGGGTATTACTTGTCTAGATAGTTTTTTTCATTAGTACACTTATCTGCAATAATAACAGACACATCAGTATATGGGGGAGATTTACTAAAACTGGTGCACACAAAATCTGGTGCAGTTTTGAATGATAACCAATCAGATTCTAGGTTTTATTGTCAAAGCGTAATTGAACAAACTGAAGTTAGACGCTGATTGGTTACTATGCACAGCTAAACCAGATTCTGTTTGCACCAGCTTTAGTAAATCTCCCCCTATGTGTTTTTGTGAGCACTTATATTAATGTATATGTACCAGACCCCCATAAGGCAGATTTCACATAACTTACTGCGTGGTCATATCACCGGTGGAAAAAATTATGTCAGTGGAAGTATTACCAGTCGAACATTGATATGAGTAAAAACCTAACATAACATTTTTGACTGGAATTCATCTTCATAAATATGTTTAACTTCTAAAGTCAATTGCATTCCATCATTAGTCTAATTAAGGCCCCTTTCACACAGGACGGATCAGTAATGATCTGCCCCGTGCACCTCCGTTTGCTCAGCGGGGATCACTCCGTGGATCCCTGCTGAGCCGGCGGATGACAGGGCAGTCCCCACACACTGTGCAGGGACCGCCCTGTCTTTTCTCCGCTCTCCCCTATGGGGGGATTGGATGAACACGGACCCTCTGTCCGTGTTCACCCGATCCGATCCGCAGACGGAAGGAAAATCGTCTGCAGAATCAGAGGAATGCGGAGGCGGGCAAAATCGGGTGTCAGCGGATGTTCATTCACTGACACCCGCGATCTCATAGGGACCAATGTATATCCCTTTTTCATCTGCACACGGATGGATTAAAAAGCGGACATACGACCGCAAGTGTGAAAGGGGCCTAAGGCTGCTGTGCACCATCAGTTTTTTTCTAATTTCAGTACATTTTTGTCCAACTTGACAACCCTGTCTTATTTTGAAATTATAGGATCCCAGAAGTAATATTGTCCAGAAGCACCCAAACATGATGTCAGATTTGGGGGTAATTTCAACTCAGTTCCAGCTTTCTGACAGCCCTATGCTGGGTTATTGGGGTATATCAGCAACATTAAATGTAAGTATTTATTTAACCATTTCATCATATTTTGAGCAATGTTAGTAAGTTGTCTGTCAGTTGTCGTTTAATAGAGCATAATTAGATATGTGCAGTCTAAAGCCTCGTACACACGATTGGACTTCCATCAGATTTTTCTGGGGCGTTGGCCGTGAACTTGGTATGCATACACACGGCAGAACATTTTCAGCCAACATACACCAAACCACGTGGTTTTTCAGCTCTTTAGCGCCACCCTTTGGGCAACTTCTGCTAATGTTGTGCTATGGTTAGCATTGCTTCTGAGCATGCGTGTTTGTACTTTGGATTTTGGTCCAACGATTTGTGTACACGTGATCGGATGATCCGACGTAGCACATTTGTTGTCGAAAAATTTGAGAGCATGCACAGCCAACATTTGTTGACGAAATTTCCGACAACAATTGTTCAATGGAGCATACAGCCGGTCAGATTTTCTGATAAAACATGTCCGTTGAACCATTGTTGTTGAAAAAATCTGATTGTGTGTATGGGCCTTAATAGAGAGCCAGTCACATTCTCCTGCTATGCGAATTGAATGCAGGGAAACACGCATTCAATTCGCATAGGTGTTAACCCGGCCTAAAAGTTTTTTATTTCAGTTTAAAACACTTATTATTATAGGGGATTTTTATAGCACCAACAGTTTGCACAAAATAAATGGACATGGTACAGGTAACTCACTATTCAGTACAAGAAGGTACAGAGGGCCCTGCTTGCGATAGCTTATAATCCAAAAGGGAGGGTGATACAAATGTTAGTAACTATGAGGGATGAGCTGAAGGAGAAAGTAAAAGTACAGTTTATTAGATGGAGGAGGGATAGACTTCCCTGAAAGGATGAATTTTAAGGGATCATCTGAAATTGAACAGAAAAAAAGATTGCTAGACAGTATAAACTTTGAACTCCTTCATGTCTAAGGCCTCGTACACACGACCGAGAATCTCGTCGTAAATAAAACGTTGTTTTCCTCAACGAGGTTCTTGTCAGGCTTGTCGAGAATCTTGTCAAGCTTTCTTTGCATACACACTGTCCAGACAAAATCTCGTCGTTCTCAAACGCGGTGACGTACAACACGTACGACGGCACTATAAAGGGGAAGTTTGATTCCACTGGCGCAACCCTTGGGGCTGCTTTTACTAATCTCATGTTGCTGCGTGTTAAGTAAAAGTTTGGTAAGAGACGATTCACGCTTTTCAGTCTGTTACAGCGTGACGAATGTGCTATCTCCATTACGAAAGCTACTTTTACCGAAGGTGCGCTCCAGTCTCATACTTTATTCTGAGTATGCGTGGGTTTCTAAGCATACACGCGAACGTGTTTCTCGTCGTAAACCAGCCCAACGAGAAACACGACGAGGAAATTGAGACTCCCAACGAGAAAAAAGAGAACATGTTCTCTTTTTTTCTCGTCGAGATCCACGACAGTTTTCTCAACGAAAAACATACACACGACCGTTTTTCTTGGCAAAAATGCTCTGCCAGCATTTTTCTTGATGGATTTTGCCGAGGAAAACGGTTGTGTGTAGGAGGCCTAACTCACCAGAAAGAGATCAGCATCAGTTGTAGGAATCAGTCCATTAACTGAGGTCTTCTTGCCTATGTTTGTCATTTCCCATGCAAAATACAGTAACTGAGCGACCAGCTTCCTTACTATGTTTTTTGTCATCTGGTCACTCTTATCAGACAACCCTGCTAGACCAACTCTCCGTCTGACTCACTCTAGCTACTTGGTTAGCTTTAAATCAGTCTCTGTAGCAATGCTAGACTGAGCTTCTGTCTGTCTGTTTCAGTCACATACAACGTCTCCAGACAATGTTTTATGGGTTTCCAGTCAGAAGTCCAGTCTGTACAGATCCCTCTACATTGAGAAATACACACACCAGTTCCTATGTTTCAAGCATGGGTTTGCTGCAAAATTGCATCTTTATAACATTGACAGACTCTCTTCTTAGCCATGTATATTGTTAATTTAGCTTGGGGATGGGCAGGGCAGGGAGGCCTGAAACTATCACTGTTACGATTAGCTTTTGAGCAGTAAAAGCATACCTCCCAACTGTCTCTGATTTCAAGGGACTGTCCCTGATTTGGAGCAATGTCCCTCTGTCCCTCATTCTCCTCATTTGTCCCTCATTTTGGTTTGATCTATATAGATGTATATAAAATGCACTTTTTATCTATCAAAAAGAATTTCCCAGCACTAAACTTTCATCTGATTTCTAAATTGCTGCATTTGTAAATTCCAAAAGCCAATATAAAGAAATAGTAGTGGTAAAAAAAAGCACTTGTGGGTTTAACCAATCTTATTTTTTTGTACAATTCTCCTTTAAGGGGGCGTGGCAAGGGGTGTGTCCTATGCCTGCATACTTTTGCTGATAGGTGTCCCTCATTCCCATCTCAGAAAGTTGGGAGGTATGGTAAAATCACTTGGCACTTCATGCTGCAACCCCTCTGTATTTAATATTTTCAGTGTGGATGAACATACGTGCACCTTATTGCTGTGCATACATGGAAGTTTACATTCCTCAGGTGCGTTTTACATGTCAAAACTGTATTTTATGGTATGACAGCCCACTTATAAGCAAGTCAAAGTTCAAACAGCTCTTCCCACGCAGGGGTTCTCACAATCACTGCAAAGACATAACATTTAGCCTCCTGGCTCTCTTGTGGCATCTTTACTGCTCCGAGTACCTCTATAGGGTCTTCCTGACCATCAAACACATCCCAGAGTTATGTACAGATGCTGTACTTTAGCTCTGCGTCTTTCCTTGCAGCTTCCTAGCTTGTCCCTACTAGACTCTGTCTACAGCCTCCTGGCTGCTTCCATCCCACATGTACGTCTTTTCATGCTTGGGCCTTCTCCTGTCTCAACCTGACCTTCATGCAAGGCTACATCTCACCCTCAGACACACTGACCTCCCTCAGGAGGGTGAATCTCTAACCTCTAACTCTATTATGAAGCCAGCCCACGCCTGAGCCATCAGTGTGCTTGCTTCTCCAAAAATCTGGTGTAAACCACCAATTTACCGAGTAGCACGGGGTCACTATGCCACCCTGCTACAAATATATATATATATATATATATATATATATATATATATATATATATATATCTCTATAGATAGAAAGAGATAGATATATATCTATCTCTATCTGTGCCCAGGTTCACACTGGGCTGCGGGAGTGAAGCCGTGCGAGTTCAGCTGAACTTGCACGATTTCACTCCCGCTGGCAGTCCCGATTTCGGCCACGATTATAGAGACATCTGTGCACAAATGTCAAAGTAAATTGCGGGCCGAAATTACAAAAAGTAGTACAAGAACTACTTTTTGAAATCGGTGCAGCGCCGCAGATGGACGGTGCCATTTCCGGCAATTTGCAGCAAATACCACTGTTTTGACATGCAATTTGACATGTCAAAACGCACCAGTGTGAACCAGACCTATATAGCTGTAACGTTATTATATTTATTTTGCTAAATCATAATGTTTTCCAATTTTATTTTAATTTCAGGGTACAACTCAGAATTTTGTTTCCTTTATTGTTGCTGAAAATGGTATGTGTCTATTATATAATTGTGTGCACCTTTCAGATAATGCTGTGTTTGCAACGTAGGCTGACATAAATCGTGAACACTTTATGTTATCCTGGTTATTATGAGATTTTTACATTTTTTGCCATTATATGACATTCACAGCTATACAGGCATACCCTACTTTTAAGTACACAATGGGACCAGAGCATGTATGTAAAACGAAAATGTACTTAAAGTGAAGCAATCCTTTTTTTTTCACTTTTCAATGCATGTACTGCATTGCAATAGTCATTTGCAGGCATAACTGATTACCTAAGCAAGCTAGCCGACCCCTGTCACTTATGGTTTGGGAGCAGTGCCATGTCAAGCTGACCAAGATTTGCCATAGACTCCAATGTTAAAAACTGGGAGCAGTGCTATGTCAAGCTGACCAAGATTTCCCATAGTCGCCAATGTGTCCGTACTCACCAGTGTATGTAAAGTGAGGGTACGTAAAGCGAGGTATGCCTGTAAAATGTTTTACAACAGTTAAGATTATTTAGCAGCAAACATATCAAAGTGAATGAATAAATAAACACATTCATAAATCCAATTACATTTTGAGTGTATTATGGTGAAATACCATGTGCTAATGTTAGTGGTCACATGAGCTAGAGAATTTGCACTAATGTCTGTTTGGCTTATATTTCTGATTTTTTTCCTCTTTTTTTTAATATTTACTTCCAGTTTTTCAAAAGTTTGATGTAAAGCTAGATGCACCATCTTTCTTCATTGCCTCAGACATGAAGAACTTTACTGGAAAAGTGACTGCAAAGTAAGTTATAGCTCCCTCCCACAACATGGAACATAGTAGGCAATGGTCACTGAGCAAGCACCCAACTTCATTCACAAACTTAAAGTTCACCCTTATGAAAAGAGTAGCAATTGCACATATTTTTGTAAGGAAAAATTGTGCATTTAATATTTTAATCACTGGAACCTGCAGAGCATTGTATGAGCAATCAGTGGATCACAGGCTCAATATCGGGCTCCTGCAGAAATATCCTAGCCAGGAGTTGTATCCCATTGAATGCAGCCACTCTTCAGCTAGCAAACTTTCACCCAGCTCCTGTGATTTTTCTTCAACTGGAGGATGTTGGGCAGGGGGTAGTCAACAGGGCCACCCACTGGACAAAATTCATACAGTGTTTTTGCAGCTTAGGACTACCTGATCTTTTGTATTCTATATTGACCTATGCAACGGGGACCTCCTCAAAAGCCACCACAATGTGACAGCATAAAACCTCTTTTTTGGACATTGCTTAGTGGTTGCTATCAAAGCATACCTACAGTGCATTGGTAAACTATTCAAGCCCTCTTCGCTTTTCTGAATTTAATTATGTTACAGCCTGATACTACCGTTGTTTAAATATTTTTTTTTCATTAATCTACACTTAATGCCTCATAATGACAAAATGAAAATTTTACAAAAGTTTTTAAATGTATGAAAAAAGAAAAACTGATATGTTACATAGGCACAAGTATTCAGACCCTTTATTTAAAATTTAGCTCAGGTGCCCCCATTTCTCTTGATCGTTGCTGAGATGTGTCTACACCTTTATTGGAGTCCACCTGTAGTAAACCACATAAATTGATTGGACATGATTTGGAAAAGCAAATACTGGTACCCCTCTATAAAAGGCCTCACAGCTGACAATGCATACTGTATCAGAGCAAAAGCCACTGTAAAGCAAAGGAACTGTCTGCAGAGCTCAGAGACAGGATAATTGCAAGGCACAGATCTGGGGAAGGCTACAAAAAAATTCTGCTGCACTGAAGGTTCCCAAGAGCACAGTAGCCTTCATATTTCACAAATGGAAGAAGTTTGGCATAACCAGGTCTCTTCCAAGAGCTGGTCAACCGGCCAAACTGAGCTATCAGAGGAGTAAGAGAGGTGATCAAGAACCTGATGGTCACTCTGACTGAGCTCCAGAGATTCTGTGTGGAGATGGGACAAAGTTCCAGAAGGACAACAATCTATGCAGCCCTCCCCCGAATTGGCTTAATGGTAGAGTGGCTAGACGGAAGGCTCTCCTCAGTGCAAAACACATGAAAGCACATGAAGGACTCTCAGACTGTGAGGAACAAGATTCTCTCGTCTGATGAAACCAATTATTTGGCCTCAATTTATAAATGTTTTGTCTGAAGGTAACCATCACCTACCCAATACCATCCCAAACGTGAAGTATAGTGGTGGCAGCATAATGCTGTGGGGGTGTTTGGAAGACTGGTCAGGGTTGAGAGAAAGCTGAATGGAGCAATATACAGAGATACCCTCAATAAAAACCTATTCCACTGTGCTTAAGACCTCAGAATGGGCCAAAGGTTCACCTTCAAAACATGACAATGATCCTAAGCGCACAGCTAAGACAACAGGAGTGGCTTAGGAACAACTCTATCAATATGCTAGAGTGGCCCAGCCAGACCCTAATGAACCCTATTGAATATCTCTGGAGAGACCTGGAAATGTCTGTCCACAGATGGTCCCCATCCAACCAGACTGAGCTTGAGAGGATTTGCAAATAAGAATGGCAGAACATTTTTCAATCCAGGTGTGCAAAGCTTGTCGTGCCTTACAAAAAAGACTCGAGATTTTAATTGCTGCCAAAGATGCTTTAACGAAGTACTGACATTATACATTATATGATTTTCTTGTTAAATTTCCTTTAGATTTACCTTTAACGGTGTGGTGCAAGGGCCTGCCTGACTGCATACGAATTGAAATTGTTTAGGTTTGACCTCATATTATATGGTTTTGGTAAATCTAAAGAAAAAATTTACAAAAATTGTATAATGCCCTGTACACACGACCCTTTTTCCAGACGAGAAAACTGCAATTTTTTTTGATTGGTCGGGAAAACCGGTCGTGTGTATGCTCCATAGCAGTTTTCCCGACAAGAAAACTGCCCGCAAAAAAATTCGAACCTGCTCTATTTTTCCCGATGTATTTCCCGTCAGTCTTTTTCTCGTCGCGAAAACCGCTTGTGTGTATGCTTTTCTGAGGGGAAAAAAACGTGCATGCTCAGAATCAAGTATGAGATGGGAGCACTTGTTCTGGTTAAACTAGCATTCGTAATGGAGATATCACATTTGTCACGCTGTAACGGACTGAAAAGCACGAAGACTGAAAAGCGTGAATCGTCTCTCACCAAACTTTTTCTAACACGAGGATCAGCAAAAGCACCATTTGGCACCATTTGAATGGAACATCCCCTTTATAGTGCAGTCGTACGTGTTGGACGTCACCGCGCTTTGGTCGAGCGTTTTTTTGACTGAACGTGTGTATACAGGGCAGGCTTGAGAGGAATCACATCGGGAAAAACGTCAGGTTTTGGCATGTCAAGAAAACCGGTCGTTTGTACAGGGCATAAGGTATGGCCAGCCTAAAGGGTCTGAATACCTAAGTACATGTGATATTTTAAGTTTTTCCTAAATTCACAGAGATTTCTAAAATTCTGTTTTCCCTTAGTCATTATGGGATACTGAGTGTAAATGAATGAGAAAAAAAAATAAATTTGAACGACTGTAGTATCAGGCTGCAACATAAAAAAATGGAAAAAAGTGAAGGAGGTCTGAATATTTTTTTTAATGCACTTTAATTCCTATGAGTGTGCTAGTTGTGGGGGAACTGTCAAAAATATCACTTATACCGGTAACCAGTATATCTAAAGCTGGCAGGGACTGGCTAATTTTTGAAAGACAATCAACATTTTTCGAAACAGAAATGTTGGAAAAATGTTTTCCATAAGCCACTGATCAATGTCTCAATGGGGAAGATTCCTCTATCCACCTTGCTAGTGCGGATGGAGGAATCCATTTATTTATTTTTCAATCCACTTGCTGGCTGATCGAAAAAACAAGCCATCTATGGCCAACCTTTTTGGATAACCGGTTAATCAGTAAGAATATGATGCATCCTTGCATGCTGCTGTAATTTAACTGTAATCATTAAACTGTTACAACTTTGTCAGCAAGCCTATTGCAGTGTTTCTCAACCTTTGTTTGGTCAAGGCATCCTTTAAAATTCTGCACAGTCTTGAGACACCCCATTCTAAATTGTAAAAAACAAAACTAAAAGTTTAACATAACACAGCAACATCCAGACACGTAGGACACACGATTGTACACACGATCAGGCTTTAGCCCGACCAAACTCATATCGAAATTTCAAAAGGAAATCAATTGGAGGAAAAGAGAACATGTTTTCTATGCAAACTCCAATGGAATTCCTCAGAATATCCGATGGAAACATTTCGATGGACTCACACATGGTCGGAATTTCCGATGGAAAAAGTCCATCTGACTTTATTCATTGGAAATTCCGATCGTGTGTACGAGGCATTAGAGGTTATTTATTCTTCCAAAGCAAAATACACCTTTGCATACTTGCACTGACTAGTATCCCAATGTTTCTCTTCTCCCCTGTTGCTCTCCCTCACTCAGTTAACGTGACCCCAGTACTGACGGAAAAGGGCAGGGAAGGGGCAAACGATGATGCTGTGCTGGCACCCGTCGATCTCCTTATCAATCGACGTCATCGGTTGCTAGGACACCGGCGGTTAGAAGGTTGTACTGATGCACAATGAAAACCTGTGGCTTTGTGTAACTTAAAGTGGATGTAAACCCACCACTCACCAAGTATAAACGAATGAAACAATACTAGTGTATATACTGTATACATGTAGGCCTCCTACATGTATCTCTACCTTGCAAATGTCACCCCCTTCAGCAGTAGGAGCCCTGCAAAACTCTGGAATCGGTGGGTGGGTCTCTTTTCCCACACTCGGTGGGCAGAGTCATGATGTCACAAGACTCCCGCCCACCTCTACACTCTCCTATTCCTAAGTTTTGAGTAACATCCACTCAAAACTCAGAAAAGGCACCACATGACTTCAGCATGCCCGATCCTGACAAGGTGTGGAGCAACCAATCCTGGGAGAGCTGGAGAAGGAAGGAGGAGGAATGTGAAGCTGGAATCGTAACACACTTTCTCTGCTCTCATGCCGTTCATGATATAAAGAAATCAGATGTCAGTCACAGCAGTGGGGGATGTGGCGACACAAACTTATTTGTGTGTCGTTTTTTTATTTTACTACAAATAGACTAGAGAATTGCTCAGAGCTGGGTTAACCCTTTGTGGCAAGACTGGGCACAGATTAATTGACATTCTCTACTGTAGCAGGTAGAAGTCTTCTTTAAAAAAAAATATTTTTAGGTTTACATCCACTTTAATGCAGGCTTAATCCACCCACTGGCTTGTATGCATCTGTTGGGCAATTTTTAAGCATTTTGCCAAGGCACCCCTAAGGAAACCTGAAGGCACCCTGGTTGAAAAAGGCTGGTCTATTGTATCAAATCCTACTGTAATAAACTTCCTCTGCCAGATCCAGTAATTTCTTTAAACACCTGAAACCAAAACATTTTTTCAATGTCATTAGAAGCTGTCACGAGGAATGTTTATCATCAGGGAGTGGTTTATGAAAATATACTCATTGCTAAGGATGTTTAAAGTGGAAGTAAACTCTTATTTTTTACTTGTACCTACAGGTAACCCTTTAATATGGCTTACCTGTAGGTACAGTGAATATCTTCTAAACCTGAACGGTTTAGGAGATATTCACACTGCATGCAGCCAGGGATGTCACCGGCCCATGCACTCTGAAGGGATGGTATACCCGTGCTGTCCCTTCAGAGCTCTGTGTCCGTGAATCTGACGTGCATGCACGGAAGTGAAGGAAGACTGATGGAAGTGCCTGTCAGCGGTCATACTAGCTCAATATGAAATACTTACCTTAACCACTTAAGACCCAGACCATTATGCAGGTTAAAGTTAAGGACCTTGCCCCTTTTTGCGATTCGCTTTAACTGACAATTGCGCGATCATGCGACGTGGCACCCAAACAAAATTGGCGTCCTTTTTTCCCCACAAATAGAGCTTTCTTTTGGTGGTATTTGATTACCTCTGCGTTTTAAATTTTTTGCGCTATAAACAAAAGTAAAGCGACAATTTAGAAAAAAATTCAATATTTTTTACTTTTTGCTATAATAAATATCCCCCTCAGTTTAGGCTGATAGGTATTGGAAAGCAGAAACAATCCGCGCTAACCCCTTAGTAAAGTGAAGTAAATGCTTGAAGTATGTGACATAAAACATTAAATGATAAAGTGCTGCACCTCAATACGAATAAGCCTAATATTGGGCTCCAAACAACTTTCATATAACAGGGAAATAAGCAGCTTACCAGATAGATGGACCCACAAGGGGTCAGTCATGCATTCAGTGTAGATATCAATCGCAGGGTCCAGATAGTTGTCCAGATGTTTCCTTCTCCAGGTCACTCAGGATACAAGCTCAAGGATTCCCCACTTTGAGCTCCAGGTGAGGCAGCAAAAACTCCTTGTGCTCAGACGGTATATTGAATTAGTAAATTGATGTACTGACGAAAGGAGGCATAGTATCGAATACTACGCCTCCTTTCCCCGTAGAAGCCCGTTTGGATGAAACGCCGCGTCGGGTGGAGCTTAGCATCGCTGACGTCACCACACTCACCAGCTGTTCTGTCCGTTCCGAAGCTGGAAGGAACTGCACACGCTGCTCTAACTTTGATCTCAAGGACTTATTATATGCGGTGTGGAATGGTTGTGAGCTATGTCAGTACATCAATTTACTGAATAAACACCTTTTTAAGACACCTCTGCACTATGAAGTCCTCCCTCCCTTTTTTAATTCCATATACCGTCTGAGCACAAGGAGTTTTTGCTGCCTTCACCTGGAGCTCAAAGTGGGGAATCCTTGAGCTTGTATCCTGAGTGACCTGGAGAAGGAAACACCTGGACAACTATCTGGATATACGATATACGATACTTGACGTTTAAATATGTCACGTGACAGGAGTGAGCCAATAGGATGTGATGGAGGCGGACCATCTCATTCCATGGCAAATCTAATTTCGTGGCAATGCACCGGTTCGAAACAGTAATGTGCAATAAACGTGTTAATTGAAGACCACGAGGCCGTCTTGCAAATCACTTCAGGGGCAACGTGTCTGGAAGCTGCCCATGATGTAGAGACGCTTCTAATTGAATGAGCAGTCACTGCTAGTGATGGACGAACATCTGACGGGGCGGTTCGCAAATGCAACCGCAAACTTTCTCAAATGTTCGCAAACCGCAAGTTCGCGGCGGGCCCCATTGACTTTAATAGCAGGCGAACATTAAAAACCTGCAGGTCATATTTGCAGCCACAAAATACTTACTAGCTGAGCACAAATAGTCCCACAACATGGACACTGACCTACCAGAAGTATTAAGCGAAAAACTGGATACAGAAGTAAGTGTCGGCCATTACAGGCCCCAAAAATTTGCCAACAGGCTTTCACCTGACAGCAAACAACTTTGTATTCTGTGGCTGGAGGTACATTAAGCTATTCACGGGATACAGAAGTAAGTGTCGGCCAGTACAGGCCCCAAAAATTAGCCCACAGGCGTTCATCTGACAGCAAACAACTTTGTATTCTGTGGCTGGTGGTACATTAGACATTCACCGGATATAGAAGTAAGTGTCGGCCAGTACAGGCCCCAAAAATTAGCCCAGAGGCGTTCACCTGACAGCAAACAACTTTGTATTCTGTGGCTGGTGGTACATTAGACATTCACCGGATACAGAAGTAAGTGTCGGCCAGTACAGGCCCCAAAAATTAGCCCACAGGTGTTCACCTGACAGCAAACAACTTTGTATTCTGTGGCTGGTGGTACATTAGGCATTCACCGGATACAGAATTAAGTGCCACCCATTACAGGCCCCAAAAATTAGCCCACAGGCATTCACCTGACAGCAAACAACTTTGTATTCTGTGGCTGGAGGTACATTAGGCATTCACAGGATAAATAAGTGCAGGCCCCAAAAAGTAGGCATTCAACGGACATAAAAGACCTTTTATGCCGCTGTATTTACCTAAGACAGGGACCATGAATTGTTATGGATGGTGGCGGACATTTGTGGCCTGTCATGAGGAATTTGAATCAAACATGGTCTACTGGTCACATGTGTTGAATTCCTCCGAGATCCATGCCTCATTTATTTTTAGAAATGTGAGGTAGTCAACACTGTCGTGAGCTAGGCGAGTGCGCTTATCGGTCACGACCCCCCCTGCTGCGCTGAACCTTCTTTCGGACAGGACACTGGACGAGGGGCAAGCCAAAAGTTCCATTGCAAATTGTGCAAGCTATGGCCAGAGGTCAAGCCTGCCCACCCAGTAGTCCAGGGGTTTATCACTTCTTGCAGGCGCTGTTGGATTGGTACCTGCAACTGTTTCTCTGCGAGTGGAAATTCCTCTGTCAGCGCACGCAAAAGCAGAATGCAGCATTTCTCGAAGCAAGGCCTGGAAGTGCTGCATTCTGATAGCCCTCTGTGATGGTGGTAACATTTCCGCCATTTTTTGTTTGTACCGGGGGTCTAGGTACGTTGCCACCCAGTACTGGTCCTTGACCCTTATGCTTTTTATACAGGGATCCCTCTTAAAACACTGGAGCATGAAGGCCCCCATTTGCACTAAACTGGAATCGGTGTAGTGGCCTGGCTCCTGCTCATCATCCAGGATAATGTTGTCCTCGTTCTCCTCCCCCCATCCACGGACAACACCAGGGATCCCAGAAAGGTTTACAGCATGCTCTTCTTGCTCCTCCTCCTCCGCCCCGACACCATCCTCCTCTGACTCCTCTTCAGACTCCCGTTGTTGACTTGTCTCAGGTGGAGTAGCCCCCCCTGGGAATTCTTCCAGCATTGCGACTTCCTCATCTTACTGCTCCTGCTCCTCGACGGCTTGATCAATGACACAACGCAATACACGCTCCAGAAAGAAGGCGTAAGGTACGATGTCACTGATGGCGCCCTGGCTGCAAATGACTAGTTTGGTGATCTCATCAAATGGCCGCAGAATTCTGCATTAGTCGCGCATGAGCAGCCACTGGCATGGCGAAACAAAAACAAGCTCCCAGGACTTCTCCTGCCGCAGAGTTCGTACAGGTAGTCGTTAACTGCATGTTTCTGCTGGAGCAGCCTATCAAGCATATACAATGTTGAGTTCCATCGCGTCGGGCAGGTTGTGTCGCCGATGAATGTCAGCAAGACGAGCCATGGCCGTGTAAGATCTTCTGAAATGGGCCGAGATTTTCCTGGCCTGCCGCAAGACGTCCTGGAGCCCAGGGTATTTGGCAACGAATCGCTGCACGACCAAGTTCAAGACGTGTGCCATGCATGGCACGGGTGTAATTTTTCCCTGTTTCAGCGCGCTCAGCAGATTAGCACCGTTGTCGCACACCACTTTACCAACTGTCAAATTGAGCGGTGTTAGCCACTGATCTGCCTGTGAACGCAAAGCTGAAAGGAGTGCAGGACCAGTGTGGCTCTTGTCTTCCAGGCACAACAGATGCACCACAGCATTGCAATGTCTCATCTGGCATGTCGAATAGGTTCTGGGGATGTTGGGCGGCGCAGCGGAAGAGACAGTAGCATCGGAAAAGAAGGAGTCAGCCAAGGAGGAGAGGGAGGATGGAGTAGGAGGAGGAGGAGAAGAGGCAGGCTGTATGCAATCCGTGGCGGTAAAAGCAAATCTACATGGGTGCCACGGGTTACATGCTTGACGGCCGTCAGAAGGTTCACCCAGTGGACAGTAAAAGTTATATACCTTCCCTGCCCGTGTTTGCTAGACCACGTGCCTGTGGTCAGATGTATCTGGGAATGGACACTCTGTGCCAGAGATACATTCACTTGCCGCTGAACATGGCCATATAGCTCTGGGATGCCCTTCTGTGAGAAATATTTCCTTCCTGGGACCTTCCATTGTGGTGTTTCAATGGCCACAAATTTTCGAAAGGCCTCCGAGTCCACCAGTTTATATGTCAGTAGTTGGTGGGCTATCAGTTCCGATAAGCCAGCGGTCAACCATTGGGCAAGAGAGTTATCCAGCATAATTTTTTTTTTTTACGATCGAACATTTGGGCCATGGAAGCCTGCCTTTTTGCAGAAAAACATGAGGATGGCATGATGAAAGGTGGAGTGGATGACAATTGTGAGTATAGAGGCGAAGGAGAAGAGGCTGGACGGTGAGAGCCTGGAGTGTGGCTTTGTGGGTTCTGATGGAGTTGCTCCCACTGGGCTCGGTGATGGGAGGCCAGGTGCCTTCTTAAGGCGGTCGTCCCTAGGTGAGTGTTGGGCTTACCGCGACTTATGCATTGACTGCAAAGGCTGCAGATGGCAACACTATTGTCAGCAGCGGACACGTTAAAAAAAGCCCACATTGCAGAGCCATGGGCCGGCGTCCTGGGAGCGCTAGATGTGACCATACATGGTTGATGGCTCGCTCCTGATTCATTAGCAGTCTGGTTTGTCCCTCCTGTGCAATGTAAGTTCGGCCTGCTTCTCCTCCCTATCTGCTGGTCCATCTCTCCATCTGAACTCCCCTCCTCTTCCTCTTTTGTGGGCACCCACGTGACATCTGTAGACACGTCATCATCGACGTCACCTTCCCCACCACTAACATAAGAGATCTCGGAGTAGGCAGCAACAGCGGGGACCAACCTCCTTGGGCTGATCTGGATACTGTCGTCAGTCTGCTGAGTGGCGGCTGTTGCTACCTCCTCTTCCTGATCCAATGCCAAGAATGGCTGCGCATCGGAAATGTCTTCTGATGGATCGGAAAATAATTCCCGTGACTCAAGCGGAGGGTATATGGTGGTGGTGAGCCACTCAACCAAGTCTGGTGCGTCCTTTGACGTAATCGAACGCACCTTGTGCCACTTCCCATTTTGGCTCCGGCCTGGTGCTCCTGCCCTACCCCTACCACCCCTGCTGAAGGGCCTGCCTCTTCCTCTGCCTGTCATTTTTTAAATGACTCTGACAAAAGTCTCTAGAGAAGCGCAGTATATGTGGAAGAAGGTATATAACACCCCGCTTCAATCTGTCATTTTGGGGGGGTCACTGGTTTATCGCACCAGTTATAAAACTTTTTTTCAGTAACTTTTGTCTCTGTTTGTAGCTGAGGTAAAGCAGCAAAACTGAAAAAAAAAATTCTGCAGTACCCAAATACACTATTATGAAAGTATATTTTTATATAACACCCCGCTTCAATCTGTCGTTTTTGGGGGGGGGGGGGCACTGGTTTATCGCACCAGTTATAAAACTTTGTTCAGTAAATTTTGTCACTGTGTGTAGCAGAGGTAACGCAGCAAAACAGAAAATAAAATTCTGCAGTACCCAAATACACCACCAGTCACAATGCTGCACAATATAAATACACTATAATATGCTTTCTATATTAGAAAGTATATTATAAGTGTATTAAACCCCTATATACTGTACACCAAACAATAGTACACCTATACCAATCCTTAAAAGGACTTTTGTGGACCTGTTGGCTAACGATTTGTGTCACTACAGTCTGTCCCTTCTCCACACAGCAACCTCTCCCTACACTGACAAAAGGCAGAATGTATCACACCAGTTATAAAACTTTTTTCCAGTATCGTTTGTCACTGTGTGTAGCAAGAGGTAAAGCAGCAAAACAGACAAAAAAATTCTGCAGTGCGCAAATACACCAGTCACAATGCTGCACAGTGCACAATACAAATCCACTATAATATGCTTTCTATGTTAGAAAGTATATTATAAGTGTATTACACCTCTGTATACTGCACACCAAACAATAGTACACCTATACCAGTCCTTAAAAGGACTTTTGTGGACCTTTTAGCTAGCGATTTGTTTCAATACAGCCTGTCCCTGCTCCACACAGCAACCTCTCCCTACACTGACAAAAAGCAGAATGTAAAATGGCCACCAGATCAGGTCCATGTGCTGAAATGTCTCAATTGGCTGTCATGTACCACCTGATGGATGTGTCATGTGTCAAAGTTCTTCTCAATGTAAAATTGCGGATGGGTGCGAATATCGCCAGATGTCCGTCTGTTCAGCGAACCGCGAGCGAGCAAAGTTCGCCACAAACCGATCGCCGGACGAACCGCCAGGCCCTCTCTAGTCACTGCCTCCGGGGGGCGCCAAGCCCTTAGCTTTAGAGGCTCTCTCTCCACTGTCTCACAGGACAGAAAGGCAGCAGTGGAAGCCAATCAAATCCTGTAAACAGAAAGCAGGGGTAAAGCCAAGCTATGCTGTGTGTGTCAATGGACGCACACAGTAGGGCTTGGGAGGGACTGAATAGTGATCAATTAAGAAATATTGATCTTAATTGATCATACATTGTCAGTTTTTTCTTTAGTGATAGACTCCAATTCCTTATTCACTTCATCACCTCAATCACTTGCACATGTTTATCTTTTAATTTTCACTGCCAGTAAAGCATAAGTTCTTCCGTCCTGCCTCTGCCCTTTACTTCTATGACTAGGCCCGATGCGTGGGGCAAACGCATCAGGGGACGTTGCTTGTGGAGTGGTGTAAGGCTGAGGCCATCCCACACATGTTAACAACACATACTGGACTGGGAGAGCGGCAGTTTCACTAAGTAGATCACCCAGAGGGGAATAAAGTTACTTTTTAAAGGAGAAGTGCAGCATAAGCTTGTTTGGCTGGGCTTTTCCTATTGGTCACAGGAGTGCAATTAGTTTTGCTCTCATGTGACCCGTTTTCAGCAGAGTGCGGACTGAAGTCCACTCTCTGCTGACGTCACAGGAATCCGTCCAGGCACTGCGTCATCACGACAATCATAGATGTGCGCAGCCTATTGCATTAGGGTGTGCACACCAAAGCTCAAACACACATGCGTGTGTAATATACCATATATGGCAGTGGGCAAGTCAGTAGGGCTTTGTCAGCAGGGCAGAGATCGGTGTCAGTAGTTTATCTTTATTTGTATTATTATTATTATTATTTTTTTACAATTCTATTTTTATTATTTAAATTTTTTTTTATATTATTATTATTATTTTTTTTTTTAGGAGCCCTGTTTGGGGGCTTTGTTGAAATATCAGTGGTCTAAACAGACCCCTGATGTCTAACTTTTGAGGCAGAGAAAGGGACTGAGGACAGAGATTCCCCAGTTCCTTTCTCTGCAGCCAGACAGCAGGGGGAATCTGCATAGTACAGGGTGATTAGGGTGTGCCCAGGCACACCTTACACCCTATGTGCGCACGCCTATGACGACAATGGAAGTCTGGATCTGCCAGGTCCCTGGACTGACACCCGTCTCAGTCTCTCAGCGAGCCACTGAGACGGCTGCTCCCCACCCCTCCACTGCTTAGCGCTCCAGTGAGCAAGGAGGAGCAGAGCAGAGAGATGCTGATTGACAGTCAGCAGCTCTCTGTTTGGGGAGCTGTGAGAACCGAGCCATCGGAGATGTTCGACCAGTTTGGCTCTCAGTGTAGAGGCGCCGGGGGACAGATGCAGCATCCGACCAATGCTGCATCCACCTAGGTAAGTATGATGGGGAAAAAACTTTAAACCCATACAGTAAAACCTTGGTTTGTGAGCATAATTAATTCCAGAAACATGCTTGTAATCCAAAGCACTTGTATATCAAAGCATTTTTTTTACAGGGTATAAAAGAGAAGAGAGGCACTTCTAAGTGTAGCAATAAGTTGCTAAATGTTGTACCTTCATTAAATGTCACCATATTGCTATACTCAGAGGCTCCTCTCTTCTTTTTTATACTCAGTTGTGACGCTATATCAAAACATCGCTTGTATATCATGGCAAAATGTATTAAAACGTTTTGCTTGTCTTGCAAAATGCTCTCAAACCAAGTTACTCTCAAACCAAGGTTTTACTGTACTTCTCTTTTAAAGTACAGGTTAACATTGGTAACAAAAAAACCCCCCTCCCCTCATAGAATGCCCCCACAAAGATCCCAGTTGCAAATGTGACCCACTCCCTGCTGCTTGGCTTTCTGTCGCTCCAGGCAGTGTCTACATTTATCTACTAGGGACCTGTACTGCAGCTTCTAGGTGCAATTACAGGTGCTGTAGATATAATTTGGGTCTTTTAGGGATGGCCATACACGGATCAAAATTTGGCCAGTTCAGATCAATTTATGGGCAGGCTGGTTGTACAGTAGTCGATCTACAGATCGACTTGTATTCAACCAGCCTGTTGGGTTTTTCTCAAATGAACAGTGCCACCGGCTATAGCCATCAGCAGTGATCAGTGTATTCTGATGGCAGGAAAATCTCACTGTGGTCAGAGAACAATAGCACAGCGGGAGTGAATACCCCATTCTCATTGAGTGTGTGGATGGGGAAAATCGATAATTTTGTTGTGCTCAACCTAATGGTTGAGTGAAAAAAAATAAAAAACGATTACTTTATGGCCAGCTTAAGGGGCTCTGTTGAATGCCTGTCAAATATGACTGCAGTTGATGTTTTAAAATTTAGATTAACCACTTCAGCCCCGGACCATTTTGCTGGTCAATGACCAGGCCACTTTTTGTGATTTGGCACTGCGGACAATTGTGCGGTCATGCGACGTGGCTCCCAAACAAAATTGGCGTCCTTTTTTTCCCACAAATAGAGCTTTCTTTTGGTGGTATTTGATAGAGCGACAATTTTGAAAAAAAATTATATTTTTTACTTTTTGTTATAATAAATATCCCCCAAAAATATATAAAAAAACAATTTTTTTCCTCAGTTTAGGTCGATACGTATTCTTCTACATATTTTTCGTTAAAAAAATCGCAATAATCGTTTATTGATTGGTTTGCGCAAAAGTTAAAGCATCTACAAAATAGGGGGTAGTTTTATTGCATTTTTATTAATATATATTTTTTTTACTAGTAATGGCGGCGATCTGAGATTTTTATCGGTACTGCGACCTTATGGCGGACACTTCGGACACTTTTGACACATTTTTGGGACCATTGGCATTTTTATAGTGAGCAGTGCTATAAAAATGAATTTAATACTGTAAAAATGTCACTGGCAGGGAAGGGGTTAACACTAGGGGGCGAGGAAGGGGTTAATTATGTTCCCTAGGTGTGTTCTAACTAAAGGGGGGGTGGGACTGACTAGGGGAAATGACAGATCGCTGTTCATACAATGTATGAATATGCGATGAGTCATTTCTCCCCCTGACAGGACCGGGAGCTGTGTGTTTACACACACAACTCCCGGTTCACGCTCTGTAACGAGCGATCGCGGGTGCCTGGCGATGATTGTGGCTGCAATGCGAAATGACGTTATATTACGTGATTCCGCACAGCCGAGCCGACCTGCTGCCGTAAAACTGCGGCGGCTGGTCGGCTAGTGGTTAAGGTAAAAAACTGGTAATATGGAAATTTTTGGTAATATATTTTTAATACACGTGATTAAAGCTATAGTAAGTTCAAAAATAACAATCTGCTTTTTTAAACTCTTTGTTTTATAGTTATCGCTATGGTAAACCTGTAAAAGGTAATGTAACAATAACAATAACGACACAAGCTGAAGTAAAAGCGCAAATAAGCAAGGAATATCAGGTAAAAAAAATTTTTTATGTATTGTTCAAAGTATTATTTGACCATTTACCATTAATAATTGTAAAGTAATTGGTTTGAATATAGTTACAGTTGTGCTCAAAAGTTTGCATACCCTGGCAAACATTTAGAAATTTTGGCATTGATATTGAAAATATGATTGATCATGCCAAAATAGTCTCTTTTATTTAAAGTGTCACTAAACCCACATCATAAAAACCAATCAATCAATAACTGCTCCCATCCCTGTGGAAGTCAATAGAGCCATAAACCCAGGAATACATTAAATCAAAATTCACTTTAATGTAAAGTTAAAAGTGCTGTTATCCACATAAAGAAATAAAAGGGACAATGTAAATTAAACAGTGTGGGCCAGATTCATCAAGACTTACGATGGGCGTATCAGTAGATACGCCGTCGTAAGTCCGAATCCGCGCCGTCGCAACTTTAAGCGTATGCTCAAACTGAGATACGCTTAAATGTTGCTAAGATACGGCCGGCGTAAGTCTCCTACGCCGTCGTATCTTAACTGCCTATTTACGCTGGCCGCTAGGGGCGTGTACGCTGATTTACGCCTAGAATATGTAAATCAGCAAGATACGCCTATTCACGAAAGTACGCTTGCCCGTCGCAGTAAAGATATGCCGTTTACGTAAGGCGTTTTCAGGCGTAAAGATAAACCACCAAAAACATGGCACAGCCAATGTTAAGTATGGACGTGGGAACCGCGTCAAATTTTTCACGTTTTGCGTCGTTTGCGTAAGTCATCCGTGAATGGGGCTGGGCGTAGGTTAAGTTCACGTCGAAAGCATTGACTATTTGCGACGTGATTTGGAGCATGCGCACTGGGATACGTTCACGGACGGCGCATGCGCCGTTTGTTAGAAACGTCATTTAATTTACATAAAACACGCCCACAGCTTCATCATTTGAATTAGGCGGGCTTACGCTGGCCCTAATACGCTACACCGCCGTAACTTCGGCCGCAAAATCTTTCTGAATACCATACTCGCCTCTTTAAGTTACGGCGGCGTAGCGTATAGGAGATACGCTACGCCCGCATAAAGGTATTTGAATCTAGCCCTGTATGTTTAGTATCACTTTAAGGATAGGGATCATATAAAGCCAATTATTATCAAATAGTTGTTTGGCTACTTTTTAAATCATAGGTTACAGACACAGAAGGTGGCACGCACAGGTTAAAATGTCAATTAAAGGCTAATTTCCCACATCTGTGGTTATTTAAATTGCAATTAGTGTCTATGTAAAAATAGTTAATGAGTATGCTAGCTCTAACATGGATGCACTGCGCATACTAGATGCTGAGCCATGAGGAGCAGAAAAGAACTGTCAAAAGAGCTGCATTTAACAAGATAAAGGAATTTTATAAAGATGGAAAAGGATATGAAAAAAGTCCTGAATATGCCCGTCTGTGTACTGTTCAATCACTTATTAGGAACTAGACAATTTGGGGATCTCTTAACCTCCCTGGCGGTATGATTCTGTCAGAAAAAACATGCTGAAAGCGGTACCATTATTTGCAAGGAAATTTGGCGTTTTATATTGTAGGTCTGTAATTTTTAGAAATAACTCACTTAAATCTGACCAAACAAGATTCTAATAGGCATCCCGGGTATGACATTTTTTTAAAAACAAAATTATAAATTATAATATAATAAATAATTATAAATAATTATAACAAATAATAATATAATTATAATAAAAATTATTCAATAATGTAATCAAATCAAAATCACTGAAATTTGCTCAGTTGCAGAATTGTTGCTGTCATTATTTTTTTTTTTTTATGACGAATTTCCCCACAAATCGCTATCGCACAATTCTGCAAGTGATTATAATTTATTATCGCTGTTTTTTAGCTGATCTAAAACTATTTTTGACATAAAGGGACACTTTTGGTTGCTATGGACAATCTACAGTTTGCAGGGAGAAAGAAACGTTTTTATTATATAAAATGACATGCATGACACAGGACAGACCACTAGGGACAAGGGGGTGTTTTTTTTTACATACAGTACTGTAATCTATAAGATTACAGTATACTGTATGTAATGTGTTTGTTTACTTTTTTTAATTTGGCGCCGTTCTCCGTCCCTGTGCATCGTAACGTCGCAGGGAACGGAGATCGGCGTCACACGGAGGCACTGTGTGAATCGAGCGAGGTCCCGCTCGCTCACACAGCGGGGTGGCATCGCTGGATCCAGGGACAAGGTAAGTAACTTTGCCTGTGGATCTAGCGAGGCAAGCCCGAGTCTGACTCGGGGTTACCGCTCGCAGCAGGAAAATCTAACCCCGAGTCAGACTCGGGAACACCGCCAGGCAGGTTAATCCCAAGCCAAGGTCAGGTAGACCAAAAATGATTTCAGCCACAACTGCCAGAAGAATTTTTTGGGATATAAAGAAAAAACACAGGTAACCTCAGCAGAAATACAGGATGCTCTGGAAAAAGAAGGTGTGGTTGTTTCAAGAAGCCCAATAGGACGACACTTGAACAAAAATGAGCTGCATTGTTGAGTTGCCGGAAAGAAACCTTTTATAGTCACAACCATAAGCACTATGTTTGGAGAGGAATTAACAAGGCCTATAGCGACAAGAATAACATCCCCACTGTGAAGCATGGTGGTGGCTCACCGATGTTTTGTCTGTGAGCTCTAAAGGTTTAGAAATTTCATGAAAATTGGCAAGATGAATGCAGCATGTTATCAGAAAATACTGGAAGACTATTTGCATTCTGCACAAAAGCTGTGCATGGGATGCTCTTGGAATTTTCAGCACGACAATGACCCTAAGCACAAGGCCAAGTTAATCCTACAGTGGTTACAGCAGAAATAGGTGAAGGTTCTGGAGTGGCCATCACAGTCTCCTGACTGTTCATTCCTATCATTGAGCCATTCTGGGGTATATCAAATGTGCGGGTCATGCAAGACGACCAAAGACTTTGCATGACCTGGAGGCATTTTGCCAAGATGAATGGGCAGCTATACCACCTACAGGAATTTGGAACCTCATAGACAACTATTACAAAAAACAACACGTCATTAATGCTAAAGGGGGCAATACACAGTATTAAAAACTAAGGGTATGCAGACTTTTGAACAGGGGTCATTTCATTTGTTTACTTATTGCCGCATTTTGATTCATGAGTGTGCCATTCTGTTATAACCTAGAATTGAATATGAATCCCATAGAAAAATTAAGAAACGTGTTTTGCCTGTTCACTCATGTATTCTTTAAAAATGGTACATACTGTATATTACCAATTCTCAAAGGCTATGCAGACTTTAGAGCACAACTGTAACAAATAGACATGTGCATTCGTTTTCGTCCGAATGCATTATCGTCTGAATTTCAGGTATTTTCGTTATTGTTTTAACAAACGAAAACAAACGCACAGATTCCGAAATCCAAAAGATCCGACATAAAAAATGCTTTATTTTCGTTTTCGTTGCTACAACAGTTCGATATAGATAGGAGATTTGAAATGACGCTGACAATACCGATCTGGGTCTAACGAACTTGTGGTCGAATGTGCCTAACCTTAACTTTAATATTGCAAGATTATTCTACATAGAGAGGAAAGATTCGACATAGAGAGAAAAAATTCGACATTATAGAGACAGTGTTGGGGTAGACCATTCGATATGAATGACGAAGATTCGACAAGCAGCTAAACTGTACGATGCCGCAATCGTACATTTCCGGTCAAATGCTCGGCCCATAGGCTATAGAAGAATTCGAATGTTGGTTGACTAGTAATAATAATTTATAAATATAATTATTACTAGTGTCATACAACATTAGAATTCTTCTATAGCTTTTAGGCGGAACATTCGACCGGAAATGTACGATTGCGGCGTCTTACAGTTTAGCTGCTCCGTCAAATCTTCTAAGAACATTCGACAGACACCATAAGCCTTCAATGACTGATTCAACCTTAATTAATTCAGATTTTCGGACTAATGCATTTTCTAACGAAACAAAATAAATAAAAACGAATTTCAGGAGTAACTAAATAAATTTATTTTTCAGATGAAAACAAAATTCCGAAACAAAATATTTCAGTATGCACATGTCTAGTAACAAAGGTTATGCCTTTGTTATGCACACATTTAATGCAGGTAACATGGACTTGTGTACATAAAACACTAATGTTTGATTGGCTATTTTGGAGGACAGAAAAGAGATCAGGGGTCTAATAGACCCCAGATCTCTCCATAAAGAGTACACTGCCGCTGCTTTAACTATCACAAGTGATTTTATTGCTTCAAAATAAGTAAATACTTGGGTGTGCAGAGTCTGGGCACAGGTCACTGTAATGCATCTATACAATGACACAATACTTCACATTGCCAGGGGCAATTTACCATTCAATGAGGATAGTGGGCATTATTATGTGAATGGTACCTATCATTTATATGTGAAACAGTGCATGGAGCATGGAACAGTATGAACAATCTGCAGAGTGGCCCTGGTTTTCTGTTCACATTTGAATTTTTGTGTGGCCAGTGAGGTGTAGAGGTGCATCTCCCATGTTCTATTAGATAAAAGATACCTGTATGATTATATGAGATGTTAGTGTCTTTGGGATGCTTTAACACTCTAAGGCTAAAAGCTGCCAGAAAAATGATTCTATTGAAAATAATGGAACACAAGGAATGAGCATTGGAGCTTCTCCCCTACCATCTATGTATTGTACAGTTAAAGGTTTTTGTGATAGATGATATGGTTAGAAAATCTACAACGAGGGCATAAAAACTTGAGGAAAGAATTACACATTTTAATTAGTATTCCCAACACTTGCCAAGCAAGGAGAGCATGTAGGAGATTGGGAGTTTTTTTTCTCATAGTGGATAATATTCACTGGTATTGCAAGCTGTTTTAAAGAGTAACTCCACTTTTGTTAAGAAAAAAAATCACCTCTGGGTGTTCAATATATAGTACATTGCAGGGATTTTAACAAACATTGTTGCAGTTTCCTACATGTTTCTGTTCAGATGAAATGGCTGTTTGAACATGTCCTTTTGGATACCGAATATGAATGGGAGGGTTTGTGCTCATTATAGATTTCAGCCATTTAATTTTTGGTGAGATACTCCCTATGGGTTAATTACTTACTAAAGGGATGCAGACACTGCAACTTTTCCCATCAGAACACTAAAAGTGTACCAGCTGATTATAATGAGCACATACCCTCCCATCCATATTCAGTGCCCCCTTTCTTGGTGGGCCCGAATTTTGACCTGTCATTAAACAGAACATATAATGTCATTGGGGTTGTTCTGTACACCAACCATGCCATATTGAATTCAATTTTCCAGAAAATTGCATTGCTGAAGATTGCAATGGAAAGGAAACTTTTAATACCAACAATTCGCTATATGGCTTGTGCCAATTTAATATATCCTACCCATGGACCCAAATTGATATTAGCATGTTTTCCAATAGAGTTTCCTAAGTTTTTGTTTCTGACAAGTGTTTGATTTACTAATAGAGTATTATTCAGTGTAACCTGTGTTCACTTCAAATGATCATTCAGGCCATAGGATTTCCCCCCCCCCCCCCCCACACCTCATTTGGTGAGCACAGGTCAAAGTGAAAAATGTATTTTTAGTAAATCAGCATTATTGATTTGCAGCAGTGATATATCCCATTATGTCTTGATAATGTTTTTGGCCTATGCCAGGACCCCAAAATGAACAGATTATAGGGACAATGTAACAGCACATCATAGTCAGAGTTTTGTTAAATAAGTGTTAATTAAAATGTGTGCTATTTTATTTATTATTATTTATTTATAAGGTGCAATGTTGCTTTCAGATATCGGGGTCTGTGAACTTCAGCTTTACATATAAAGAAATGTATAATACAATTTACTGGGGAGGAATAAACCTAACAGCCACAGTATATGAAGAACTGACCGGTAATATATTAAGCTCCTATTGTATAAAATACTTCAATATTTAAAAACACTACTGTATGCAGCTATTAAAAAATAGTTTTGTGTATTTTTTAAAGCAACTAGTGTAAGTACCTAATTTATCTTGATATCAGTTCCTTTCAAACCCCTAAACTGCAGATTTTAGATTAGGAGATAGAGAAAGCAGTTGTGGCACAGTTCTTGAGCTAACAAGGAACGTGTTAACAGGAGAAAAGAACTTAATGGCACAAAAATGTGCCTATTAGTCTGCTGCTTCTCCTTCATTGTTCAGTCAAAAGCTGTAGGATGCTAGTTGTATTTCCTAACTACAGTAGAGAACTGTAATTTCTCCAGGTTGGCTGTGTTGTGTGGTAGGTACAAATCTCCAGAATGAAAGGGCACAAATACAAAAACGTTGGTAGGTAAAACAGCTCATTTGGGCATCTACTGCATGGGTCCAGGCACTTATATCTTGCCTAGGGTCCTGCCACCACTGCTTCTCAAATTCTCTGATGGTTTGTAGCTGTGCAAAATGTAGCTCCCAGGCAGTCACATTTTTCTACAAGGAGGGTGGCCTTAAACAGCTTTACTGCTGATAGGAGTGGCTGATGGGACAGCTGTATATACTTTCAACCCCTGTACATTAGACACTTACTACACAATTGACTCCTGCACTGTGCTTTACATATACCTGACTTGTGCACTATGTACATTACATACACCTGATCCCTGCATTATGTACATTACACACACCGGACACCTACACTCTATGCGTTACATACTCCAGATACCTGCACTATATACAATACATACTTCTGACCCCTGCACTCTGTATGTACGTTCAAGTTTTTAGCCCCTCCCAGTATAAGCACAATTTTGCCACAGTCTGAATTCTCCGCAGTGCGTCTATTGCACTGCCTCATTTTTCATCTCTGGGTACCCAAAGGTGTTTCCAAATCTTATAATTTGATATAGCTGACCCCCCCCCCCCCCCCAGGAAAACAATTATCATTGCACCTTAGCCTAAAGTTCACCTTAAAGCGAAACTTCAGTAATGTTTTCAGCTTTCCATCTTCTAAATCCTCTTCCCTTGTTGTTTTAACTTTGGATAGTAAATACCTTATACAGCCCACTTCCTGTTTCCTGTCTGGTAAAAAGCCTAGGCTTATGACATCATGCACAGCTCTCTCTCTCTCAATCTTGTGAGAGTTTGCCAAGAAGGGAGGGGGGGGGGTGAGTCATAAGAATGCCAATGAGAGCTGCAGAGCTGGAGGCGTGCCTGTGTGTTTTCCTTTGTAAATCCAGGAAGTGAACAGACAGCAGCTTCAGCTGCCCACAGTTAAAATTGATGCAGCTAAACTTAGTGGAGGGAGATTTCTGCAGCATATTTTGCAAGTACAGAATCACAATATATATAAAATAATTTGCAAAGTGGTTGGACGGAAGTTTCAGACGGGCAAAGATGTTTTTATTGCAAATATGTGAGCAGACTGCAGTTCCTCTTTAACCTTTGAACAAGCTATAGTCATGGTTATAATATTGTTTAACTATTATTTTTCTTAAAACCACGTAAAAAGTTATTGAAATTTTCCTGAAATACCTGAAATGCATGAAATATCATGAAAATACTGTATTATGGCCACCAAATAGAGCTGATGATGAAAGAATACATATAATAGACTTGTTACAGGGATTATTCCCCTCCCTACTTTCTGTAAACCTCTACCTAGCCTAAAAAAAGCTAATTTTGACAGTGTTTTATTGCTTTTTTTACTGTTAATATGTGCCCCAAACATTTATAGGATTTTTGTCAGTTTGCTTAGAGTACATGTTTTGCAAGTCCTTTCCTCAGAACGAAGGGAGTTTAGAAAGCCATAATGCTTTTCTAAGACCTCTCTAAATGCATAAATGCAGTTGAATCTCCAGAGAGAGATATCATTTGCCCCTGTACAAATCATTCGTAAGACCTCATCTGGAATATGCAGTTCAGTTTTGGGCTGCAGTTCTCAAGAAGGATATCGGGGAACTGTAGAAAGTCAAGAGAAGGGCAACCAAACTGATAAGAGGCATGGAGGAGCTCAGCTATGAGGAAAGATTAGAGGAACTGAATTTATTCACTCTTGAGAAGAGGAGATTAAGGGGGGATATAATCAACATGTACACATATATAAGAGGTCCATATAGTTAACTTGGTGTTGAGTTATTCACTTTACGGTCAACACTGAGGTCAAGGGGGCACTCTTTACGTCTAGAGGAAAAGAGATTTCACCTCCAAATACGGAAAGGTTTCTTCACAGTAAGAGCTGTGAAAATGTGGAATAGACTCCCTCCAGACGTGGTTGTGGCCAACTCAGTAAAGTGCTTTAAGAAAGGCCTGGATTCTTTCCTAAATGTACAGAATATAACTGGGTACTAACATTTATAGGTAAAGTTGATCCAGGGAAAATCAAATTGCTTCTTAGGGGGATCAGGAAGGATTTTTTCCCCCTGCTGTAGCAAATTGGATCATGCTCTGCTGTTTTTTTTTTTTGCCTTCCTCTGGATCAACTGTGGGTATAGAATTGGGTATATGTGATTGTACGATATTATTATTGTTTTATTTCTTATGGTTGAACTTGATGGACTTGTGTCTTTTTTCAACCTGACTAACTATGTAACTATGAATCAACATAAACTAGTGTGCACAATATGCTAGTGCACTGAAAATAATTTCTGACTCTCTTAGGGCTAGATCCTGTGCTGATGGGCTTTTTTTCATCCCTATACAAGTCTATATGCATGCAAAACACACCTATAGCAGGTCAGAAGAAGGGCAACTACAGGTCAAATGCACCTGTGGATGAATTCTGAATGATTTTGGAAGCATCTCAATCTAATATTTAAAATCAATGCCATTGACACAGGCCCTAAAAAGAGACAAGCTTGGGCATCCTCCAAACCCATCTCTACTTTATTTTTTATTTTTACTCAAATTAGCTATGGGCTAGATCATTTCATTCCAAATGGGGGGGGGGGGGTAATATCAGTGTCTTCATATGGACACATGATCATATTTGGCCAAAGACCTTGACAAAATGTGGTCATGTGTCCATATAAGGCACATGTGTCAAACACAAGGCCCTCTGGCCGAATTCGGCCCCCGGGCCATTTCATGTGGCCCTCGCACCTCTCCTGCAGTGGCAGGAAAGCTCCACCCCTCCTCTGGTCCTCCTCCAGACCCTTACTTTCTGCGTTCAAGCAATGCATCCATCTTCCCAGAAGCAACATAAGAAAAGCGGGGGTACACTGTGATGTAAGGGAGAGTGTGGGACTCAACTTCTAATGGTGAGGTGACTCTTGACATCTAATGTAAGGGGAGGGGATGTGCTAAACATCTAATCTTACAGATACAACTCACCCTTTTGAGGGCAATCATAATGCTGATGCGGCCCATGATGAAATTGAGTTTGACACCCCTATTATAAGGGGACTGACATCACCAGCAACCCATCCTTTATTTATGTGGTTTGTGGGGTGGGGTAGGAAATGGCCCGGTCTGCAGATGATTGGGGTGAAAAAAGTGAGATTTTGATGTTCAAATAGACAGAGTTCAGAGAATTCCCAAGATCATATCTAGCCCTGATTTTCAAATGCATTCAGCATTTACATTTTCATTGTGATAGGCCATTAAAATGTATGGGGTGGGAGGGAGCTTCAAGTGGCATGGGTGCTTTAAACTCTAGGTGCCTGCAGTTTTTTTATTTTTGACAAAAAAGCACTAGTTAAAAGTCACTTTTAAGTAGCTGCTTGATATTTTTAAGTCTAATTACTAGATATTTTAATATAGTCAGTGACAGATGAAGCTTTCTCCTGTTTTCTATGTAATCAGATCAAAAGGATGAAAGATGCTAAAAAGGAAATATCAACTAGAATCATATAAGATAAGCCATATAGTAATTATCTGAAAATTGTACTAAATAATATTTAAAATACAAATATTATTACATTTTTTAACAACCTTTAATGTGATTTTGTGACATTAATCGTGAATTATAAAGAATTTAAAATTATCTTTTATAGGAATTCCAGTAGAGACATTCATTTATATAATAAAAGAAGATTCAAGATACAGGCTAAACATCATTAGCCAGAAACCAATGTTTGAACAAAGTCTGAAGTATACAGTTCAGGTAATAAAAAAACTTTCTCTGGAATGCATTTGGTAATATTTATTCATTTACGTGAAGGTACCTAAAATGTTAACTTCTCAAGAAAGTTGACTGTTCTTTTGTACAAATTATTCTGAAATCTCTTAGGCCCCTTTCACATGTGCGGACCGTATGTCCGCATTTTCATCCATCCGTTTGTGGGTGAAAACGGGACATACATTGGTCCCTATGTGATTGCGGGTGTAATCACCGCCTCCGCAAAGATCCGATTTTGCGGATGGAAGAAAACCCTATTTTTTCTTCCGTCTGCAGATCGGATCGGATGAACACGGACACACGATCCGTGTTCATCCGATCCCCCATAGGGGAGAGCGGAGAAAAGACAGGTCGGTCCCTGCACAGTGTGCGGGGACAACCCTGTCAGCCACCCGCTCAGCGCGGATATACGGAGCGATCCCCGCTGAGCTTACGGACACACGGAGGCGGATCAATACTGATCTGCCCTGTGTGAAAGGGCCCCTACACTGTATGATGGACAGAAATCCAATAACTAAATCCACAATCAAAGTTAAGAGTAACTCTAATTCTGTTGAGATAAACATTCCCCTCTGGGTGATCTATATACATTGCAAGGATTTTAACAAACTTTGTTTCAGATTGCTACCTTTTGTTTTTCTGAAGAAATCACCATTTGTTTGTCTATGTCCATGTGGAAAGTGAATCTAATGGGAGTGGTTTCATAATTGTCAACCAGCTGCTGCACTTGCAGGGCTCTAATAAAGTAAAGTGTCAGGGTCTGCATTCCTTTAGATGGGATTTCCCTTTGGGAGTATCTCACCAAAAATAATATTTTTGTTGCAGGGGTGCTTGAAATCCGACTTGTATCTTAGGACAGACTTCTGGGAAAATCAGTGAGCCAATCACACAAGCTGAAAAGTAAGATAAGGGAGGGTGGGGAGGACGGGGTAGTGGCTGTAACTACACCCAAATCATCCCCACTCAAAGGGATTTCCTGGACTATGTCGGTACTAGTAAAGATGCAATGTAATGCATATAAAAACGATTTATTAAAGAAATCAAATATACACTTGACACAATTAAAATTGAACAAACAATAAACAAATGCTCAGGTAACCCCCCATGGACATCTGTAATTGTCAGTTGCTGGATTGGTCGAATTCTCGACTAGTTTCGTGGTTGCCCACTTCCTCAGGAGAACCAATCTCTAGAACAGATATTATAAAACACATAAACAAAATATTTACACAAACAGCAATTCATAAATACATAAATATTAATTGGTAGCTAATTAGCTACCAATTAATATTTATGTATTTATGAATTGCTGTTTGTGTAAATATTTTGTTTATGTGTTTTATAATATCTGTTCTAGAGATTGGTTCTCCTGAGGAAGTGGGCAACCACGAAACTAGTCGAGAATTCGACCAATCCAGCAACTGACAATTACAGATGTCCATGGGGGGTTACCTGAGCATTTGTTTATTGTTTGTTCAATTTTAATTGTGTCAAGTGTATATTTGATTTCTTTAATAAATCGTTTTTATATGCATTACATTGCATCTTTACTAGTACCGACATAGTCCAGGAAATCCCTTTGAGTGGGGATGATTTGGGTGTAGTTACAGCCACTACCCCGTCCTCCCCACCCTCCCTTATCTTGCTGTAGTCATTTGGATGATGGTACGTTTTTATATATTTTTCTTTGTTCCCTAAGTGAAGCCATACTCCACCTTTTTACAAGCTGAAAAGTATGTTTCTGGGGGGCATTCTGTACACTTTCTGTGTATAGAACACCTCCAGGTAGCCATATTGCATTGCATTTTCCAGAAAATACAGCGGCAGCAGATTGTAAAGGAAAGATAATTTTTAATAACATTCAGCCCTGGTTCACATTGGAGCAATTGCCGGTGTCGCATTTGCAGGAATGAAATTGTGTGAGTTCAGCATCACAATTTCATTTACACTGTACTGTAAGTGTGAACCAGGGCTAAATTACAATATGACTTGTATCGCAATTGTATACGCTACAGTAAAACCTTGGTTTGTGAGCATAATTTGTTCCAGAAACATGCTTGTAATCCAAAGCACTTGTATATCAAAGCATTTTTTACAGGGTATAAAAGAGAAGAGAGGCACCTCTAAGTGTAGCAATAAGTTGCTAAATGTTGTACCTTCATTAAATGTAACCATATTACTACACTTAGAGGCGCCTCTACTTTTTTATACTCTGTTGTGACATGACGCTACTCTTATATCAAGACATCGCTTGTATATCAAGGCAAAATTTATTAAAACATTTTGTTTGTCTTGCAAAACGCTCTCAAACCAAGTTACTCTCAAACCAAGGTTTTACTGTATATTATAATTTTTTTTTTTTTTTCATTTGCAATTTTTTTCCCCCATGAAAGTGGAATTACCCTTTAACCATTTACAACGCTATTCTGTTGAAAACCTTACATCCTACTCAATAAAAATGGTATCAGTCTTATGTCCATTTTCTTCATGGTTATATAATTGACATACAGCCGACCACCGCAAAATCACAGTTCAGAGATCGCAGCCTCAGTCCATTCACAGATTTTTCCTCTCCGGCAGATGCAGCCCAGCATTCCCACATCATAACAGTTTACTGCTTGTAGCTATGTCGAGTGTTTCGCTGAGTGTTCTTGAATTTTTTTCTTCTTAAAGCCCTAAGATGCCATCTACTGTAAATGCCTTGCACCTTATAAGGCTTTTGGCAATGAACCTAAGCGCCAGAAGTTTAAAAATAGGCATTTATAGACGATTTTCTGACTACGTCCAAAATGTTGCGGCTTTTCACAATTCGTGGGTGCTCTACGAATGTACCCCCGCAAATTTCGGAGGTCGACTGTATATACAAAATTCTCACAACATTTTTAATATAATAAACATGGCATTTGTTACAATGCTATAGAGCAGTAGAGCTCCTTAATATTGAATGAACATAGCCTCCCAAAACCACTTTCAAAATAATTAAGATAAAGTAAATGCTTGTTTTTTCAGATTCAAGTACAAAGGGGTGACAATAAACCCTTAACCAAAGAGGAAAGAGAAAAAAAGGTTGCTGTGAAAATAACTCAAAGCAGAGGGGATTTCGCCGTCAGGAACATCATGTCAGTCAGCACTGCAACTTTTAATGTCTCCTGGCAAAACTATACCCTTTCAGAGTCTGGAATTGTCAGTCTAGAATTTCCTATTCCTCAGTCATTTCCAATGACACAACTAGAGGTGAGTACCAAAATATATATGAAAGAATCTAAACATCTGAAACAACATCACTCTTTACTAGAGAGTATATGATGCCAACATTGCCACAGTGTGCAAAAGGCAGTCTAATGTTAATTATTGACCTCCAACTCTTTTGTATTAAACTGAGTCCAGTTATTATACTTAGGGCCAGATTCAGGTACATTTGCGGCGGTCTAACGTATCCCATTTACGTTACACCGCCGCAAGTTTTAAGCTCAAGTGCTTGATTCACAAAGCACTTGCCTGTAAACTTGCGGCGGCGTAGCGTAAATGCGTCCGGCGCAAGCCCACCTAATTCAAATGGGGTGTGTATCATTTAAATTAGGCGCGTTCCCGCGCCAAACGTTCTGCGCATGCTCCATTTTGAAATTTCCCGCCGTGCTTTGCGCGAAATAACGTCGCACCGACGTAATCTTTTGAACGGCGACGTGCGTTACGTCCATTTCTATTCACGGACGACTTACACACAAAAGAAAAAAAAATTTAAAATTCGACGCGGGAACGACGGCCATACTTTAACCACCTGAGCCCCGGGCCATTGTAAAATGACGGCTTCATTGTGGCTCTGAAAATCCAACAGGACGTCATATGACGTCCTGGATTCCTCCGGCCACTGGGGGGCGCGCGAGCGCGCAGGCGGCGCGCGCGCGCCCGGCGCGTCCCCGAGATGCCGATGCGCGTGCCTGGCGGTCGCGATGTCCGCCAGGTACCCGCGATCGGTAATGACAGAGCAGGGACGTGGAGCTCTGTGTGTAAACACAGAGCTCCACGTCCTGTCAGGGGAGAGAGGAGACCGATCTGTGTCCCTTGTCCATAGGGACACAGCATCGGTCACCTCCCCCAGTCACTCCCCCCACAGTTAGAACACAATACAGGTACACATTTAACCCCTTCCTCACCTCCTAGTGTTAACCCCTTCAATGCCAGTCACATTTATACAGTAATTAGTGCATATTTATAGCACTGATCGCTGTATAAATGTGAATGGCGCCAAAAATGTGTCAAAAGTGTCCGATGTGTCCACCATAATGTCGCAGTCTTAATAAAAAATCGCAGATCGCCGCCATTACTAGTAAAAAAAAAAACTTTTTACCAAAAATATGTAGAAGAATACGTATTGACCTAAACTGAGATTTTTTTTTAAATTGGGCTATTTATTATAGCAACAAGTACAAAATATTGTGTTTTTTTTTTCAAAATTGTTGCTTTTTTTGTCTATAGAGCAAAAAATAAAAACCGCAGAGGTGATCAAATACCACCAAAAGAAAGCTCTATTTGTGGGGAAAAAAAGGGCGTCAATTTTGTTTGGGAGCCACATCGCACGACCGCGCAATTGTCAGTTAAAGCGACGCAGTGCCGGAAGCTGAAATTTCACCTGGGCAGGAGGGGGGTATATGTGCCCAGTAAGCAAGTGGTTAACATGGGCAGTCTAAATATAAGCCATGAAAGAGCAGCCGTAACTATCCGCCGGGAAAAGCCAACTAGCGACGATGTAAGAGAATGCGATGAACGCGCGTACCTTTGTGGATCGCCGTAAACAGCTAATTAGCATACCCGACGCGGAAAACGACGCAAACTCCACCCAGCGGGCGCCGAAGCCTAAAGCCGTCGTATCTTGGTTTGAGAATTCAAACTAAAGATACGACGCGGCAAATTTGAAAATACGCCGGAGTATCAGTAGATACGCCGGCGTATCAGTATTTCTACTGTGAATCTGGCCCTTAATGTTTACTGTGCATAAATGGAAAAAGTTCACATTCAACTTCCTTTACTGTGTTAGCTATACTGTCAAATAGTATGTTATATTGCAACCTTTTTCAACCAAGGTGCCCAGACACCATGGGATGCCTTCAGGTGTTTTAAGGGGCGCCTTGGCAAAATACCAAAAAATTGACCAAACATTGTATGCAAGACAGCGGGTGGATCAAACCTTCCTTTTAGTTAAACAAAGCCACCATTTTTTTTCTCTTGGAATTAATATGAATGAAGTGTGTATGATCCTGCTCTGTGTGGTTTCCCTCCAGGTACTCTTATTTCCACTTAAAGGCACACTGGATAATTCCTGTCCAGCCAAGCTATGGTGTGTGTGTTTATAGAAATGTAGAATGAGCTCTATATTGTAGCATGTTTTAGCGGCAAGGATTGATGTGGTTTGTTCCGTGCTTGTAAAGCTCTGGGTATTATGTCAGGGCTACATAAATACAGTAAAACATTGGATTGCGAGAAAATAATTTGTTCCGGAAACATGCTTGTAATCCAAAGCACTTGTATATCAAAGCAAATTTCCCCACAATAAATAATGGAAACTCAGCTGGTTCATTCCACAACCATTTATTCATAAGTCCTTCAGTTTATAGTTCATATAAAAAGATTATAGCAATGTGACCAGGTTGTGTAACCATAAAATGTCCATCCACAAATGGAAGCCTCCACAAGGGGATTAGAAGCAAAATCCAGCAGGAGCTACAGAGTATAAAAAAGAAGAGAGGCGCCTCTAAGTGTAGCAATATGGTTACATTTAATGAAGGTACAACATTTACAAACTAACATGGTTGATGATGAAAAGAGGCACATCTGAGTATACAGGCATCCAGGGAAAAGCTGTCCACATAGACCAGTGGTCTCAAAGTACCGGCCCGCGGGCCATTTGAGGCCCGCGGACTGGTTGAAAATGGCCCGCAGGCAGGGCGGGGGGGTGCCGCGGAAGTGGGGGGAGTAGATTTCCTTCACATGCAGAGTAGCGCAGGAAGCGTCTCTGTCATAAGTTCACTTCTCAGTCTCACGCTGCGGCTGCTCCCCGCCCCCCGGCACTGTCTGTGCAACTAACAGGCGCTCTGACATGTGTCAAGCAGAGCCGCGCCCGCCATTCCCCCCCCCCCCCGGCGCGCGCGGGACTCTCCGCTCGCCTCTGACATCATGTGTCCAGCAATCATGTAGTTTCCCCAGCAGGGCGCCTTCCGCTCTGGTGTGTGCACTGTGCAGAAATCCCCCCTCTCCGAGATAATGATGTCACATGATCTACACACTTCTCCCGAGTCCCGCCCCTCCTGTGTGCAGTGTGCTCCATCCAATCCACCATGTCTGCCCTGAGTAGCTTCAGCCTTCTCCTGTGTGACCATCCCGTCCCTCCTGTGCACTCCGTCTGAGAGGCTAAGATTAAAAACATGCAGCCACACGAAACATTGCCTGCTGAATGAACCAGAGCCCATTCCAAGTGAGTGAGCTCTTTCACTAACCAGACTCTGCTCCCTTCTCTCTCTCTCCATGACCCCCCTTCTCTCTCTCCCCCTCTCTCTCTCCCTGACAGCCCCCTCTCTCTCCCTGACCCCCCCTCTCTCCCTAACTCCCCTCCCTCCCTGACCCTGCCTCTCTCTCCCTGACCCCCCCTCTCTCCCTGACCCCCCCTCTCTCCCTAACTCCCCTCCCTCCCTGACCCTGCCTCTCTCTCCCTGACCCCCCCATCTCTCTCCCTCATCCCCCTCGCTCTCCCTGCCCCCCCTCGCTCTCCCTGACCTCTCTCTCTCTCTCTCTCTCGCTCTCCCTGACCTCTCTCTCTCTCCCTGACCTCTCTCTCTCTCTCTCCCCCCGCCCTCTCTCTCTCTCGCTCTCCCTGACCTCTCTCTCTCGCTCTCCCTGACCTCTCTCTCTCGCTCTCCCTGACCTCTCTCTCTCGCTCTCCCTGACCTCTCTCTCTCTCTCGCTCTCCCTGACCTCTCTCCCTCTCTCGCTCTCCCTGACCTCTCTCTCTCCCTGACCTCTCTCTCTCCCTGACCTCTCTCTCTCCCTGACCTCTCTCTCTCTCGCTCTCCCTGACCTCTCTCTCTCGCTCTCCCTGACCTCTCTCTCTCGCTCTCCCTGACCTCTCTCTCTCTCTCTCTCTCTCTCTCGCTCTCCCTGACCTCTCTCTCTCGCTCTCCCTGACCTCCTCTCTCTCGCTCTCCCTGCCCCCCCTCGCTCTCCCTGACCTCTCTCTCTCTCTCTCTCTCGCTCTCCCTGACCTCTCTCTCTCTCCCTGACCTCTCTCTCTCTCTCTCCCCCCGACCTCTCTCTCTCTCGCTCTCCCTGACCTCTCTCTCTCGCTCTCCCTGACCTCTCTCTCTCTCTCGCTCTCCCTGACCTCTCTCTCTCTCTCGCTCTCCCTGACCTCTCTCCCTCTCTCGCTCTCCCTGACCTCTCTCTCTCCCTGACCTCTCTCTCTCCCTGACCTCTCTCTCTCTCGCTCTCCCTGACCTCTCTCTCTCGCTCTCCCTGACCTCTCTCTCTCGCTCTCCCTGACCTCTCTCTCTCGCTCTCCCTGACCTCTCTCTCTCGCTCTCCCTGACCTCTCTCTCTCTCTCTCCCTGACCTCTCTCTCTCCCCCTGACCTCTCTCTCTCTCCCCCTGACCTCTCTCTCTCTCTCTCCCTGACAGCCCCCTATCTCCTCTCTCTCTCTCTGACAGCCCCCTCTCTCTCCATGACCCCCCTATCTCTCACCGACAGCCCCCTCTCTCTCTCCCTGACAGGCTCCCCTCTCTATCTCCCTGACAGGCTCCCCTCTCTATCTCCCTGACAGGCTCCCCTCTCTATCTCCATGACAGGCTCCCCTCTCTCTCTCCCTGACAGGCTCCCCTCTCTCTCTCTCTGACAGGCTCCCCTCTCTCTCTCTCCCTGACAGGCTCCCCTCTCTCTCTCCCTGACAGGCTCCCCTCTCTCTCTCCCTGACAGGCTCCCCTCTCTCTCTCCCTGACAGGCTCCCCTCTCTCTCTCCCTGACAGGCTCCCCTCTCTCTCCCTGACAGCCCCCTCTCTCCCCTCCCTCCCTGACCCTGCCTCGCTCTCCCTGACCTCTCTCTCTCTCTCCCTGACCTCTCTCTCTCCCTGACCTCTCTCTCTCCCTGACCTCTCTCTCTCTCCCTGACCTCTCTCTCTCTCTCCCTGACCTCTCTCTCTCTCTCTCCCTGACCTCTCTCTCTCTCTCTCTCTCTCTCCCTGACCTCTCTCTCTCTCTCTCTCTCTCCCTGACCTCTCTCTCTCTCGCTCTCCCTGACCTCTCTCTCTCACTCTCCCTGATCTCTCTCTCTCTCTCTCTCGCTCTCCCTGACCTCTCTCTCTCTCGCTCTCCCTGACCTCTCTCTCTCTCCCTGACAGCCCCCTCTCTCTCTCCCTGACAGCCCCCCCTCTCTCTCCCTGACAGCCCCCCTCTCTCTCTCCCTGACAGCTCTCTTTCTCCCTGACAGCCCCCTCTCTCTCCCCCTGACCTCTCTCTCTCTCCCCCTGACCTCTCTCTCTCTCCCCCTGACCTCTCTCTCTCTCTCTCTCCCTGACAGCCCCCTATCTCCTCTCTCTCTCTGACAGCCCCCTCTCTCTCCATGACCCCCCTATCTCTCACCGACAGCTCCCTCTCCTCTCTCCCTGACAGCCCCCTCTCTATCTCCCTGACAGGCTCCCCTCTCTCTCTCTCCCTGACAGGCTCCCCTCTCTCTCTCTCCCTGACAGGCTCCCCTCTCTCTCTCCCTGACAGGCTCCCCTCTCTCTCTCCCTGACAGGCTCCCCTCTCTCTCTCCCTGACAGGCTCCCCTCTCTCTCCCTGACAGCCCCCTCTCTTTCTCCCTGACCCCCCCTCTCTCCCCTCCCTCCCTGACCCTGCCTCGCTCTCCCTGACCTCTCTCTCTCTCTCTCTCCCTGACCTCTCTCTCTCCCTGACCTCTCTCTCTCTCTCTCTCTCCCTGACCTCTCTCGCTCTCTCTGACCTCTCTCTCTCTCTCGCTCTCCCTGACCTCTCTCTCTCGCTCTCCCTGACCTCTCTCTCTCTCGCTCTCCCTGACCTCTCTCTCTCTCTCTCTCTCTCTCTCTCGCTCTCCCTGACCTCTCTCTCTCGCTCTCCCTGACCTCCTCTCTCTCGCTCTCCCTGACCTCCCTCTCTCTCGCTCTCCCTGACCTCACTCTCTCTCTCCCTCTCCCTGACCTCTCTCTCTCTCCCTGACAGCCCCCTCTCTCTCTCCCTGACAGCCCCCTCTCTCTCTCCCTGACAGCCCCCCTCTCTCTCTCTCTCCCTGACAGCCCCCCTCTCTCTCTCCCTGACAGCCCCCCCTCTCTCTCTCCCTGACAGCCCCCCCTCTCTCTCTCCCTGACAGCCCCCCCCTCTCTCTCCCTGACAGCCCCCCCTCTCTCTCTCCCTGACAGCCCCCCCTCTCTCTCTCCCTGACAGCCCCCCCTCTCTCTCTCTCCCTGACAGCCCCCCCTCTCTCTCTCTCCCTGACAGCCCCCTCTCTCTCTCTCTCCCTGACAGCACCTTCTCTCATTCCCTGACAGCCCTCTCTCTCTCCCTGACAGCAGCTCTCTCTCCTCTCTTTTTCCCTGACAGCCCCCTCTCTCTCTCTCTCTCACACTCCCCCTCTCCCCCCCGACAGCCCCCTCTCTCCCTGACAGCCCCCTCTCTCCTCTCTCTTTACCTGACAGCAGCCCTCTCTCCTCTCTCTCTCTCTCTCTCTCTCCCTGACAGCAGCCCTCTCTCCTCTCTCTCTCCCCCTGACAGCAGCCCTCTCTCCTCTCTCTCTCCCCCTGACAGCAGCCCTCTCTCCTCTCTCTCTTTCTCCCCGACAGCAGCCCTCTCTCCTCTCTCTCTTTCTCCCTGACAGCCCCCTCTCTCTCGTTCTCTCTTTCTCCCTGACAGCCCCCTCTCTCTCGTTCTCCCTTTCTCCCTGACAGCCCCCTCTCTCTCGTTCACTCTTTCTCCCTGACAGCCCCCTCTCTCTCGTTCACTCTTTCTCCCTGACAGCCCCCTCTCTCTCGTTCTCTCTTTCTCCCTGACAGCCCCCTCTCTCTCATTCTCTCTCTCTCTCTGACAGCCCTCTCTCTCTCTCTCTCTCTCTCTCTCTCTCTCTGACAGCCGGCTCTCTTTTCTCTCTCTCTCCCCCTGACAGCAGCCCTCTCTCCTCTCTCTCTTTCTCCCTGACAGCCCCCTCTCTCTCGTTCTCTCTTTCTCCCTGACAGCCCCCTCTCTCTCGTTCTCTCTTTCTCCCTGACAGCCCCCTCTCTCTCGTTCACTCTTTCTCCCTGACAGCCCCCTCTCTCTCGTTCACTCTTTCTCCCTGACAGCCCCCTCTCTCTCGTTCTCTCTTTCTCCCTGACAGCCCCCTCTCTCTCGTTCTGTCTCTCTGTTAGCCCCCTCTCTCTCTCTCTCTCTCTCTCTCTGACAGCCGGCTCTCTTTTCTCTCTCTCTCTCTCAGCCCCCCTCTCTCTCGTTCTCTCTTTCTCCCTGACAGCCCCCTCTCTCTCTCGTTCTCTCTTTCTCCCTGACAGCCCCCTCTCTCTCGTTCTCTCTCTCTCTCTCTGACAGCCCCCTCTTTTCTCTCTCTCTCTCTCTCTCTCTCTCTCTTCTCTCTCTCTCTAACTCTCTCTTCTCTTCTCTCTCTCTAACCCCCCCTCTCTCTCTCTAACCCTCCCCCCTCTCTATCTCTCTCTAACCCCCCTCTCTCTCTCTAACCCCCCTCTCTCTCTCTCTCTCTCTCTAACCCCCCCTCTCTCTCTCTAACCCCCTTCTCTCTCTCCAACCCCCCCCCTCTCTCTCTTTTCTCTCTAACCCCCCTCTCTCTCTCTCTCTAACCCCCCCTCTCTCTCTCTCTAACCCCCCCTCTCTCTCTCTCTCTCTCTCTTCTCTCACTCTCTAACCCCTCTCTCTCTCTCTCTCTCCTCTCTCTAACCCCCCTCTCTCTCTTTCCTTGTCAGCACTGGAAGTAGCTTTAATACAGTCTGGTTATCTCTTGTTTTAACTCCTTCCTTACCATCATCTGCCTATACATTGATGTATAACATAATTACTTGATTAACTTTATCCTCTTTAAGTGGTATTAAAGCAAAGCAAAATATTTATTATACTGCAGATTACCAAATTATAGATGGGTGGCTGCATTAGTTTTGTTTTTTAGGCTTTCTCTTTTATATTCACCTGGTGATCCTGCCAGTAAGTCTATTGTTTTTCAAAAGAACAGACTGTCTTGCAGATGTAGCAGTTAGAGGGTTCAATCAAACCATTTAACACTGGCAATGGGGGTGGAGTCAGGGGCGGACCCAGAGGGGGCGGCAAAATGAGGTTTCGCCTAGGGTGTCAAAAATCCTTGCACCGGCCCTGCATGTACCCCGATTGTGCCCCATGTACTCTGATTGTGCCCCATGTACCCTGATTGTGCCCCATGTACCCTGATTGTGCCCCATGTACCCTGAATGTGCCCCATGTACCCTGATTGTGCCCCCATGTGCCCTGATTGTGAAGTCATGTGCCCCATGTACCCTGATTGTGCCCTCATATGTCCCATGTACCCTGATGTGCCCCATGTACCATGGATGTGCCCCATGCACCCTGATGTGCCTTAATGTGCCCCATGCACCCTGATGTGCCTTAATGTGCCCCATGTACCCTGATGTGCCTTAATGCGCCCCATGTACCCTGATGTGCCCTATGTGCTCTGATGCGCCCCATGTACCCTAATGTGCCCCATGTGCTCTGATGCGCCGCATGTACCCTGATGTGCCCCATGTGCTCTGATGTGCCCCATGTACCCTGATGTGGCTGATGTGCCGCATGTACCCTGATGTGCCCCGATTGTGCCCCATGTGCTCTGATGTGCCCCATGTACCCTGATGTGCTGGGCTCTGTACCCTGATGTGCTGTGTCCTGCACCCTGTACCCTGATGTGCTATGCCCTGATATGCCATGTGCCTTGTCCTGATGTGCCATGCCCTGTACCCTGATGTGGCCTGTTGTGCTGTGCCCTGATGTGCTGTGCCCTGATGTGTTGTACCCTGATGTGCACTGTACCCTGTACCCTGATGTGCACTGTGCCCTGTACCCTGATGTCCTGGGCTCTGTACCCTGATGTACGCTGTGCCCTGATGTGCTGGGCTCTGTACCCTGATGTGCTGGGCTCTGTGCCCTGATGTGCTGTGCCCTGATGGTGAGTGGTCAGTGTGTAGTGGTCAGTGCACCGCCGGCTCTCACAGCTGTCAGTCTGCAATCATGATCGGGAAGACTACCCTGCAGTAAGGCTGCATTCACACCTGAGCATTTTGTCGCCTGAAACGCGACGCTCAAAAACGCTAGAGGGGAAAAAATACATTATTCTCTATGGAGATGGTTCACATCTCCACTCCAAAGCGCCTGACACCGAACGCCTGAAGCTCAAACAAGTTCCGGACCCTTTTTTGTCGCGCGAATTGGGCGGTTTGGGCGTTTTTGAGCGTTTGTATTTCCCATAGAAAGTAATTGAAACGCTTGATTCAAGCGACTAGCGCGACAACGAGCGTTTGCTACAGGCGTTTTGTCGCTTTAATCAATAGAACATTTCACCCAGGCAGAAGATAAATAAAATCTACCAACATAGCAACAAGTGATGAAAAGATGAGAATTTATCCTATTGGCTAAAATAAAAAACGTCAAAGTACAAAAACGTCGGACGACACTGTATGCAAACGCGTGAATACGCGCGACAAAACGTCGGAAAAAAACACCCGAAAAAACGACCAAACAAGCTACGCTCAGGTGTGAATGCAGCCTAAAGCGTTCTGAAGGCGAGGCTTAGGCCCCGTACACACGACCGAGGAACTCGACGTGCCAAACACATCGAGTTCCTCGTCGAGATCAGTGTGGAAGCCGCCGAGGAACTCGGCGGGCCGACCTTTGCCATTGAACAACGAGGAAATAGAGAACATGTTCTCTATGTCCTCGCCGAGGTCCTCGTCGGCTTCCTCGGCCGAAAGTGTACACACGGCCGGGTTTCTCGGCAGAATTCAGCTCTGAACCGAGTTTCTGGCTGAATTCTGCCGAGAAACTCGGTCGTGTGTACGGGGCCTCAAAGTTCTTGTGGAGCGCAGCTTGGACAGATGACACTGATGGCAGTGCGGAAGATGGTCTATGTGGACATCTTTAGCCCGGATGCCTGCATACTTAGATGTGCCTGTTTTAATCCTCAAACATGTGAGTTTCTAAATGTTGTACCTTCATTAAAGTAGTTGTAAACCCTTACAGACCACTTTCACCTATAGGTAAGCCTAGATTAAGGCTTACCTGTAGGTGCTGGAAATATCTCCTAAACCTACACGATTTAGGAGATATTTATTCCGTCTTCTGCGAATGCTCCAATGTATTCGGCGCATTCGCACTCTTGAAAGGGCACAGGGTCATGCTGTGACTGGTGGCACGTGACTCCAACCAGTCACAGAGCCGGAGTTCGCGGCCCCGGAAGGAAGAGGAGTGAAGACTGGATGCTTCCAGCCAGCGAGGAAATCAGGGCGATGCATAGTAGCCCATTATGCTTTACCTTTGCAGGGAAACAAAGAGGAAGAAAAACCTATCAGTTTAGTTCCTCATTAAATGTAACCATATTGCTACACTTAGAGGCGCTTCACTTTTCTTTTATACTCAGTTGTGACGTGACGCTACATGTATATCAAGACATCACTTGTTTATCTAGTCAAAATGTATTAAAACATTGCTTGTTTTACATAACACTCTCAAACCAAGTTACTCTCAATCCAAGGTTTTACTGTAATGGAAATATATGCAAAAAAAACCCCAGCAAGTCACAGGTTTTATTGTGCACTATTACAACCTTGTAGCCACTGATGTCATTGGTTGATGAGGAGGATGTCGGGTGCCTGTGCAGCATCCTTGTTTGAACCCCCCACCTCTCCCCATCAGCACTGGAGTCACATTAGCTGTGTGAGGGAAAGAAAGTGAGGGAGAAGAGAAACACTGGAATACTAGTCAGTACCAGTGTGAAAAGTTGTGTTTATTTTGGAAGAATAAATCACCTCTAATGTTGGGTATCCTAAGTGTGAACCCAGCTTAACACTAATTTTAAAAATAGTGACAAAGTTAATGGTTGCCTATAACTTTCCTCCCTTCCTTCCTCCTCTAAAATGTTTTCGGAGATTGTTGCCAATAAAATTATTGCTCTAAAATCCTTTTTTTTTCTGATGTAGATTGAATACCAGAATGCAACTCGGTCACTCTACTTCCAAATACCAGACGGCGTGACTCCTTTTATCCAGATAAACATATCAGAAACTTCATTAAAGGTACAAGAAAAATTCACATCAAAACAGTTGCAAAAATTATTTCTCTACTTTAGTTGAAGAATTTTGGACATAATTGATTTATTAAAGCAATTAGTTTAGTTTTAGCTGTGCAGACCTGTTTGGTGTAAAAGTTACTTCTTTAAAGCTGAACACATATGCAGATGTAAAAACAGCAATTCATGTAGTTAGGCATTGATTACACAGGAACAAAATATATTTATATTTATATAGTATGGCCAATGCTTTTTTGGCAATACTTTTCTTCTGGGTCACAGGAGGGTACTTATTTTTGCACTTCTGTGACCAAGAAGTCATAAAGCCACTCTAGGCTCTGAAAGGATCTTGACTTTAAGGTCAGCATCCACTCAGATGCCTGACTGGCAGTTGGTTCCTTCTTTCAGTGTCTCGCTAAGAGGCTGAGCCAGCTGCTCCCTCCCCTTCCCCAGACTGATACCGCAGTGAGCGCTGGAGGGGCAGAGCAGTAAGCAGTGATTGACAATCATCACTTCACTTATTGGGAGTATGCTCACTGCAGCCAGTAAGGATTTCTGCCAGCAGGACATCTCAGCTTCTACCTACCAGCTTAAACTTCTTTCCAGTCATTGGTTGCCAACCGATGACGCCCTTTGCTGGTGTGCACTGAGGAAAAAACTACTTCTGTACAGAGCGGCTCTACCTCCCAGCTCCACCCGACTCCTGGCTCCAAGTTGCTCCTGCACAGTAAGGGAAGGGCGGGGCCAGGACAAAGGGTAGACAGGTTTCCTGGAGGTAGAGTTTGCATGGGAGAAGGAGGGGGGGGGGGTTACATGGTAGTGCCCTCCCCTCCACCATGCAGTCTATAGCATGTCGGGCTGTGCTTCCTATAGCACCTCCAGTCCCAGGAGGAGTGATTTGGGGGGATTTGTGCTGGAAGAGGGGAAAGGGGATGTGTTCTGGGGGAATTGTGAGGGAGGGGATTACGTTCTGGGAGGGGGAATTTGGGAAGTGACAGAGTAAGATTTGTTATAGTAGGATAGATTTGAGGGGGATTTGTTCTAAGAGGGGAAATACGGGGGGTTTTGCTAGGAAGGTTGATTGGGGAGATTGTATGTAAAAAGGTACTACAGCGCTATTACTAAAACCATATAAAATACTAAAGATAAGCTGCAGACACGTGAGGTGCACAAAACCAAAGTGAATAAATAAGAAAATATTGTGTTGCGCTGATAATCAAGTAAAAAATTGCATACATATATATATATACACCATATACATAAATAAGAACCCCCTACACCTCAAATCAGGGAGGTATATGTGCAAAAGATAAACAAAAACCACTCAAAAACTATAATGTGAAAAAATTCAAATAGAACCAGCAAAAATAGTTCATGGAAAAAACACAGTTCAGTACATAGGCTAATAGGAGACAGGTGTGAGATCCACAGTCCTTTGGTGTGCAGCTGTCATTATAGCAAAAAAAAAAAAAAAAAAAAAAAATATATAAATCCTTTTCCTTCTGGACTCCCCGATTAACACAGGATATCAGCCGCTCATAAGGAGAAAAGAAAGATATATGGTGCAAATAACGTAATAAAATGGGAGATGAACCCTGCAATACAATGATTGCACTCACGGAACCTCGATGGTAAAAAGGCTCAACTGCAATCAGTCATTGAACGCCGCTCAGTGCTACGATCTCCTCAGAAGGACGGATTCGACCGTCGATCGCGTCACTCGGCTTCTCCCCCACGCGTATCGTCAATAGCCACTTGACCACCCATGAATAAGTCAAGTGGCTATTGACGATACGCGTGGGGGAGAAGCCGAGTGACGCGATCGACGGTCGAATCCGTCCTTCTGAGGAGATCGTAGCACTGAGCGGCGTTCAATGACTGATTGCAGTTGAGCCTTTTTACCATCGAGGTTCCGTGAGTGCAATCATTGTATTGCAGGGTTCATCTCCCATTTTATTACGTTATTTGCACCATATATCTTTCTTTTCTCCTTATGAGCGGCTGATATCCTGTGTTAATCGGGGAGTCCAGAAGGAAAAGGATTTATATATTTTTTTTTTGTTTGTTTTTTTTTTTTTTTTTTTTTTTTGCTATAATGACAGCTGCACACCAAAGGACTGTGGATCTCACACCTGTCTCCTATTAGCCTATGTACTGAACTGTGTTTTTTCCATGAACTATTTTTGCTGGTTCTATTTGAATTTTTTCACATTATAGTTTTTGAGTGGTTTTTGTTTATCTTTTGCACATATACCTCCCTGATTTGAGGTGTAGGGGGTTCTTATTTATGTATATGGTGTATATATATATATGTATGCAATTTTTTACTTGATTATCAGCGCAACACAATATTTTCTTATTGATTGGGGAGATTTGTGCTGGGAGGGGGAATGGGGAAAAATAATTTGTGCTAGAAGAGGGGATTGGGGGGTTGTGCTAGGGGGGATTGCAGGGAAGGGATTTGTTATTGTTATAGGATGGGATATTTAGGGGCACATGCTAGGAGGGGTGATTTGGAAAGGATTGTGCTAAGGGGTGGGGGAAAGAGCATTTCAGTTAGGAGGAAGGATTTGGGGCGTTTGTGCTAGAATGGGTGGTTTGGGAGAGGATATGGGTACATTTTTGGCGTGGAGAATTTGTGCTAATGGGGACGTTGGGAGATTTGTTCCAGGAGGGGGGATTTCAGCAGTGGGAGGATGGTGAATTCTTGTCCAGAGAAAATGTTGGCCTGCAAAAATAAATCATATATTTCTCATATATTTGGGGTTGGGGTTCAGTTTGGCATCTTCAACCTGGGCACTAGATGACCTTGTCCCGGCACTGTTTGTGAATTTCAGGGCTGTTTAAATACAATTTTCAAACCCTTTGGTGGGTAAATAGCTTACTTTTATGTATTTTACTGTTTTTTCAGTGTTTTCCTGGAGTTCAGCTTTAGGAAATCAACCACAATCACTGACAATGTATTGATATTTATAATTATATTATTTTGGCAGCATGGCGTTGCTAAGCTTGGAGAACAGTTTTCATGTCAATGGCTAGAATAGTGCTAATTATTATACCTACAGTATATATATATAATATATTTATTTATTTTTTTAGGAAAGGATTAAAACCCTAATCATGTTATTGTTTGAACGTGGTGTCAAATTGGTGAAATATCCCTTTACAAAATGATCCCCTCTACTAAACTCTGACAGTAGTCACCAAAGATTTAGAGCCCATTCGCATTAGAATGCAATTCCGGCATTCCGTTATGGTTTCCCACATCACATTCCAATCATACTGCCCTTGCAATCTGTAGTGGGTGTAAATGCAAAGTTAATGACACCCAAAAAGCTGGTTGCTAATGCAGTGTGTTTGCCCGCACCAGATCGTACATAAGTACTATGCGATCCAGTTGCTGTGCGTTTCCAAAAGAAGTGCAGTGCAAAAGCCCACTGCACAGAACTGCATGTGACTCGCACAGGAACATGCAGTGTGAATGGGCCCTTACTTCAGCTTTTGTTTTGGTAACAACTCAAAATGTTTGGATTTGCCCTCACTTTGTCTCTGTGATAACTGGCACCAGAACTAATAGAGTGAAAAAATCTCCCAAGTGGGGGACACGGACAGTAATAAACACATGACAGAGGTTTTAATACTTCCCTATGCCACTACTATCAAAAGCTAAAAAATTGGCTTTACAATTTAAAGATGGACTCAATTCTAAAGTAAACACATCATGTGAAGTCTATGATGCTGCTTGTGTTAAATCATTGATTTCAGCACCTTCTAAATCATTTTTTTTCATACAGGTTGGGACACCTTTTCATTTAAAAGCTAATACATATCCAAAAGCTGAAGATGTTTATTATGTGGTATGTAACATTTTTGAATATTTTGGTCAACTTAAGTTTTTTCTTGGTTTCTGTGGCTTTGGTTATTATAAATGTGAATTGTTTTTCAGATTGTGACATCATCTCTTGATCTAGCACAATTAAATTGTTATAGCTATGTTATATAGCAGGAGTTTTCCTTCCATGTTTTCATAATAGCTTTGAATCAAACTGCATAGCAAAGTGGAATTGGCACTTTCTTGTGGTGTTCTACATCTTCTTAATGAGCTAAGGTTATCCATAGTACAGAAATGTGCTGTTTGAGTTTAAGTGGTATTAGACTGACTTCAAATGTTTTAAAATGCATGTCTAGGCAAAAAAAGAAATTGAAAAACATATTCAGTACATCTAAAATTAAAAAACATATGCTTTATTAAAAACAAAACATTAACAGCGCTTAATGGAATCTAGAGTTCCAAATATGGTATATACTCATATCCTGAAAAACAACAGCCCCAAATAGTGACACCTGATTAGTCTCCTCTACAGTGTTTCATAGAGGTGAAATTACAAAAACAAGCACCAAAACTTCAAATAGGGCTATTTCAAAAGCTGCAGTGTTCCCTTAGGTCAAAATCAGAGTTCACTTCCTCCTCTGTAATGTATGTCTTGGATGTGTCCCACTCTGTGACTTAGAACATTTGAATTGTCAGGAAAACTTCTCAGAAGTGATACATACTGATAACAGAGGAACAACGCACCAGAGAGAAATGACACTTAGAGCTTTGGAGAGAGATAAGTAAAGACTACAGATATGAGTGCTTTGTGTAGATTTCATGACTGAGGTTTACAACCACTTTAACTAGCAAGCCCCCGGTAAAGACAGCATGAAGAAGAAGACAGCCTTGAAAAACCTACTAAAACTAATAATATAAAACTAATTTGGAGGTCACATGGATGTTTTTTCTAATATTCCATATTTTTTCTAACGAATAGACTTATGGATCATGGGGACTGTCATGGATATGCAGTAACGTTTGTCTGTCAGTTTACTTCTCCTCCATGTGTTCACCTTTAGAGGCCAGCCACTCTCACCTGCTTAAGTAATCTCTCCTAAAAGCATGGCTCCACCCCAGCCCCTATCAGAGAACTCTTTATTAATCTGTGCACAGCAAACCAGCCCTGCTGATCAATATTGTGTGGTTTAGCTTTTGTGTGCGACTTGCTTTGTCTTCTACGTCTGATTCCAGTTACCGATCTTGGCTTGTTCTCGACTATCCCTGCCTGCTTGTGACCCTGACCTTTGGCGTGTTCTATGTTTATCCTTGTCTGCTAGTCGCCCCGACCTTTGGCTTATCTCCTTACTATCTCTTGTTATCCTGGGCTGCTGCTTCCTCTCTATCCTCCTGTAGCTTACTGTGAGCGTGAGCTGGGAGACCCTGGGGGCCGCGACCTGGAGCCAGTTGCAGCGCAGTCTATCCTCATCACTAGAGGCTCTGGTGAACACCTGCTAGCTCTTAGACTCTGCACCCTGGGGAATCTTACGTTCTAACTCCCTGTGGGATCCGTTTGGGTGCTCCAGTGGACCTGCCTTCCTTAACCACCCAGAGTTCCATTCGCAGCAGTCTGTCGTAGAGTCCACTACCTTAGCGGTGCACTCCTGGCCTCAACGATGTGCACCTGTCATCTGACCTCAGGTGACCTGATATGGACTTTTTGGGCTGATTTGTTTAATTAGTTACACATTGCATTTGATTTTGTGAACACATGGTAAAAGCACCACTTTTTTTTATTTTATTTTTAAGCACTATATTGTGTTTGTGTTCAGTAAAATTCATAATATTTTTTCCCAAAAATTTGTGTTTGAAAAATCACTACTTGAATATAGTGACATACAAAATTGCAACATCCACCATTTTATCCTCTGCTTAAAATATATAGGGCCAGATCCACGTACATCAACGCATATATCCGTCGGGCGTAGCGTATCTCTGATACACTACGCCGCCATAACTTTTTTTGAATCCTCAAAGAATGCGCACCATAAGTTACGGCGGTGTAGTGTATCTTTGGCGGCGTAAGGGCGCGCCATTCAAATGGATGTGACGGGGGCGTGTTTTATGTAAATACGTCTTGACCCGACGTAAATTACGTTTTTTTTCAACTGCGCATGCGCCGTCCGTGGGGGTATCCCAGTGCGCATGCTTGAAATTAAACCGGAACAAGCCAATGTTTACAACGGTGACGTCATTCTACGCAAAGCCCTATTCGCGAACGACTTATGCAAACAACGTAACATTTTTAAAATTCGACGAGGGAACGACGGCCATACTTAACATAGGATACACCTCATATAGCAGGGGTAACTATACGCCGGAAAAAGCCGAACGCAAACGACGTAAAAAAATGCGCCGGCCGGACATACGTTCGTGGATCGCCGTATCTAGCTAATTTGCATATTCGACGCGGAATTCGACGGAAACGCCACCTAGCGGCCAGCGTAAATATACACCTACGATCCGACGGCGTACTAAGACGTACGCCTGTCGGATCGATCCCTCATTCAGTCGTATCTTGTTTTGTGGATACAAAACAAAGATACGACGTGGGAACTTTGAAATTACGCGGTGTATCAATAGATACGCCGGCGTAATTCGTTTGTGGATCTGGCCCATAATGTTTCTAGCAAAAAAAAACAGACTTCTACATGTATGAAAGAAATGTCAAAATTGGTCTGGTTTTGAAGTGGTTAGAAGTGGATTATGGTAGCAGAGGGCCCGTATTCTGACAGAAAAATTAGACATCTTCCAACATGTGACTCCACAGCCCTCACAGTCTGACAAGTCATACATGGCACAATTGGACATTTTAGGGTAAATCAGACTGAAACTTTTGCCCGCCGTAATTTCTACTGCCCAGGATTGTCTGAATGGATACAGCTGGAGTGTCAGAATTGACCACCTTCCTTGGTTTTGGAGGAAGAGAAACTGAATGTTGCAGACAGTCTACTTGTTGATGCAAGGAGTAATAGTGAAGGACGTCATCGTAAGAGGTTGATCCAATAAGTAATGCCTGTTAAATACGCTAACTATGTGTTATAAATTTTGCTGTTCAATCATAATTACCAATATATATTTTTTCTGTTGTCCATTACATGAAGAGGATGGCATCTTTTAAGGGGCAGAGTGTAGGCAGGTGTAGTTAGTCTTTCCACCTGTAGCTGGCCTAGTGCCATTATTGCATGGGAAGGGAAGCCCTGTAAAGAAATTGGTCCCATTGAGATTCTGTATAGAGCCTTGAGAGAGGAAGGTAGTCTGATTGGACACCAACCTCTTAATAGATTTTAGCAGCCATCTTTTGGTGAGGAGAACTTTGGAAAAAGGTACCCCATGTCATTCTGGCGTGCTTCGGGTGGTAAGGAAAGTAGCCTGCTTGCAAGGGACAATGCTTAGCACAGAGTCAGGTTCCACGTGAGAAGGGATAGCTCAGGAAAGGCTCCTTCTTTTTTTCATACACTCTCTAGTATACATTGTGGAGGTGTGGAGCCAGTGCAAACTACAGAAACATCCTCTGCCTATTCCTAAAAGAGACTCTACTTCTGGTAACCGAAACCGTTATCTGGCAACATATTTTGTGAACAACAATATTGTATATTCCCTGGAATGCTTATATAACAAACATCAGTACGCTATAAACTGTGTGAGTATTTCCTCTCAATTCAAGGTACTGTACCTAATTCAGGCCCCATCTACACACTTGCTTGCATCAATTTCTTTCCCAGCAAAACAACACCATTGACTTTATTCCTAAGAGCCTACCCAAACATTGTGCTTATTAAAAGGATGTAGTTCTGCCTGCCTATGTCAGTAGGAACTGCCCCTGCAAGAACTTTACAAAGCTGGTCATGGTGTCACAGGAACAAGGTTATAAAAGTTCAGACATGCTTTAGATAGGAAGAGGGAGGTTTGGGGGTTAAAAATGGATACTGCCTTTACAAACCCTTAAAGATCATTTTTTTATGCATTTTTTCTTTATTTAAAGGTTTCTGCAAATGGAAAGGTATTGGCTGCAGGCAAGAATAAAACCAGTTTTAGCCTCACTCCTGAACAATCCTGGACTCCCAATGCTCAAATTTTAGTTTATTTTCTCAATCAGAACAACAGCTTTGATGGTATAATCCAAACCACTCAGATACTTCCTATCACAGGTGCACTAAAGAACCAGGTAAAATAAATGCATTACTGAAGACACCATGCTTTCCAAGCACTAGACAACTTAAGTTTTATTCATGTCAATGTGATGTTCCATGAAAGTTTTATTGTGTTAGGTGCTCAATTTGATATCTGTCTTATAGGTGACTTTATCATGGAGTAAAAACAGTGCTAAACCATTAGAAAATGTCACCCTGACTGTCAATGTGAAGGAATCGCGATCCTTAGTGGGACTGCGAATTGTTGAAAAAAGTTCCACGCTTTTTGGGGAAGCAAATGATTTAACCTCCGGCAGAGTAAGTATAAATAAATAGATGCTATCACATCAACAAAATATAGGCACAGTAGAGGGGCGTTACTAAAAAAAACGAGGAAATTACCCTCATTATGCCAAAAATAGCGGCACACCAGATGCATTCTAATTTTGGGGAAGCATCCTGCACTCAATAATTTTATAATAAAATATATAATCTATATATATAAAACTCAACGTGTGTGTGTGTGTGTATGTATGTTCCAGCATCACGTCCAAACGGCTAAAGATATTAACATGAAACTTGACACACATGTTACTTATATGTCAGCAACAAACATAGGATAGGTGGTTTAACCCTTACCCACCCCCATTTGCCATGGTCGGGGTTTTCCTTTAAAGTCCCATTCAACTCTATAGGAAATACATGTTACTTCATAACTTCCAAACGGCTGTAGATATTTCGATAACACTTGGTCACATGTTACTTATATGTCCACTTAAACTATAGGATAGTTAATTTATCCCTTAACTACCCCCATTTGTGAGGGTCAGGGTTTTTGCAAATCAATGGGAAATGTATGTTCCCACATAACTTCTGTACGCCTGGAGATATTTCAATAATACCTGCTACACATATTACTTATATGTCAAATAAAAATATATGACAGTTAAATTAACCCTTACCTACACCCTTATATACAAGATGGGTATATTTATATTACTATGATTTTCCTCCCCAAAAGGTTAAGATAGGAAGACAGGGCAACGCCGGGTATTCAGCTAGTATGTTCATAAAAGCGAGGAGGGCTTCCCAGAACGTGGCATATGCGATCTATTCTATGACGAATGAAATTTCACCTGACACTTATAATTGTATTTTTTACTTTGTAAAGTAATAAGAATAGGGCTAATCCACACACACACACAAAAACTTTACAATCTGAAATGGTGAATACTACAGATTGTAACATGTGTATATATGTGTTTAAACTAATTATTCAACATCTACATGTGTACATATATATGTGTTAAACCAATTCAATATGCAATGTTTATAAAGTGCTAGTGCATAATACAAACTCTATGCAACATGCTATAAAACTACTGGTCCTTGAAGACATCACACGACGAAACGAGCAAAGCCAGGACCCTGAGGACATCACGACTGCTAGTTCACACTGGCAGTCCATGACAGGTCTGGAGGTGAACGGCTATACATAGCTGAGTGCGTTGCTCCCTTTTTTTTGCTAGAAAATTACTTAGAACCCCCAAACATTATATGTATTTTATCTAACACCCTTGAGAATAAAATGGCGGTCGTTGCAATACTTTTTGTCTCCCCTTATTTGCACAGCAGTCTTACAAGCACTTTTGAAAAAAAAAAACCTTTTTTTAATTAAAAAATAAGACAACATTAAAGCGGCGATCAGCGATTTTTTTCGTGACTGCGACATTATGGCAGACACATCGGACAATTTTGACACATTTTTGGGACCATTGTCATTTTCACAGCAAAACATGCTATAAAAATGCATTGTTTACTGTGAAAATTACATTTGCAGTTTGGGAGTTAACCACTAGGGGGCACTGTAGGGGTTATGTGTAACCTCATATGTTTTTCTAACTGTAGGGGGGCGGGGCTGGACGCGTGACGTCATTGATCGTATTTCCCTATATTAGGGAACACACGATCAATGAAGCTGCCACTGTGAAGAACGAGGAAGCTGTGTTTACACACAGCTCTCCCCATTCTTCAGCTCCGGAGACCGACCGCGGGTCCCGTGGCCGCGGTCACAAAGCTTTGGACCGGGCCGCAGGCACGCGCGCGCCCGCCACCCACGGCTGGGCACTTAAAGAGGACGTACAGGTACGTGCTTGTGCCCAGCCGTGCCATTCTGCCGACCTATATCTGCAGGAGGCGGTCCTTAAGTGGTTAAGGACTGGCACACATCCGATTCCGAACCTTATTGAGTACCGTATATACTCGAGTATAAGCCGAGTTTTTCAAGCAATTTTTTTTGTGTTGAAAATGCCCCCCTCGGCTTATACTCGATTTACCTTTTTTGCGCCTGATCTCTCGGACTTTGTGGACCCAGTACCGGCACACATATAGATCCACTCTTCCTCAACAAGTGTGCAAAGTTTGTTGTCCAGGGGACCTACGGCCGGGGAGCACTGATTTTTCAAAGTCGGGCACCCCTTCTATAGACTCCCATGTTAAACTGTCAATTCTATGAAAACTTTGGGGACCCGGACCCGGTACCATCCGGCCGTAGGTCTCCTGGACTCCAAACTTGGCACACATGTAGCCCCAGTTATCCTCCTACAAGTTTTCTGTCTGGGGGAACTACGGCCGGGGAGCACCAATTTTTCAAAGCCGGGCACCCCTTCTGTATACTCCTATGTTAAACGTAAGTCTAGTCATGGACACAGTGAGGCATGGGCACAGTGAGGCATGGACAAAGTGAGGCACAGTGAGGCATCAGCACAGTGAGGAATGCACATTGACACCCTAGGCTTATTCTCGAGTCAATACGTTTTACCATTTTTTTGTGGTAAAATTAGGTGCCTCAGATTATATTCGGGCCGGCTTATACTCGAGTATATACGGTAGTTGTTACCTTCTTTGGCAGACATGAATGTACTAATCTGTATCTAATCTTCTACATAAAGGCATTGATTCCAATGTTATGAGGTCTGGTATATGTAATTGCCCCTGCTTTAACTGCATTGGTGCTTTAGGAAGTATTTATTGAAAGAATTAAATATTTTTCTGATGTCCCCTGATAAGTGTTCTTTTGTTTTCTAGATCAATGACAGCTTTTTAAGGTATTTTCAGGTAAGTTTGCATAGAATGAAGATTTTCCTTAACACTTTGCTGTGGTGACTATAACATTTTGTATTCCCCTCAATTTTGGTCTTGGAGATGGTGCTCACCATTATGAGAGATGAATCCCACCAGCAAGATCACAAACATCAAAGAAATGCCTAACCCATCCCTTCTGTTCCAAATATAAAAAAAGGTTGAGGCTTGAATTTATAGGTAGTGAGGAAAAGTAATGCTGCGCTGTATGGGGAAAGTGTAGGTGAAACTAGCTGGATACACCTAATGATATGAGGTAGTGATCAGTAAACCAAATTAATATGACATAGGTGATGACAAGTATAAATGACTAAAATAAACATAAATGACACTCAAACGTGAATAGCCAAAGTGAATAAACCTTCCAAAGGTAAAGTGCTAAGTGCAACTGTGAGAAAAAGTCCTCAAAAACCGTTGTTTCACAAATTCTTCAATGATATAAAATGTATAAATACAAATACGTATAACAATACAAAAGTGCATCTGTGTCCATGTGCAAACAGCAGAAACAACTGATGAAAACCAACAAAAAGTGCTAGTGCTGGTGCCAAATTTCCAACATGGATATACTGTATTTATTTGCATTTATGTTTGTGTTTTGTTCATTCACTATATAACGTGAGGATGGTAACATTCGGATAAAGGTCTTGTTAATAATGTATTTATCATTATTTTATCAGGCCTGCTTGATGCTAGTTAAAGCACAAAAATGCAGTGTGTTCAAATTTTTACTTACTGAATAACGTTCAGTGCTTAAGGATGAACCGACCACATTAGGATAAATAGGAGTTGAGTGAACGGCTTCTTCATGCAGTAAAACACATGCACAATTCTCTATGTTCCAAATCTCATTACTGTTTTGCAAGGTTTCCTTTTCGTTGTGTTGTTCATGTTAGCAAATCGTTTTAACATACGTTTAAAAAATGATTCATACTTCTTTATATTAATAGAGGCGTCTAATAAGTCTGACTGATGGCGTAATCTATGAAACATATGGTGGTATGGGAGATATGTCACGCGGTAAGTATGAATTGGACTGACTATTGTACTAGCTATTGACTATTGTTCTTGCTATTCCTTAAAAAAAAAAAAAGCCATCTTTAATTTATTGAGACAAGTTTGTTTTTCTCTAGTTTTGTGAAATATTTTAAAATACCTACATTTTCCACCACGTTGAAAGAATATACAGTATATGTTAATTTTTTCTGACACTTTATGGAGTGTAAATGTCTGTTTCTAACTATAATAGCAAAAAAGCAATGATCAAATCATTATTGCAGTGTGCATACAAATTGCATTAATTATACCCTTATGATTTTTGTTAGTAAACTTTTTTAAAGTAATTTTTTGGAATATATTTGACAAGATGAGGCAACTGTAAAGCCAGCACATTTTTTACTTACTATAGATGGCCTTGTTAATTGGGCTTCAACGAAGTTGGGTTTTTGTAGTGTTGATTAGTGCTTGGCCTTGATGTATTATTTTCTGAAACAATAATTTATTTTCAATAGTTTAATGTTTCATAAATGAGTTTGCTAACAATACTAATGTCTGTCTTCATTATCATTTAATTTTGTCCACCAGATTAAGTTACTTTTTTTTTTTTTTTTTTTTTAGAAATTCCTAGGCTTTCTATGAATGAAGAAATTGGAATACCACAATTCCTACCAAGCATGCCAGAGTTTAAAGAGACCTGGATTTGGCTAGAAACTAATATAAGGTATCATACACTGCAGTGCTGGGAAAAAGGCTCTTCAGCATCCAAGACAAAGATGCAAAAGCGCACCCCAGCTTCCTCAGGGAAGAAGGGGGGCACGGCGGGTGACAGGGGGTGGGGAGCAGAGTGCAAAGATGGTGGGGGAATACAGGGTAATAATAGAGAAGGGGTGTCAGGTAATGGAGACCAGGTTAGTACGTAGGATGAGCCGAGTGGGTTGCAGCATGATAGAAGAACAGTGGAAATTGTTGGAAGGGAATGACGGAGGTGAAAGGGAAAAGAGGGTGGTATTGCAGGAGGTGGGGATCCTCTTCAGAGAGGGTAGAAAGTGGTAGGAAGCAGTTATAGAATGGTCACCATGCTATAAACAATGCTGTGCAAGTGTGTGCACAAGACTGTACATACCTTTAGAAGGGGCTCATAAATGTTCCACAAACAAGGTACAGGCATGAATTATCTGTCACGCAAAACACAGTAGCAAACAGCTGTCATTTTCAAACTATAAGCTTGTCATGTGTAAAGGTAAAACAGTAATAATAGCAGAACGTTTAGGGATATTTTGTGTTGTGCACATGATTCATACTCACTTATTGCTCAGTGGGGTTATCATATAATAAGGTCTAAGTTTGATGAAGTTAACAACTTAGGGCCAGATCCTCATAGCGAGTACGCCGGCGTATCTACTGATACGCCGGCGTACTTTCAAATTACCCGCGTCGTATCTTTAGTTTGAATCCTCAAACCAAGATACAACGGCATCTGGGTTTGATCCGACAGGCGTACGGCTTCGTACGCCTTCGGATCGTAGATGCAATACTTCGGCGTCCGCTGGGTGGAGTTTGCGTCGTTTTCCGCGTCGGGTATGCAAATGAGCTTTTTCCGACGATCCACGAACGTACGCGCGGCCGTCGCATTCTCTTACGTCGTCTCTAGTCGGCTTTTTCCGGCGTATAGTTAAAGCTGCTATTTTGCGTCGTATAGATAGACTTGTGTAAAAGAAAGGGAAAAGGGAATGGGAATAATTTGCGCTTAGTAAGGAATGTATGTTAATAAAACAATTAAGATAGGGTCCTGAGAAGGACGTCCTGCTGCTAAACACTACAACTTAGATATAAAGTGTAAAGAAAAATGTGCAAAACAGTGTAGCGCAGTGTACCCCAGTATAGATAGACTTGCCATGTTAAGTATGGCCGTCGTTCCCGCGTCGAAATTTGAATTTTTTTTTTTTGCGTAAGTCGTCCGTGAATAGGGATGGACGTAAGTCACGTCTAAGTTCAAAAAATGACGTAGTTGCGACGTCATTTCGTGCAAAGCACGGCGGGAAATTTCGAAACGGAGCATGCGCAGTTCAATCGGCGCGGGGACGCGCTTCATTTAAATGAATCACGCCCCCTACCCGCCGATTTGAATTACGCGCAGAGAGATACACTACGCCGCCGTAACTTACGGCGCGAAATCTTCCTGGATTCCACTTAAAGCCAGGTAAGATACGGCGGCGTAGCGTATCTCTGATACGCTGCGCCTATCTAAATGTATGTGAATCTGCCCCTTAAAGACAAAGAGAGATCTTACATGGGTGATTGAATATAGAAAACCCTGAGCAGCTATAAATATGTTAGTTCTCAATATATAACATTTATATATATATATATATATATATATATATATATATATATACTGCATGTGTGTATGTATATGTGTGTGTATATATATATATAGTGACAGATGCTAGGCTAAAATGATCCACATGGCGGTAGATGGGAGATATTTTTCACCCAGAATGCAGTCTGAGATGGTTGTGGGTTCCAAAGAAGACTGGTGCTCTTGTGTGTTTTGATTTTAGTCCAAACCCATGAGCTCTGGCGTGTCAGAACCTTGTCCGAACCCACCCGAGTGAGCCCGCCAGGAAGCTGTCAGTATATTGGGCCAATCGTATGTGGCTGAGGCATTTCCTCTCCAGCAGTCACATGTATACATGGTCATTGTATACTTGTGGCTGTGATGCAGGGAATGCCCTGGCTGCAGATGATTGGCTCAGTACAGACTAGGATCAGAACACGCCCAAGGTCATTGCTAGTAAGGAAACTAGATCAGTCTCTCTTTGAAATGATGATCCTAGGAAACCTCTGTTGGGCCTGGAGTTCAAGCTGCGGAAAATAATTGTGTGGGGCCGCAGCCTGGTCACCCTGGCCACAAGTCTACCTGCCAGAATACTTGGCTTGTTAAAAGAAATAGGAATCCTCAGAAGAAGGGGGCTGTGCTACAGAAATTTGAAAAGAAAAAAACTCTGTGAATAGTGAACGGCAATTTGTTTGCTGTGCAAGCGCATTTGCAAGGTTCACCTATCGGACTGGGAGTTGTCTACAGTGAGGAAAAGCAGGACTTTGCTTTTTTTTTTTATATATATATACTAAACACCTTTTCTGTTTACCTGGTATAGGAAAATAATGTTTTGGCCCAGATGCTTATTTAAACTATGTTCTCAATGCTTTAACCACTTACCCCCCGGACCATATTGCTGCCCAAAGACCAGAGTACTTTTTGCGATTCGGGACTGCGTCGCTTTAACAGACAATTGCGCGGTCGTGCGACGTGGCTCCCAAACAAAATTAACGTCCTTTTTTTCCCACAAATAGAGCTTTCTTTTGGTGGTATTTGATCACCTCTGCGGTTTTTAGTTTTTGCGCTATAAACAAAAATAGAGCGACAATTTTGAAAAAAATGAATATTTTTTAAATTTTGCTATAATAAATATCCCCCAAAAATATATAAAAAAATATTTTTTTTCCTCAGTTTAGGCCGATACGTTTTCTTCTACATATTTTTCGTAAAAAAAAATCGCAATAGGCGTTTATTGATTGGTTTGCGCAAAAGTTATAGCGTTTACAAAATAGGGGGTATTTTTATGTCATTTTTATTATATTTTTTTTACTAGTAATGGCGGCGATCAGCGATTTTTTTTTCCGGTACTGCGACATTATGGCGGACACTTCGGACACTTTTGACACATTTTTGGGACCATTGGCATTTTTATAGCGATCAGTGCTATAAAAATGCATTGGATTACTATAAAAATGCCACTGGCAGTGAAGGGGTTAACACTAGGGGGCGGGGAAGGGGTTAAGTATGCATGGGTGTGTTCTTACTGTGGGGGGGGGGGGTGGCCTCACTAGGGGAAACACTGATCCTCGGTTCATACATTGTATGAACCGAAGATCAGCATTTCCCCTGCTGACAGGACCGGGAGCTGTGTGTTTACACACACAGCTCCCGGTCCCCGCTCTGTACCGAGCGATCGCGTGTGTCCGGCGGCGATCGCGCCCGCCGGGCACACGCACGGGGGTCGGGGGCGCGCGGGGGGCGCGCGTGCGTGCCACCGGCGGCGCGCGCGCGCCCCTAGTGGCGGCTGGGAGAGAGGACGTCATATTACGTGCTCTCGCCCAGCAGAGCCATCTTGTGGACGTATAATGACGGTGCGCCGTCGGCAAGTGGTTAAAAACAAGTGATCCCAACACTAGTGTAATTTCATTAACATTTAGGGACCACTTTTCTGTCTTCTGTTGAAAGATTCAATACACTAGACAAACACCAGAAAGGAAGAAACTGCAGCCTAATGCCCTGTACACACAATCAGTCCATCCGATGAAAACGGACTGATGGATTTTTTCATCAGTTATCCGATGAAGCTGACTGATGATCAGTCGTGCCTACACACCATCAGTTAAAAAAACGATTGTGTCAGAATGCGGTCACGTAAACCACGTACGACGGCACTATAAAGGGGAAGTTCAAATCCAATGGCGCCACCCTTGGGGCTGCTTTAGCTGATTTTGTGTTAGTAAAAGACGATTCGCACTTTTCTGTCTGTTACAGCGTGATGAATGTGCTATCTCCATAACGAACGCTAGTTTTACCAGAATGAGCGCTCCCGTCCCCTAATTTAGTCTGAGCATGCGTGGATTTTTAACCGGTGGACGTGCCTACAGACGATCGGTTAGTTAACCATCAGATTCGCGCTTTTCTGTCTGTTGCAGCGTGATGAATGTGCTATCTTCATAACGAACGCTAGTTTTACCAGAACGAGCGCTCCTGTCCCCTAATTTAGTCTGAGCATGCGTGGATTTTAAACTGATGGACGTGCCTACAGACGATCGGTTAGTTAACCATCAGATCATTTTAAAACAAGTTCCTAGCTTTTTTAACCGATGGATAAAAAACCGATGGGGCCCACACACGATCGGTTAGTCTGATGAAAACGGTCCATCAGACCGTTTTCATCAGACAAACCGATCGTGTGTACGCGGCATTAGTGTTTTATCTGCACCACAATACCCTATCTTTATAACAATAAAATCTGTGTTTTTAAAATTCTGCTAGAACTAGAAATTCCAACAAAATCCATTTGCCATACAGCACATGCATAGGACAGGTTAAACCAATTGGTTTCTATTAAGAGAACTAAACCAATCAAAATTGCTTTAGAGAAAGAATATTAATAATTCCTGTAGGCAGGTTGTCTGTTATACGTCCCAAAGATAAATGGCCCCTCCAAAGGAATGAATGCGATTGTTCTCTGCACTTGTACAAATGAAGCGAGGGATTACCCAGAGGGTTTGCAGCGATGGTCACGTGGCTTCAATTACAGAGTGGATTTTGAAGTAGCATGAACAGATGAATATTAGGAAATTCAGTGTTATGTGTGTATGTATGTTGGGATGGGACAGGGGAACATAAGGAATGATCATACAAAAGTGTAGTCATTCTTTAAGTACTGCAGGAGCCCCCCTTCCGTCCTGGAGGCACAAAACCTACACAAACCAATTTTTATAAGTCAGTATTTGTACAGAACACTCTCATTTACACTCAGTTTTCTGACAAATACCAGTACTGACATGTAGCTAGATTCAAGTAGAGCGTCTTAACTTTGCGGCGGCGTAGTGTATCCTGTTTACACTACGCCGCCGTAAGTTAGCGAGGCAAGAACATGATTCACAAAGTACTTGCCTGCTAAGTTACGGCGGCGTAGCGTAAATCGGGCGGGCGTAAGGGCGCCTAATTCAAAATCGGCTGAGGGGGCGTGTTTTATGTTAATGGAGGGGTGACCTGACGTGATTGACGTATTTTACGAATGGCGCATGCGCCGTCCGTGTACATATCCCAGTGTGCATTGCGGCAAAGTACGCCGCACGGTCCTATTGGTTTCGACGTGGACGTAAATGACGTAAATCCCTATTCACGGACGACTTACGCAAACTACGTAAAATTTTTAAATTTCGACGCGGGAACGACGGCCATACTTAACATTACTATTCCAGCTATTTGATGGAATAACTTAAGGCCTGAAAGTGCGTTACGTAAACGGCGTATCTTTACTGCGTCGGGCAAGCGTACGTTTGTGAATCGGCGTATCTACTCATTTACATATTCTAGGCCGACCGCAATGGAAGCGGCACCTAGCGGTCAGCCTAAAAAGTACACTTAGGACACTTACGCCGCTCGTATCTGAGCCTAATTTAAGCGTATCTGGTTACCAGAATACGCTTAAATTTGCGTTGGCGCAGATTCAGACTTAGGCTGGCGTATCTACTGATACGCCAGCCTAAGTCTTTCTGACTCTAGCTAATGTTGTCTATTTGGGTCTATTTCTCTGTCAATGTAAAAATGCAATAAGAAATAATGTTTTATGCACAGGAGGGTATTTGGATGAGCAAAGCAGTAGCAGCTCTCCCTTTCAAAAAGGAACATTTTCAAATGTATCAGTCCTCGTACACACGGCCGAGGAACTCGACGTGCCAAACACGTCGAGTTCCTCGGCGAGTTCAGCCCTGAAGCCGCCGAGGAGCTCGGCGGGCCGAGTTCTCCCATAGAACAACGAGAAAATAGAGAACATGTTCTCTATTTTCTCGCCAATTTCCCTGGCGGCTCCATCGGGCCGAAAATGTACACACGACAGAGTTTCTCGGCAGAATCCGGCTCTGACCGAGTTTCTCGCTGAATTCTGCCGAGAAACTCTGTCGTGTGTACGAGGCCTTATGCTTCACTGGAACCAAGAGCAATTTGCTGGTCCTTGCAAGCTATATATATCCAAAGACCATATAAACATGCAAAACAGAGTGCATTGGATGGTGCAAATAAAATCACATTTTAATGAATACAAAGAATGAAATTGCACATGCAATAAAATGGTTTGCGTACCACCAGGGCGCAACACCTCCAATGGAGAACCAGGTTATACAAACCAATGCTAATGACACTCTTGCTAGGTAGCCACAATCAGGAGTGATGTGAGCAGGGATGATATCATCTGAGCACTGTAAAACTATGTTCTGATCATATACTGTACATAGAAGTCCCCAAATTGTGGCAGGGGGGACCAGACTTCAACCTTGGGTTAGTAGTGTAGCTACACTGCATGTTTCTGGGCCCATCTCCAAAACCCATCAGCTTTCCCACTATCACCTTTTGCTTTGTTTTCTAACATCTTTGGGTCATGCAAATGTGGGAAATGTAACTGCTCTGCATGTTATTTTATGGGGCACAAGAAACACTCTTTCAATAACAAGGGTAGGTGTAAATGTATTTACTACTCATCCTCTTATGTCATCTATTGTTTGACTTGACCTTGCAGACTCAACTACTTAGGCAGCACTATAAAACCAGATTTGATGAATATAATTTTAACTTTTTTCATTGTGTTTTATTTTTTTAAATTATGATCTCTATAGTAATATTTCCTGCCAGCACTAATTGGGTTACTCCAGGGACTCTATTTATACACAATTTGTTACACAACCTATTTTGTTACCATGAATCTTCACTTTGATTTTATTGAGAACTTCTTTTATTATTTGGACCATGTGTGAATTCTGATGACACCTAGTGGTCAGTAGAGATTATTACAGTTTTACACATTTGCAGTATATACAGTGCATGTTCATATGGGTCATTTTAAACCCAGGGTTCATGTATGTATTTATTTTTATGTCTTATGCAACCTGTGTTAATAGCTTACAAAAAATGTGGTTTTAGCCTGGATCAACCAAATCAAAAAAATTGATAATAATCATATATCTAAAAATAATTCAATGAAAATATTCCAGCTTCATCCACAAGGGATGCAGTTCCAATGTTCCCCCAAAGAAGACCAAAATTAGAACACTATGGAAAAAACACTGAATTTTATTAAGTAGAAAAAAGATATATAGTGCAACAAAAACACATATAGAAAATGGCAGATTAACAGAGTGGTATCACAGTTAAAAAAGACAACGTTGTCAATTAAAATCAAGGGAATTGCAGCTGCGCATCACACATACATAACTCAATGACCAAACACACCTGATTCAGGCACACAATTAGTGGAGCACAGCTCAGAGTGGGAACACTCCCAGACTTTAGTATATTGAACAGTCCTGTGTGTAGAAAGGGGAGGGGGGTTTCCAGTGAGCTGAATATGCTGTTTGAAAAGGGTAAATCCAGAGATAAGGGTGTTGGTTGGATGGATGCGTGGAGGTATATCTGTCACTTTGTCAGTAGGACAAAAACTTGCTAATCACAATGGTAATAGAACTCAGATGCAGTCCATAGAAAAACATTAGTGTGATTAACGCAAGTGTGCACAGGCTTCAATAGGTACATATATAGCACAGGTATGGCGCTGGGCTGCAAATATGGGGGAGAGTATGAAACACAGGGGTCAAGCTGGTATGTCCATAATGTAAAACATTAGGTAAAGATGACAGAGCTCACCAGCTGGTTGGTAACAGTCCTTCACCTGTGTAGCCTCTCAATACCCCATTATACTCACAGGACACAAGCTGGGGTTTCAATGTGCTGGGCGGCACACACACATGAAAAGACAGCAGCACACTGCTTCTCCACTGTGTGATCCGTGCTGCAGTAAGACCATGCAAATAGCAGGCAAGCTTCAGGTATGATCCTGTGTGAAGTCAGGCAGCCAACCAAAGAGCGCAGGAAGCCGGTGGAAGAGACAGAGTATATCCTCAGCAACTGCTAGTTCCCAGATGAAGTGCTGATGTCAAGCTGACTAGTTTCAACAGCCAATGAACGCTGTTTTCTTTAGAGCCAGAGCTCTGACTTCACACAGGATCATACCTGAAGCTTGCCTGCTATTTGCATGGTCACATCTGGCTTAAGGTGTCCAGATGTCAGACAGCTCCTTTGGGCACCAAATAAATGCCCTCTCTTACTTTATTTTATGGCTCTCTTAGTACCTCATCACTCTAATGAAGGGCATGAGCTTCAAAACATGTTAGTTGAGGTACTCTGCTCCAAGGTTGAAGTTTGTTCACGCTGCTACACTTTGGGGACTGCTAGGTACATAGTCACCCCATGGTTTTACACCCCATTCCTGCTCACATCTCTCCTGATGCCAACAGCCTAGTGGGGGTGTACTTAGCATTGGATTGGAGGACCTGGTTATCCATTGGAGGAGTTTCTTTCTGGTGATATGCCCTGATCAAACCACTTTACTGCTCTGTTTTGTGCTTCTATCTCCCCGTCAAACAGTCTGTATTCTTTCGTTCAGAATAGTGGCACCAAGAATAGACTTAAGAAATAGCATTTAGGTCTCCTTGCCAGGCCACCTGCACATGTAGAATAGTTACAGAAAACGTTTGATGTGTTTGCAAGAATACTAAAGCAATGAAAAGTAGTAATTCAGTACCATGTTTTTCAACAGCTCAAGTTTATCAAGAAATCTTCAAGTAACTGTGCCAGACAAAAATACTACATGGGTGGCCACTGCATTTGTTATGTCTGAGGGACTTGGGCTGGGGATTACTGGTGTGCCTATTGAGGTAATTTCGAGTTTTCTTTACTTTCTTAAATACGTTTTTGAATCAGAATCATGTGGATCCTTAACTATAGAGAGGTAGTAAAGTTGGGAATAATAAATGATGCACCTGGGGAAGAGCCAGAAGGCTTGAAAGTGTTTTGCAGCTCTGTAAAGTGCAACTTTGTAAATATTACATATTCTTCTAGCCTTAAAGGGTCACTAAAGGAATTTTTTTTTTTAGCTAAATAACTTCCTTTACCTTACTGCAGTCCTGGTTTCATGTCCTCATTTTTCGTTTTTGCTTTGTTGTTTCTGTAATTCCTCTCTGTTCTGGACACTTCCTGGTTGTCTGTTTCCTGATCACCACAGTACTGGGAGATTTCTCACTGTGGTGACTAATCAAGGAGGTGTGATTACTGTGTGTCAGCACCAATCCAGTTTCGTTTTACAAAGCATCACTGCCCTCTATTGGTTCTTTGTCTCTGTACATCAGAGAACCAGGAAACAACAGCAAAAACGAAACTAAACTGCAGGTACATTATATAATTGTTTTTTATCTATTTTTAATCATTTTTAATGCGTAAATCAGCGAGATACGCCTATTCACGAACGTACACTTTTCCCTGTCGCAGTAAAGATACGCCGTTTACGTAAGGCATTTTCAGGCGTAAAGTTAGTCCAACAAAAAGCTGGCCTAGCCAATGTTAAGTATGGACGTCGTTCCCCCGTCGAATTTTGAAATTTTTAAGTCGTCCGTGAATGGGGCTGGGCGTAATTTACGTTCACGTCGAAACCAATAAGTCTTTGCGGCGTAATTTGGAGCATGCGCACTGGGATATGTCCACGGACGGCGCATGCGCCGTTCGTAAAAAACGTCAATCACGTCGGGTCACGATTTATTTGCATAAAACATGCCCACCTCTTCACAATTTGAATTAGGCGCGCTTAGGCCGGCACGTTTACGCTACGCCGCCGTAACTTAGGACGCAAGTGCTTTGTGAATACAGCACTTGCCTCTCTAACTTATGGCGGCGTAGTGTAAATACGATACGCTACGCCGGCTCAAACATATGCCGCCCTACGTGAATCCAGCTAAATGTCTCTATACCCTGTAAACAGTCATTTCAGCTAAAACAAAAATTTCCTTTAGTGACCCTTTAACTACAGACAGTGGGAAAACATTGATATTTGATGAGTTATTATAAAATGTGACCATTTCATTGGATAACAAGGCTAACCATTCAATTGTGGTAGCAGGTGGGTGGCAAAAGGAAGTTGATCTAGGTCTAGGAAAATGGGAGGTGTATAGTTGGCCACACACTGATCCAAATTTAGCCAGTTGGGCAAGGACCAGCTAAATTTTGAACAGTGTGTGAGCCGCCCCTCCTTGACATCGATCGTTATATTGAATTCTGCCGATGTGACATGTTGGAAATTTTCTTTCTCAGGCCCCATACACACCATAGAATCTATCCGCAGATAAATCCCATCAAATGGGTTTCTGCGGATAGATCCTATGGTGTGTACACGCCAACGGATATTTATCCGCAGATAAATCTCCCCTGGAATGGATTTCCAGCAGATAAATATTTGTCGACATGCACAGAATATCTATCTGCTGGAATCCATTCCAACGGATGGATCCGCTCGTCTGTACAGACTTACCGGATCCATCCGTCCAAAGGGATTCCCCGCACGCGCCGTAATGAATAGACGCATGCGTGGAATTCCTTATATGACAGCGTCGCGCCCGTCGCCGCGTCATAATAGCGGCGACGGCGCGACACGTCATCGGCAGAGGATTTCAGCGCGGATTTCAATGCGATGGTGTGTACACGCCATCGCATTGAAATCCTCTGAAATCTTAGAGAGGATTTATCCGCGGATACGGTCCGCTGAACCGTATCTGCGGATAAATTCTATCGTGTGTATGGGGCCTCAATCAACGGCTGCCGCTGTCAGAGCACAATGTCCGGTTGAGAGTGGGTTGCTCCATCCACCCTGTTTGTGTAAATGGGCAATTCTGTTCACTGAATAAAATAAAAAATACTTCTTTACTCTGCAACTGTATAGTTGCTAAAATGCGCAGGGGAGATAAACCTTTAAGCTGCATAAAATGCATAGACCTGAGAACTCAGGTGCATAGATCTTGCCTCAGGGGCTCCATGAACCAGTAATTCAAACAACCAGCATTTATCCAAAACTGAAATGTCTGCACCGAGTGCACTTAGCCTTCAATGCTAAAAAATGTTTATATTCTTTCCATTTTTAATTTATTGTCATCTGTAGTTCATGCAAATAAGCTATAGGTTTTCTGTTTATTTTATTTTTTTATGCTAAAACAATATTTTATTTATATTTTATTTTTTATACCTAGCTGTCTGTGACGAAACCTCTTACCATGACATTTAATATGCCAAATATGTTAACAAGAGGCGAAGAGTTTATCCTGGAAGTAATGTTGTCAAATTCCTTAACAGAAGATATGCAGGTTTGTTTTTTATTACATTTTTTGGCATTGTTTTGACATTTGTGACAAGTTCCTTTTTAGCTATGCTAATAATACAGGGACATACTAAATATAAAGTATATTGACCCAATTTATTAATGTGTTTCAGGTTTCAATTGCACTGGCATCTAGCAATTCATTTGACATAATTGAAGCCAATAATAACACAGGCTTTGTAGCAGGACAGCGCAATGTGAACATCCTCAAAGCGAATGGAACTATTGTTTTCTTTCCTATAAAGCCAAAAGTACTTGGCAATATTACAATAACTGTTACAGCAACTTCAAATGCAACAACTGTTTCTTTGACCAGATATTTTGTAGTAAGGGTAAGTCATAATCCTGGTATTAAAAAGAGCCTTGAATATTCTTGAATATAGGTTATATGACTTTATATATTGTACACTATGTGGCTGATATGCTTGGTCTTGCATTGTAATAAAACGTATAATTTCTGGTTGTTACCTATAATATGGGAACAAACATAAATTGTCTTCCTATGATCCAAAATTCTCTTGTATTTACAGTTTGACCCTGATAATAATACGTAAAGTGATATTAAAGGTTCAAATATTTTTTTTTAAATAACAAACATGTCATACTTACCTCCACTGTGCAGCTCGTTTTGCACAGAGTGGGCCCGAACGCCGTCTTCTGGGGTCCCTTGGCAGCTCTCTCGGCTCCTCCCCGCATCAGATTACCCCCTCTGGGAAGCGCTCTTACCTGTTTTTGATGGACTTCTACCACTTTGCATTATAGTGAACTGATAAGTGATTCTTTTGGAGCTTTATCATACTAGTATACTATTATCCCGGGAAAAGTAAACATTTCCGCCATTTATTCTGTTGGCTGTTAGATCTTCTATTAGTCACTCATCTATAGATAGATATATAGGCCGGGATTCAGATACATTGGCGTATCTTTGAGCGGGTGTAGCACATCTCATATGCGCTACGCCAACGTAACGTAGAGAGGCAAGTACTGTATTCACAAAGCACTTGCTCCCATATGGACGCCGGCGTAACGTAAATGGGCCGGCGTAAGCCAGCGTAATTCAAAGTAGCAAGGCAGTGGGCGTATTGTATTATAATGAAGCTTGACCCCATGTAAATGCATGGCCGATCGAACGGCGCATGCGCGCAAATTCTCAGAATCACGTCGCAAATACTCCCTAAGATACATCGGCTCAACACTTTCGACATGAACGTAACCTACGCCCAGCCCCATTCACGTACAACTTACGCAAACAACGTAAAATACGACACTGTTCCGACGTTTCCGACGTCCATACCTTAACATGACTTACCCCTGCTTTATGAGGGGTAAACTTACGCCGGACGTACGCCTTACGTAAACGGCGTAGCTTAATCCGACGGGCATAAGTACCTTCGTGAATCGGCGTATCTAGGTCATTTGCATATTTGACGCGTAAATCTACGGAAGCGCCCCTTGCGGCCAGCGTAAATATGCACCCAAGATACGACGGCGTAGGAGACTTACGTTGGTTGTATCTTGGCAAATTTCAGGCGTATCTAGTTTCAAGAATACGCGTATAGATACGACGGCGCACATTTGGACTTACAACGGCGTATCTGGAGATACTTTGTCGGAAGTCCTTTCTGAATCCTGGCTATAGGAGCTAACTTTACTGACTTTAAAATTGTAGACTTTGGAACTGTCATCATCATCATTCTGGCTTCACTATCTAGTAAGCTATTGACCTAGAACATGCATGCAGGCTGCAGCCAACCAAGTCTGAAAACGCTCCTATACTGTATCCTTGTTGCAAGTCAAGAAATGACTGGCGAGTGAAGCTGGAAATACAGCCCTGGAGCCTGCCATATCAAACAACTATATCACCAATATTTCTGTATTCATATTTCCTTTAGAGCATCTTCACAGCAGGCTGTTCTGTTGCAGTCCGTTTATACCTGACGGTTTATAGGGGTAAATAGACCATATGAACAGGTCTAACTGAAAAACTGACCTGATCAGACTCTTTGTGTGAAAATAACTTAATGGTTTGGGATTAATAATAATAAACCCCTCCGCTCTACAGTGTAAAAAAATTAAATAATTTATAACCGTAATACAACACAACCAGCTGCTATACTAAAATAACCCCCCAAAAATGTGAAAAGGTATGCAGACAGTGGGAACCCAAAGTCCCCAACAGGTATAGCACTAGTAATCAGTGCAAACCGTGTGCACTCATCTATCAACAAATACAAAATGCAAAAAATATTGTGGTGAAAAAACAAAAATAAAAAAAATATATAAATGAATAAAACATAAAAATGTGTTCATAAAAATAAAATATTTGAACAGTCCCAATAAAAGTTCTGTAAAACTGTGTATATCAAGAAAACATGTCCCAGATCGTAAAAAACACCCAGTGAATCTTCAACCCAATCAGACTTTTTCTCACCAGAAGTGCATGCCTATTATATTGCAAATTAGACAAACATAGCTTTTACAGCTTTAAGCCTGGTACAGTACACACTAATCGTTTTTTTATTTAGTTAAAAAAATGACAGTCTGGTTGGAGCCACTGTATCAACGATCCAACGTTATTACAGCGATCTCCCACTCTGAGCTGTTGTGTTCTGACAAGGGATGGCCCTATTTCAGAACACTTCAGTCAGCTCTCTCAGACATTGGCCAGTCGGGAGTCAGTCGGCTGCTGGTTTTCCAGCATGCTCGTCCAACTGTCAGACCTGCTAACATACACATGGGCCAAATGTCGGACATTTTTTTTTTAACCAGCCAATGTCTCCCAACATTCGGTCCATCCCACTGGATTAGCATCTGGGGAAATAATCCTCCGCTAACTGCAGTAGTTCCACAAATCCAAGGATAAGTAGGTGAAAATCATAGGGAAAAACTCACATGCTGACATTTACCTATAGGTAAGCCTATACAAAGGCTTACCCATAGGTAGTGTAAATATCTCGTAAACGTGTACCGTTTTGGAGATATTTACATTGCATGCAGCCAGTGACATCACTGAAGTAAGGGCCACTGGTGCTGTTCCTTCCGAGCCCTTTGCCGAGAACGGAACAGAGTCAAAGCCTGCAAACCTGGAAGCAAAACATGTGAAAATGGAAGCAGCTGCAGTGCTGACATCGCGATGTTGGAACAGCTTCGTTTTAAGGTAAGTTTCACATAATGTGCTAGTATGCGATGCATACTTGCACATTATGACTTTACCTTGCAGGAAGAATAAAAAGTCCAGTGGTATACAACCGCTTTAAAAACATCTGATATGTACATTAACATTGCCTCCTGAAATAATGCTTCTTTTTTTATATATTTTACTTTTCAAAGGCTGAAGGTGTGAAGAATTATTATTCAGAAGCTACACTTTTTGATGTTCGTGGTAGTGCCAATGCACCTAGTACAGTATCAAAGAACTTTTCATTTGCTTTCCCCAGTGATTTGGTACAAGGTAGTGAAGAAGCATTTATCACAGTAGTTGGTAAGAATTCCTTGTTTTTTCAATTTATCAAATAATTTTAGGATGTCTGCTGCTTTTAGTAGCTTACTGCATAAACAGTTGTTTAATTTCGTGAATTTGTTCCCTTTATGAAAAAATTTGCACATCTGTCACATAGTTCAGACCATCTTATGTTATTATGAAAGGAGCAAGAAAATTGACATATTTATTTCCCTACATTTTATTAGGTAGGCATCTGTGTGGAGGCTCTGTGTTTTACATGTTTCGACAATAGTGAAACACTGATCTCCAGCTACTCCAATATTGGAGTAGCCAAGGACTAAGGCCCCTTTCAGACGTGCGGACCGTATTTCCACTTTTTCATCCATCCGTTTGCGGATGAAAAAGGGACATACATTGGTCCCTATGTGATTGTGGGTGTCAGCGGATTAAAAATCCGCTGACACCCGTTATCACCCGCCTCCGCAAAGATCCGATTTTGCGGACGGAAGAAAACCCTATTTTTTCTTCCGTCTGCGGATCAGATGAACGCGGACAGACGGTCCGTGTTCATCCGATCCCCCCATAGGGGAGAGCGGAGAAAAGACAGGGCGGTCCCTGCACAGGCATTACCTTTGTGATGCCTTTTATCAAAGTGATAAAACTGTGTCTTGCATGACCTGGTCCACTGTGCGAGTCCCAATCACAAGAAGACACTCAAAATGCTGATGTGGTTTAGAGGGAGGGGGGGGGGGGGGTTAGTTCTGCATGGTCTGCTATTTATATACCCTTTGGGTGATGCCTGGTGATACCCAAACTCTGCCCACTCACAGGTGGGTGGTATAAAACTACTCATGTGACCCCAAACAAGGTAAATGCAAACAAACAGTAATTTATCCTAACCAAAACACACTGGCCCAGATTCAAGAAGCACTTGCGCCCGCGCAACCATAGTTGCGCGGCGCAAGTGCTTACTTGCTCCGGTGTAACGAGTGCTCCTGATTCAGGAACCTCGTTACACCGACTGCAGCCTAGGATGTGACAAACATAAGCCTCCTTATGCTTTCACATCCCAGGCTGCATTCTTGCGTTGGCCGCTAGGGGGCGCGGCCTTTGTGATCGGCGTATAGTATGCAAATTGCATACTACCACCGATTCACAAAAGTTGCGCGGGCCCTGCGTACGCAAGGTACGGAGTTTCCGTACGGCGCCTTTAGCATAAGGCTGCTCCTGCTAATAGCAGGCGCAGCCAATGCTAAAGTATAGCTGCGCCTCCCGCCCGTGAAATTAAAATTTCACGTCGTTTATGTAAGTGAATCGTGAATGGCGCTGGACGCCATTCACGTTCACTTAGAAGCAAATGCCGTCCTTGCGACGTCATTTGCCGCAATGCACGTCGGGAAAGTTTCCCGACGGAGCATGCGCTGTTCGCTCGGCGCGGGAGCGCGCCTTATTTAAATGATTCCCGCCCCCGGCGGGATCATTTACATTAGGCAGCCTTGTGCCCGGCTGTTTAGCATATTGCCCGCGCAATTTATGGAGCAACTGCTCCGTGAATCGCGGGCAAAGCGCAATATTTGCGTGGGCGCAGAGAAAAAAATTTGCTCTTTGTCCACGCAAATATTGCGCGATTCTACCTGAATCTGGGCCACTAACACCAATTCTGACACTAATATTGACACTGGTCCTAACGCCAACACTTACACTAATTTTATCCTAGATCAAGCCCTAATCTAGTCAATCTATCTTTATTTCTATTTTTTTACAGACTTCCCTCTAGCAAGGAAAAAAATATGCAATGTGCCTTTTTCCCTTGCAAAGGAGAAACAATTCAGGAGCTGGTCCATTCATCGGTTCTCTTGGCTCCCGATTATTAGGCCTCATTCGCACTTGCTAATTGGGCCCTTTGCGACTACCCACAGGAGACTCAGCCAGGTTACCTGCGATTAGCTGCTGGTGCGAAGCCCCATTCAAAGCTAGAGGAGATTAACAACACAAGCAGCTATTTGTGGTGTTTCCATATAATAGGTGGTTCAAGTGATAAACAGCAGATGATCGCCTCTGGACGCAGACCTTTCAAAATCATGCTTATGATGTTAACAGTTGTCTACACCTTGTTTGTTTAGCCATCTCCTCATTTGATTGCACAGAAAATGTTTTACTTTTATGGCCAGCTTGGCTTGACCCAGATGGAAGGAGTGAATCTTTATGTTGCTTTTATTACTCACTGAAGTACATTATATAGAAACTGAAATTGGGACTGAGATAATACTGGTATTAATCCAAATATTTTCTTGTGTTTCAACAGGAGATCTTCTTGGACCTTCAATAAACGGTCTTGACAAACTTATAACAATGCCATACGGCTGTGGAGAACAAAACATGATTGTATTTGCACCAAATATATACATTCTTCTGTACTTAATAGCAACTAATCAAATCGATGCAAATATAAGGGAAAAATCGATAAAGTTCATGGAACAAGGTAATATGACAATTGGTAATTATAATGCAAAAAAAGTAAAACAAAGTAAAATTTTGAAGTATGCTGTGAATACAACAGTCATTTTCTGTTTGGGATCAGGGCCGGCCTTAGGTGTTCAGGTGCCCTGTGCAAGCAAATCCTGTGGCGCCCCCCCCCATCTTCACAGATAGATAGATAGATAGATTTAAAAAAATGAGAAAGAAAGAAAGAAAGGGAGGACAAAGAGAGGGAGGAGATAGAAAGAAAGGGAGGAGAAAGAGAGGGAGGAGATAGAAAGAAAGGGAGGAGAAAGAAAGATAGGGAGGAGAAAGAAAGAAAGGGAGGAGAAAGAAAGAAAGAAAGAAAGAAAGAAAGAAAGAAAGAAAGGGAGGAGAAAGAAAGAAAGAAAGAAAGAAAGAAAGAAAGAAAGAAAGAAAGAAAGAAAGAAAGAAAGAAAGGAAGAAAGAAAAAGGGAGGAGAAAGAAAGAAAGAAATGGAGAAAGAAAGAAATAAAGAAAGAAAGAAAGAAAGGGAGGACAAAGAGAGAGGGAGGAGATAGAAAGAAAGGGAGGAGAAAGAAAGAAAGGGAGGAGAAACAAAGAAAGAAAGAAAGGGAGGAGAAAGAAAGAAAGAAAGGGAGGAGGGAGGAGAAAGAGAGGGAGGGGATAGAAAGAAAGAGAAAGAAAGAAAGGGAGGAGAAAGAAAGAAAGAAAGAAAGGGAGGAGAAAGAGAGGGAGGGGATAGAAAGAAAGAGAAAGAAAGAAAGAAAGCGAGGAGAAAGAAAGAAAGGGAGGAGAAAGAAAGGGAGGAGAAAGAAAGAAAGGGAGGAGAAAGAAAGAAAGAGAGGAGAAAGAAAGAAAGGGAGGAGAAAGAAAGAAAGAAAGAAAGAAAGGGAGGAGAAAGAAAGAAAGGGAGGAGAAAGAAAGGGAGGAGAAAGAAAGAAAGAGAGGGAGGAGAAAGAAAGAAAGAAAGGGAGGAGAAAGAAAGAAAGAAAGAAAGAAAGAAAGAAAGAAAGGGAGGAGAAAGAAAGAAAGGTAGGAGAAAGAAAGAAAGAAAGAAAGGGAGGAGAAAGAGAGGGAGGGGATAGAAAGAAAGAGAAAGAAAGAAAGAAAGCGAGGAGAAAGAAAGAAAGGGAGGAGAAAGAAAGGGAGGAGAAAGAAAGAAAGGGAGGAGAAAGAAAGAAAGAGAGGAGAAAGAAAGAAAGGGAGGAGAAAGAAAGAAAGAAAGAAAGAAAGGGAGGAGAAAGAAAGAAAGGGAGGAGAAAGAAAGGGAGGAGAAAGAAAGAAAGAGAGGGAGGAGAAAGAAAGAAAGGGAGGAGAAAGAAAGAAAGGGAGGAGAAAGAAAGAAAGAAAGAAAGAAAGAAAGAAAGAAAGAAAGAAAGGGAGGAGAAAGAAAGAAAGGTAGGAGAAAGAAAGAAAGAAAGAAAGAAAGAAAGAAAGAAAGAAAGAAAGAAAGAAAGAAAGAGAGGAGAAAGAAAGAAAGAAAGGGAGGAGAAAGAAAGAAAGAAAGAAAGGGAGGAGAAAGAAAGAAAGGGTGGAGAAAGAAAGAAAGAAAGGGTGGAGAAAGAAAGAAAGAAAGAAAGAAAGAAAGAAAGAAAGAAAGAAAGGGAGGAGAAAGAAAGAAAGAGAAAGAAAGAAAGAAAAAAAGGGAGGAGAAAGAAAGAAAGAAAGTAAGGGAGGAGAAAGAAAGAAAGGGAGGAGAAAGAAAGGGAGGAGAAAGAAAGAAAGGAAGAAAGGAAGGGAGGATGGAGGAAGAAAGAAAGAAAGAAATAAAAAATAGATAGATAAAGGGAGAGAGAAAGAAGAAATGATAGATGGATGGATGGATGGATGGATAGATAGATAGATAGATAATAGATAGATAAAACGATAGATAGATAGATATATGGATGGATGGATAGATAGATAGATAGATAGATAGAAGGAAGAAAGATAGATAGATAGAAGGAAGAAAGATAGATAGATAGATATATAGATATATAGATAGATAGATAGATAGATAGATAGATAGATAGATAGATAGATAGATATAAGGAAGAAATATATATAGAAAGAAACAAAGGGAAGATAGATAGACAGACAGACAAAGAAAGATACATAATAGGGAGAGAGAGAGGGAGAGAGAAGGGAATGAAGACCACCCCTACATCAGTGTACAGGACTCACTCGGCAGGAGGGACTGACTGGATGGATATCACACTCCTCCATCTCTCCCTTCTGTTTGCTGTGCTTGAAAACTCCCGCCCACATTCCCTGTATGTCGGGGAGAGTGGGCGGGGCAGACACAAGGAGAGGAAGAGAGGAGGGGAGGAGTAAAAGCAGCTCCTCTCCTCTAACTGGCTGTGCGGGCAAGCAAGGGGAGGGGAGAGATGTCAGAGCTGGCTGTGATACGCCCAGCTCATCTCTCTCTCTCTGGAGCTCTCAATGAGCTCCGATCTCCCTGCTGATCTGTCCAACTCGCGGCCGGGCGCTGTGCTGGTGGCAGAGCTTGCTGTGAGCTGTGATGGCCGCACGGCGCCCTATGTTGCCCAGGGCGCTCTGTGCGGTCGCACAGCTCGCACACCGCAAAGGCCGGCCCTGTTTGGGATATTGCTAATGGCGCCCAGTCTCTGCTCTCATCCAACATTTTCAGAAAATGGTGGTTCCGTGTAGTAAAACCTGTCACAAATCTAGGCAAATTAAACTGTGCATATGATGAAAAACAAAACAAAAACAAACAACATTTTTCCTCAGTAGTATTAAAGTGGAGAGGTAAGTCAGCAATACTTACCTCTACTTTTATGGTCCAATGTCCCTCGTATGGCACAGGCTTCTTCCAGCTTTCATGTAAAAGCAAATGTGTCCCTCCCCCTTTCCGGCTGCTACACCAGCCAGCGTGGTTCCAGGGCTCTCTCCCTCCTCTGGGGAGCCTAAGCCATGGAAAATGCTGTCAGAATGGAGAGCTGAAGCAGACCAGAGAACATTTGCTCCCAGATCAGCTCTTAATCACTGAATCTGAAAGAGCTCAGCTAAGATTCAGAGCTGTCAAATTCCTGTCTGCAATGTTGGGTGCACCGCAGATCAAGCACAGCCCTGATTACATGTGTGACATTGTGTTAACTTCAGGAAAAAAACAGGGGGAGGATGCCACATTCCTTGAATGTAAATAAATTAAAGGGGTGTTCCAGCCTTTTTTTAAGTTTATTAAAAGTCAGCAGCTACAAAAAGTGTAGCTGCTGGCTTTTAATAAACAGACACTTACCTGCTCCACGGCTCCAGCGACGTGCCGGCCGGGGCTCCGCTCCTCGCCCCCCCTCGCCGGTCGGCGTCTTCATTCCTAGTGTGGACACCCGGCAGTGACAGCTTTCGGCTTCACGGCCGGGCACCCACTGCGCATGCGCGAGCGGCACTGCGCATGCGTGAGCGGTGCGACGCTGTCCGATTGGACAGGTGCTCGCCTACAGGGAGGGGCTGCAATAAGGCGATTAAGCTAATTGCCTTACCTGCCCCTCGGCGGAAGGAGGAAGTGGGACAGGAAGTCCCCTTCTCCTGAAAAAAATTACATGCCAAATGTGGCATGTAAGGGGGCAAGGAGTGGGTTAAGCGGAAGTTCCATTTTTAGGTGGAACTCCGCTTTAAGTGTATTGCTGTGCTTTAACTCTAAAGTGATGACTTGTAAAGGCTTTTAAAGTATCACCTATTGATAGTTCTTGATACTTTATTTACTGGTATTCACCATTTCACAGGCATGTACTATTTTAAGGCTTGATATATTTGGTATTAATTACTCGGTGCAACCAAATCTTTATATTTTACAAAAAATGTGTTTTATGTTATGTTTGTGTGCATTAAAATCAATTTTTTTGCATGTTTTATACTGAAAATATACTAAACAGTTGCGCAAATATCGTGCGTCAATAAATTACTATCATTTTATTCTACAGGGTCTCTACTTTCAGAATTGTTATTTGTTTTGCTTGGTGGGGGCAAATAGTAATTTTTTTACCATGAATACAGTGTTTAACATGAAAAATGAGAAGACGTGGTCAAATATAACATGCTGAGATCTGTTTGGATTGTAGTTTATAAAAAAATATTGTATATACAGTATACATTTATTGGTTTATGGGGGATACTACAGTCCGGGCTACTGATATTTGCATAATCATTTGAAATAAGCACCTTTTATATGCCCTAATGCTAATACCACTTTGTATTCCTACACATTCAGGTTACCAGAGGGAGTTACTTTATCTCCACTATGATGGTTCTTTTAGTGCCTTTGGAAATTATGATACGTTTGGAAGTACCTGGTAAGCAAATTGCATATTGATGTTGGTCACACATTTACAAATCAAATAATATGGAAACCATATGTAGCACTACCCCTGCAGGGGTTTCTGGTGACTGATTCTCCTATCGCTGCACAGCCAGGCAACAAGCATTTCCACTCACATCCAGAAACAAGGAACAGTCTTTGAGTTTGGTTTTGTTGTTTTATTAGGAGTGATAACTTGGATGGGGGTAGAGGGGTTATGGAATGCCCAACTTGACTGAAACAATGGACGGGGACAACTTCCTATGTACAAAATCCTGGACTGTTCTCCCTCCTGGCCTCCAACAGTCCTTAATGATCAAAAGCAAAAAGTCCATTGAGGACTAGGAGCACTCAGCCCCTAGAAAATAGCACAGTATGTTGTAAGCTGAGTTTAGGATTTTCTCCTCTTCTCTACAGAACTTTCACAGCTCTACTGCCTGCAGGAACTGCAAGCCCTTCTGGCTGCTTGTCCATAAGCCCACCTGGCTGCTCTGAATATCTCCCAGGGTAAGGGATATGAATGGTTAAGGCTTGCTACATGTGGCAGTCTCTCCCCTTGTGAATCCTTGAGTGTGTTGATGTACTCACTCAGCCCTCATTGCTCCCTGATGCTCCTTAGGCCAGATTCCTTTTCAAACCAAACTGCTGCTGGGATTTTCCCAAGCCAGCCTGAGCCCAGCCTGGAGGCAGTGCCCCCCCCCCCCCCCCAGACCTAGTGGTCCCTCCTAGGCCACCAACAGACTCATCAGCTCTCCATGTTCCACCCGACTCCCCTGGTGGCATGACTAGCCTGCTAGGACATCCTGCCCGGGGATTGACCAAGTATGTAGATCAGCCTCAGCTCACTAACATCCAAAAGTTTCTCAAAACTTCTAGATCCAAGGGGAGGTACCAGAGACCTGCCTCTGTGAAGCCATCCAGCCTGACCCAATTTGTGACTCACAAACTAACCATGAGGCAAACATAAATTTGCCTGCACTAACACTAGTAGCACACTAGAGGGTACTACACATACAAACCTAAAACAGAATTAAACTCTCATAAAAGAATGTTTAAGTTTAATAGAGCACTGTAAGTAAAATTAGATTACGCTATTAACAAAATTAAAGTTTTCCCATTCTTAAGCTGGCCATAAACTAGTGGGATTTTGTTGGAAATTTTTTATTTTAAGAATCTGTTAGATTTTCTAATCATTAGAGGGGTCAATTCGACAATAATTTTCAACTGCAGTGGCAAAAAAATTCAAAGGAGTCGGATGGAAATTTTTTCTTGAACACATAAATTTCTAACAGTGAGTGTGATTTTTGAATTCGGGAAATTACATTTATTCCAAAATCGAATGTAAATGCAAACAAAATTATAAAGTACTTTCAAATGACACGTACCAAGTTATTGACTATACTAAGTAATTTTGCATGAACACTTAGTTTTCATGTCTGACCTAGAGAGAATTATTTACACAATAGCATTTCAAGAAAAAGGAGGGCACACAGGTCAATACCCAGTAATTACATTCCATCAGGTACAGAAACAGTGATACATAATTTACAAGTTGAATATATCATTATAACGTTTCTGTATGTCTGTTTGTTGTGTAGCTGAAATTACAGAGATTCATAAGTTTCACAGGGAGCATTCCCAGTTATTGGTTTAATTTTTTTTCTCAACAAAAATAGAGCTTCACAAAATCCCTGTTTTGGTAAAATGGAAAGAAAGAAAGATCTGTGCTAAGCTTTGTCTATATTTTTCAAATTCCGTATATACTCGAGTATAAGCCGAGTTTTTCAGCCGTTTTTTTTTGTGCTGAAAATGCCCCCCTTGGCTTATACTCGAGTCACCTTTTTGTGCCTGATCTCCCGGATTTGAGGACCCGGTACTGGCCGGCCATAGGTCTTCTGGACCCCAAACTTGGCACACATATAGCCCAACTCTTCATCTACAAGTGTGCAATGGTTGTTGTCTGGGGGACCTATGGCCGCGGAGCACCAATTTTTCAAACCGGGCACCCCTTCCATAGACTCCCATGTTAAATGATAATTTCTCTGGTGAATTTGGGGACCCGGTACCGGCCGGTCGTAGGTCCCCTGGACCAGGAACTTGGCACACATGTAGCCCTACTCTTCATCTACAAGTGTGCAAAGTTTATTGTCTGGGGGACCTTTTCAAAGCCGGGCACCCCTTCCATAGTCTCCCATGTTAAACGTCAGTCTAGTCATGTACACAGTGAGGCATGGGCATAGTGAGGCATGGACATGGTGAGGCATGGGCACAGTGAGGCATGGGCACAGTGAGGCATAGACACAGTGAGGCATGCACATGGACACAGTGAGTCAAAGTGAGGCACAGTGAGGCATGCAGATGGACACCCTAGGCTTATACTCAATACGTTTTGCCATTTTTTTGTGGTAAAATTAGGTGTCTCGGCTTATATTTTGGTCGGCTTATACTCGAGTATATACGGTATGTAATTTTAGTCTCTGTTGTTCAGGTTACTCAGTTCAGGTTTTCTATGTTTTTTAAAATATTTAAAAATTCAAGATCTCTGGGGGTCCATTCATATCAAGTGCATTGGGACTGCCAATGCAAGACAAGGCAAAAAGCCTCGTTCCCCATCAAGTCAGTTTATACTACTGTGCATACCAGCACAGCATGGAGCGACCCAATACACCACATCACACCATGCTATGGCCAATAGAACTTATTGAACTGTCACAAATATTTCCATTAACCCCCCCCCCCCCAAAAAAAAGCAAAAATGGTGGTGTGCCAGACATAGCCTCTGGTGTGAGTAGTCTTCAAAAATACCAGCTGTGGATATTTAAATATTATCTTTCAAAACACGTGTGTATAAGATCAAGTAATTTTCTACCTCATTTTTTGACCCAATATATATTATGTTCTTTTTGCAGGCTCACTTCATTTGTATTCAGATGTTTCCTTCAAGCTCGGCCTTTTATATACATAGATTCGAATGTCTTAGAAAATGCAGTCAATTTTTTAATACAGAATCAGGATACGAACAGTGGTATGTTCTCTGAGCCTGGGCACGTAATACACAGAGAACTCCAGGGTGGGCTCAATGGTCCCATCACCCTCACTGCTTACATACTGACCTCAATATTAACAGATGCATATTACAGGGTAAGCAAGCACATTAAAATGTAAAATAAAACTGCTTTCTTTTCATCTCTGTAAATCTATTAATTAAGTTTAAAGATAACATTTTAACATTTCAATACAAGGCAACAAACCAATGCATAACTGATATTCATTGATGAAACCTTGCTTAGCTTTGTAACTAATTCAAAATCGATACTGAAAGGCAAGTCTCTGCGGAAATATGTCCTGTTTACTGTTTAAGGCAGGTCATACACGATTCAAAGCAGGAACCGGCCGAGATTTGAACCGTGTATGGGCAGGTTGACTGTACCAAGTTAATCAATAATCACTGCCTTCTCCTGGCAGGGATGGCTTCCCCTGCTCCCCCCCCCCCCCTGCCGCTAGAAAACAATGGCCCAGGAGGTGGGATTACCCTGTCAGCACTGTTTCTTTTCCTGCAACCACAGAAAATATATTTGCTTGGTGCATGGCTGGCCTTAGTCTGCAGGAGCTGCACGTTATTCACTGTACTCGGATTTAAAATAAACTACTTTTTATAACAATATACTTATGTTAGATTACAGCTAGAGTGTATCACTAGGCAAAACGTGCTTCTGCCACTAGCACTGTCAACAGAACAAGGCTGGGTTCACAGGTGATTGATTGAGCCGATCACAATCACCTGCTATTACGAATTGGATATGGGGATCCCAGCCTAAGGCCCGGTACACACGAGCAAACATGTACGATGAAAGCGGTCCGTCGGACCGTTTTCACCGTACATGCCTGCCAGAGGGCTTCTGTACGATGGTTGTACTGACCATCGTACAGAAGTCCGCGCGTAAACAATACGCGGGGCGTGTCCGCGTCGTCGCCGCGACGATGACGCGGCGATGACGCGGAGACGTGGGCGGGCCTGCCATTTAAAGGCTTCCACGAAGTCATTCGACGCATGCGAGGGACGGCGGGCGCCTGGACATGTACGGTAGGTCTGTACTGACGACCGTACATGTCCGAGCGGGCAGGATTCCAGCGGACGGTTTTAAAACACGTCCAGGAATATTTGCCCGCTGGGAAAAGGCCCGGCGGGCAAATGTTTGCTGGAATTCGGCCCGCTCGCGCCTACACACGACCGAACATGTATGCTGAAACCGGCCCGCGGACCAGTTTCAGCATACATGTTTGGTCTTGTGTACGGGGCCTTAGTGTACACAGGCAGCAAATAAAATTGACAGGGGTTTTTAACTGTTCCCTACTGTAGCCAAAGAAAGACTGAACTACAGATACACTTTAACTGATGACTGTATACATTGGACGCAATAGTCAACTAAAAAAACACTAAAAGCTTAATGTAACAAATAAGGTCAGTATACATTATTTGCAAAGTTGACAGTAATAACAGTATTCTTTATTCTATGTCAACATTTTTTAACATGGCTTTATAGGTGAGCACCAGTCCCTGTACCCTCTATCCTCACCCCTTCCCCTTGGGTGTGGTGAGGAATTATATGTTCTAGGGGCCTTATTTTCCACTAATGTTTTCCATGTATTCAGATCTCTAAGGCCCCGTACAGACGACCGAACATGTCTGCTGAAACTGGTCCGCGGACCAGTTTCAGCATACATGTTCGGTCGTGTGTAGGCCCAAGCGGGCAGGATTCCAGCAAACATTTGCCCGCCGGGCCTTTTCCCAACGGGCAAATATTTCCGGGCTTGTTTTAAAACAGCCCGCTGGAATCCTGTCCCCTCGGACATGTTCGGTCGTCTGTACAGACCTACCGTACATGTCCGAGCGCCCGCCATCCCTCGCATGCGTCGAATGATTTTGACGCATGCGTGGAAGCATTTAACTGGCAGGCCCGCCCACATCGCCGCGTCATCGTCGAGGCGACGGTGCGGACACGCCCCGCGTATTGTTTACGCGCGGATTTCTGTATGATGGTGAGTACAGCCACCATACAGAAATCCCCGGGCAGACATGTACGGTGAAAACGGTCCGACGGACCGGTTTCATCGTACATGTTTGCTCGTCAGTATCCGGCATAATGGTTTTGAAGGCATACAAAATGACATGGTTCTGAAAGTGTATTGATATTTTTCATAGCTCTTACTGTTATGTACCTTATAACTTTTATCAGTCCACCATGTTTGGCACACTACTTTCTGCTGTACTGTGTGCTTTGCTGAAGAGTGAAATAAAAACGATAAATGTAGGGGGAAAAAAATTGTCCCATATACAGCAGAATCCGATTTTGTTAGAATGCAATATTTTAGAAGGGCGAATAAATGTTTCAAAAGTCATTCTCCAAAAGATTATAGGAAATGATTATTATTTTTTGGTGTATTTATATTTTCAGAATATTTACGAGGTCAATGTTCAGAAAGCTGTGAAATATTTAGAGGGCAAGTATGACAAAGTAATTGACAGTAATTACACCTTGTCAATTGTTACATATGCATTATCGCTTGCTAACAGCACAAAAGCTCAAGCTGCTCTAACCCTGCTTAATTCCAGGGCAACCAATCAAGTTAATGGTAAGTAAATGGTTTGGTAAGATAAATCTTTTAGGATAAGGTAATAATTGTAGCCATTTATAACTTCATCTAGGTTGAAAATATGGGCTTTTTACAGAGCTGTACACAAAGTGCAGTCTGGTGAATCTGTGCATGGTAGCCAATCATCTAACTTCAGCTTGTTTAAATAAACTTTGAAGAAAAAAACTTGATGTTTTAGGGAGAAGGAAGCCCATGTTGGAAAAAAAATAGGGCCAAATTGTTTACTCTTATTTAGACTATTTAGCCACTGATTTTACTAACAGAGATGAACATTTACCCTGTTAAATGAAGCCTTAGCACAAGAATAGATAACCCTTGTTTTATTATTGGAAAAATTGCCCCCAACTTCTTTTTAGCAAAAGAAAACTTTAATTTCTGTTTAAGAAGACTGCCAAACCAAAATTGACATTCTGTTATTAGGGCCGGTGTGTTGTCATATTCTGCTCCCTATCGCAGAATGCTGCGGAAGTCACGTGGCGGGCAACTGCGCATGCGCAATGCGCTCCAACGACAAATGTGATGCGTTCCAGGGGATTTACGACACTACCCTTCAGTGAACCATCACAATTTGTCACGGAAGTGACGTTTTACCATAGACGGAGTGGGGGGGAGAGAGAGAGACACACATTCACAGCGAGAGAGAAATAGAGATATAAAGATAGTGAGATACATTCAGATCGAGAGAGAGATCGTGTACATACAGGTGGTTCTCAAAAAATTAGCATATTGTGATAAAGTTCATTATTTTCTGTAATGTACTGATAAACATTAGACTTTCATATATTTTAGATTCATTACACACAACTGAAGTAGTTCAAGCCGTTTTATTGTTTTAATATTGATGATTTTGGCATACAGCTCATGAAAACCCCAAATTCCTATCTCAAAAAATTAGCATATTTCATCTGACTAATAAAAGAAAAGTCTTTTTAATAAAAAAAAAGTCAACCTTCAAATAATTATGTTCAGTTATGCACTCAATACTTGGTCGGGAATCCTTTTGCAGAAATGACTGCTTCAATGCGGCGTGGCATGGAGGCAATCAGCCTGTGGCACTGCTGAGGTGTTATGGAGGCCCAGGATGCTTCGGTAGCGGCCTTAAGCTCATCCAGAGTGTTGGGTCTTGCGTCTCTCAACTTTCTCTTCCCAATATCCCACAGATTCTCTATGGAGTTCAGGTCAGGAGAGTTGGCAGGCCAATTGAGCACAGTAATACCATAGTCAGTAAACCATTTACCAGTGGTTTTGGCACTGTGAGCAGGTGCCAGGTCGTGCTGAAAAATGAAATCTTCATCTCCATAAAGCTTTTCAGCAGATGGAAGCATGAAGTGCTTCAAAATCTCCTGATAGCTAGCTGCATTCACCCTGCCCTTGATAAAACACAGTGGACCAACACCAGCAGCTGACATGGCACCCCAGACCATCACTGACTGTGGGTACTTGACACTGGACTTCAGGCATTTTGGCATTTCCCTCTCCCCAGTCTTCCTCCAGACTCTGGCACCTTGATTACCGAATGACATGCAAAATTTGCTTTCATCCGAAAAAAGTACTTTGGACCACTGAGCAACAGTCCAGTGTTGCTTCTCTGAAGCCCAGGTCAGGCGCTTCTGCCGCTGTTTCTGGTTCAAAAGTGTCTTGACCTGGGGAATGCGGCACCTGTAGCCCATTTCCTGCACACGCCTGTACACGGTGGCTCTGGATGTTTCTACTCCAGACTCAGTCCACTGCTTCCGCAGGTCCCCCAAGGTCTGGAAATGGTCCTTCTCCACAATCTTCCTCAGGGTCCGGTCACCTCTTCTCGTTGTGCAGCGTTTTCTGCCACACTTTTTCCTTCCCACAGACTTCCCACTGAGGTGCCTTGATACAGCACTCTGGGAACAGCCTATTCGTTCAGAAATTTCTTTCTGTGTCTTACCCTCTTGCTTGAGGGTGTCAATGATGGCCTTCTGGACAGCAGTCAGGTCGGCAGTCTTACCCATGATTGCGGTTTGGAGTAATGAACCAGGCTGGGAGTTTTTAAAAGTCTCAGGAATCTTTTGCAGGTGTTTAGAGTTAATTAGTTGATTCAGATGATTAGGTTAAGAGCTCGTTTAGAGAACCTTTTCATGATATGCTAATTTTTTGAGATAGGAATTTGGGGTTTTCATGAGCTTTATGCCAAAATCATCAATATTAAAACAATAAAAAGGCTTGAACTACTTCAAGTTGTGTGTAATGAATCTAAAATATATGAAAGTCTAATGTTTATCAGTACATTACAGAAAATAATGAACTTTATCACAATATGCAAATTTTTTGAGAACCACCTGTATATTATAGATAACGGAAGTAATGTACATAGGGGAGGTAATCCCCTCCCTGATCCCCGCTTCTCTCTCAGTATCTCTCTATCTGTATCCCTCTCTCGCTCTGAATGTATCTACGTATCTCTATATGTCTATTTCTCTCTCGCTCTGAATAGGTCTCTCTCTCTCTCTCCCTCCGCTCCGTGTATGGTAATACGTCACTTCCGTGACAAATTGTAATGGTTCACTGAAGGGTAGTGTCGTAAATCCCCTGGAACGCATCACATTTGCAGTTGGAGCGCATTGCGCATGCGCAGTTGGCCGTCACGTGACTTCCGCAGCATTCTAGGATAGGCAGCAGAATATGACACTGCAACGGACAATGAGTGATAAGTGGCAAGCATAGAAAGGGGGTAATGATGATGGAACTGAACTCTGATATTGATCTTGTGTCCATGACGAGTGAGCTGTGGACACTTTACCCAGTAACTTGGAACCTAATGGGTTCTTGGGTTTAGAAACATGAAGTTGTTGGAATTGGCATATCTGTATGAGGCAGAGGTTTCTCTTGGGGATAGGAGCTGCTCCCTTTGACTGTGTGTGGATGTTGAAAGTACCGAAAGTCCTCTCCTGGGTTTCAAGTTCAGGCCTCGGACTACTTACATAGTTACATAGTAGGTGAGGTTGAAAAAGACACAAGTCCATCAAGTCCAACCTATGTGTGTGATTATATGTCAGTATTACCTTGTATGTTGTGGTCGTTCAGGTGCATATCTAATAGTTTCTTGAAACCATTGATGGCCCCCGCTGAGACCATCGCCTGTGGAAGGGAATATCACATCCTTGCCGCTCTTACAGTAAAGAACCTTCTATGTAGTTTAAGGTTAAACCTATTTTCTTCTCATTTTAATGAGTGGCCACGTGTCTTGTTAAACTCCCTTCTGCAAAAAAGTTTTATTCCTATTGTGGGGTCACCAGTATGGTATTTGTTAATTGAAACCATATCCCCTCCCAAGTGTCTCTTCTCCAGAGAGAATAAGTTCAGTGCTCTCAACCTTTCCTCATAACTAATATCCTCCAGATCCTTTATTAGCTTTGTTGCCCTTCTTTTGCTCCATTTCCAGTACATCCTTCCTGAGGACTGGTGCCCAGAACTGGACAGCATACTCTAGGTGCGGCCAGACCAGAGCCGATATTCTTTTTACTTTGTTAGCAGCAGCTTGGCATTGCATGCCATTACTGAGCCTATCATCTACTAGGACCCCCAGGTCCTTTTCCATCCTAGATTCCCCCAGATGTTCTCCCCCCAGTGTATAGATTGCATTCGTATTTTTGCCACCCAAATGCATTATTTTACATTTTTTCTACATTGAACCTCATTTGCCATTTAGTTGCCCACTCCATTATTTTTGTTCAGATCTTTTTGCAAGGTTTCCACATCCTGCAGAGAAGTTATTGCCCTGCTTAGCTTAGTATCGTCTGCAAATACAGAGATTGCACTGTTTACCTCATCCTCCAGGTCATTTATGAACAAATTAAACAGGACCACCTTACCCACCTCTGACTATTCCGAATACTCCCCATTTATCACCACTCTCTGATCTCGCCCTTGTAGCCACTTTTCAATCAATAAATGAACTCACCCTATGGTTCATGCCAACAGACCTTATTTTGTACAGTAAAAGTTTATGGGGAACTGTGTCAAATGCTTTTGCAAAATCTAGATACACCACATCTATGGGCCTTTCTTTATCTAGATGGCAACTCTCCTCCTCATGGAAGGTTAATAGATTGGTTTGGCAAGAATGATTCTTCATGAATCCATGCTGATTACTGCTAATGATACAGTTATTACTAAAGTCTTGTATATAGTCCCTTATCATCCCCTCCAAAAGCTTACATACTATTGATGTTAGGCTAACTGCTCTGTAATTCCCAGGGATGTATTTTGGGCCCTTTTTAAATATTGGTGCTATGTTGGCTTTTCTACAATCAGCTGGTACCATTCCAGTTAGTAGACTGTCAGTAAAAATTAGGAACAATGGTCTGGCAATTACTTGACTGAGTTCCCTAAGTACCCTTGGGTGCAAGCCATCTGGTCCCGGTGATTTATTAATGTTAGGTTTCCCAAGTCTAATTTTGTCCTCTGTTAACCATGGAGGTGTTTCTTGTGATGTGTCATGAGGATAAACACTGCAGTTTTGGTTACCGAAGCCCCCCGATTCCCTTGTGAAGACTGAGAAGAAGAATAAATTCAATACCTTCACCATCTCCCCATCCTTATTAACCAGATGTCCTTCTTCACTTGAAACCAAAACTGATCCAAAGGTCCCCTGAAGCAGTGTTGCCAACCGTATTTTTATTGGCAGCCAGTAAAAAAACAGGCACTTTTCTTCTGCTAGTGAATGCCAGTGACAGGAAAAGTTTGCCAGTAACAAATATGGCTGCGACGCTCAGCTTCGAACTCTGCATGCGCAGTTCTGGTCTGGTGTCGGCCGAGACCATCTGAGTGCCTGCTACAGTGTGTTTCGGTGGAGCCGGCGGGGGGCAGTAAAAAGAAATAAGGCTGCGCTGTGTTTGAGAACCTGTACTGTACTCACCCACCTTACTGGTATGAATGCACTCACGGTTGGAGGGAATAGTGAAAAAAGTGGTATCAATAGTGTAAACAACATAGAATATATAAAAATTACAAGATGAAGGGAATCAATGTAAATAAATAAACATATCCTATTTACGTGAATGTGAATAAACTATCAATAAGAAATTGTGTCATATACATACACGATACTTGATACACTTCATAAAAATGACACTCAAAAAATGATGATCATCAAGAATATATATAAATCAGTCCATATAGAAAGTGAAAACAAGGAAAAAGGGGGAAGGGAGGGAAGAAAAAAAACAACCCTCAGTGATCACAATAATAAACGCAGTGATAGTGACTATATTCTCTAAAAAAAGTCCATATAAATTAATCGTTAGTAATCCAAAACACCCACGAAGAAGTGAGGATAGAAAATGCCTCCACCTGAGTTTACACTGCCACTTACCATATAAGAGTGATCTCTTGATTATAGGAGATCAATAGGCACTTGTGGTTTATAACCCAACCTCGGGTCTATAGTGCCATGCATCAGACGTCTCAGCCTCGGTGGTAGTGGTTCTCATAAGCATTTACAGGTTCAGTGTGTTCCCATAAAAACAGAAAGGCTGATATAGTGTGAAACCTTTACATTTATTAATAAAAAACAAGATGAATGGACACTTACAATTATGTAGTTAAAAACCGCATATATAGAAATTGAGCTGGCCGACTCTCGATAGCAGCCCATACACTTCCGGGACTGGCGCACACACGGTGACATCAGAACAGAGGCAGTGCCTAAGTGTGTCGTGTGATGTCATGGTGCAAGGGGGCCGAGTGGAGGGGCTGGAGCCTCATGTGCGGGTCTGCGGGATGGGAGCAAGGCAAGCCTGGAGCGTGGCTGTCAGTGCTGTTTGGACTGGAGTGGACTGAAGGGATCACCTGGCATGGAGAGAGACTGTCACTGCGACTCTGGGGGACGTTTCGTGTTGGTGAGGTGCCATCATCGTCTCCTATCAGTGTCACTGTGAGAGTCAGTTTCATGTGTGTTCCTTCCCATTCTTACTATATCGAAAATAAAATAAGTAATATGTTTTTTGCCTTAATATCTACCTTAAATCACATCGCTAATTGCATATTGTATTTGTTTGAAACTGTAACTTTTAAAAATGCCAGTACAAACTTGTCTGTGCCATTAAACCTAGGTGTCGTGTGAGTAAGTTTCAATCTGGTAGGTTGGCAACACTGCCCTGAAGAGTTACTCTGAGCCCTGTCCTTTTAGTAAGTCAGCTTTTGTCCAGAATTAAAAATGTGAATGTCGCTAATGCATAACAAATTTTGGTAACCGCAATGTAGGTACTAATAGAATTTTCAAGCTAAAGTCATCCCACCAAGTATACTATTGCATACTGTATGCTATGAAGCACTCATATATAATGCACTTTGTACTACATGTGCATAGATTACAGACATACAGCTATGCAAATAGTGTTGCCAATATATATATATATATATATATATATATATATATATATATATATATATATATATATATATTCATAATTACATATTTGTATCTTGCACTGCCTTCTGTGTATAACATTAAAGCGGAGTTCCGGCCACAATTTCACTTTTTAAATATAAATACCCCTGTAATACACAAGCTTAATGTATTCTAGTAAAGTTAGTCTGTAAACTAAGGTCCGTTTTGTTAGGTTGTTACAGCATTTAGACACTTTATAAAATAGAAATTGACTGGGGCCATCTTAAGTGTGGGCATCATGAAGCCAGACTGTATGACTTCCTGGATTTCAGCCTTGCAAATCTCGCACATGCTCAGTGCTGCACAAGCAGTGTCAGATCAGGTTTCAGCACCTGTGCTGTCCAAGTCACATGATTCTTTGAGACTGGGGAGTGCACAGACTCCTGGAAAGTTACACCCACTACATTCCCAGGAGTCTGTGCGGTGTAGGTTAGGAAGCATTAAGCACCTAGGTGCAGGAAGTGGGAAGATTAACTATTCTGCCTAGCAACAACACTTTGAAGGCATCTAAAAAAAAAAAAAAAAATTCGTAAAGGACTAATGACATTTTTTTTTAAAACTACTGATGTAATGTTATATTTATGGGTGGAACTGCACTTTAACTTCAAAGTAACTAATTTTCTAGAGCTATTTATAGTACAATTTATGTATTATTTACATAGGAGGTACAAAGTACTGGTCTGCACCTTCTGAATCAGCCAACAACTACTGGCAGCCAAGGAGTACAGATATTGAGACAGCAGCTTATGCACTGCTCTCCTTCCAACAACAAAACCGAATTGCAGATGGTATCCCTGTCATGAAGTGGCTTAGCCAGCAGAGAAACCAACTTGGTGGTTATGTTTCTACCCAGGTACACTCACACAATTCTTGATGTTGTTATTTATTTTGTATATTGTATATGGGATAATGGTAAAGAATAAAAAAAAAGGTTTTGGAGGCACTAATATAAGGCAATATAGCAGTTGGTATTTATAGAGTCACCAGGCTTAGGCCTGTATTACCGTTGGGCGACATCCACTGGAGGGGTGATGGTTTCCGGTGTACCAGGATGGCACTATAGTGCTGCTAGGAAGAACCTTGTGTTACTGGCCTAGATACCGGGATGTTTCCCTTAAGACAGGTGCTGTCCCTAAGCTTATCCTACTCGCCAGGAACCATCCCCTGCGCTATGGACTTTCCATTGTCAGTGGGGTCTCTGTCCCTAAACTGTCACTCACTCTAGCTACGCTAAAAAATGCCACTCATTCCCCAGTACCCATATCATATGATCTTCACTTCAGCACACTTCTTACCTCTCTGAAAAAATAATTAATTTTAGTAAATGCGGCACAACAATCTAAATCAGGGGTGCCCAACCTTTTGAATAGCGAGGGCCACTTAAGCAACTTGGTAACCAGTGGTGGGACACAATGAGCGAGGGCGTGCGGATGACAGGTCACGGCTACTCTATGGGCCCTCCGATCTGCCCAGATAGAAGGGGACAAATTCCCTTCTGTTTTTTGGATTGGAGGTAGGCGAGCGTAAATGGACATCTGTCGCTCTGTAGAGGTGAATTGAGGGTCCCATTTGGTCGGGCTGATCATGTGAAAAGGGCCTAAGACTGCTTTCAACTGATGTGCTGCGGTTTGCCCACACTGCGGGTGCAGCGTAGTGCACCTGTGTCTATCCTGCGGGTTAGCTGAACTTTGCCATAGACTCCTTCTGTGACAAAGCCAGCGCTGTAGAGGAAACATCGGCTTATGGGGCTCTGGTCTGCAGCCGTTTTCTTCCTCTACCACCAGCTTCATTCACAACACTGATGCTGTGGTATGGCAAATCGGCAACCTGCGATCTGGGCTTGCCAACCCGCTATTCCAGAGCAGGAGGTCGCGGGCCACATCAGAGGGCTCCACGGGCCACATGTGGCCCCTGGGCCACTGGTTGGCCACCCATGATCTAAATTGTAAAATACTTTACCAAAATCCAAATCCAGTGCTGTGAGCATTAGGCATCTCTGGGTGTCTGCCTGTCAAATTCAATATCAGTTTTAACACTTGGAGTGTTCAGAATCCTCAGATCCCTTGATATGCATGTACTTCTTGACACAATAGGTTGAGGACCTAATCCTGCATCCTAAGCCTCACTGTTTGTCTTCATTGAGGATATATCCATTATAGTAATTGGCTAATAGTGAGGCTTTGGAGGTGGACAGAAGAGGTGCCAGGCATGTGAACTATCAATCCAGAAAGTAAAAACAGATCAGAGCAGTCTGAGGTGCATATATTAACAATCAATTTGACATACCTGTTATGAGCTGACAGTGCCTGATCAGGCAAGTATTTAAAAATTCAGGTTGGCTTTGAACCTTGGGTAACATTGCAATCGTGGGGTGAGGTGATGTCTTTTACAATGTTGTTTGTATTTTGGTTAGATCAGTTTATAGGCATTTTTTTTTTAACTTTGAAAAAAAAAAGTTTATTGTTCAGATAAACATTGGATACTACATTTATAATGTAAATTATACTAATTATTTATAGTTAGATTCTGTATGCTGTTAACTTTCAGCAAATTTCACATGCTGTATTTATGGAATTTTTGTTTTCTCCAAGGACACTGTGATAGCTCTGCAGGCTCTATCCCAGTTTGCTCTGCCACCAGGTGAAACATCTCTTGCTGTAACTGTTACTGGACCAGGTTCATTTGTAACAAAAACTTTCCAAGTCAACTCCAATCTCCTAGCATTACAAAGCAAGCAGGTAAATACAAAAACATTTCAAATACATTTGATATCCAGGACAGCCATCAGAAATGTTGGGACCCCTCACACAGCTTAAGGCATGGGCCTCCTGGAGCAGAGAACAGGGGGGGGGGGGGTGCTAGCGCAAATTGAGAACTGGGGGGGGGGGGGCTACCGAAAATGCCACTCACCTCTTCCTCCGGCCGTGAACTGAAAGTGTTTTCTCTCCTCTCACCACGACATGAGAGGAGGAGGGGGGACTACAGAACTTAAGTTTTCTCCTCTCAGCCGCAAGCTAAGAAGGGGGGCGACTGAGCCCCTGAGAACATTTGGGCTCCTTACAGGTGTAATACCTGTACTCCCCTGATGGCGGCCCTATTGATATTCAATAAAGCTTGTAAGGCTGTCTAAAGACAAGATGATTTTTTTTATCTGATCCATCAAAAATTAGATACATTTTCAGTCAGTTAACAAAACAAACAAACAATAAATTGGTATATATTCAGATCCGATTGAAAAATCATTGCTAGCAGAATGAAATGCAAACAATTTTATAGAGTGGTGGGAAGTGAAATTGCTGTGATATCTGTACTATATCAGTAATAGCACATATCACAATAAAGAAACAAGTTTCAGGAAATGTAATTACATTTTATGTGTGCCACACTGTGCCAATTGAATACCCAAATGAAATCAGAAGGCCTTCCAACATTAAGTACTAGGAATATTATAATCAGTGAATCTCTAGTTACTAATCACAATTAATCCCCCCCCCCCCAGAAAAAAATCATATAATAATGTCCATAGACATAAACAAAAATTGGCCTTAAAAAAGATGTGCAGCCCAATATAAACAAAAACAAAAGAAAACTAGTACTCAAAAAATCTTCACGATTATATCTTCTTTTAATTTTTTTTGCTGTGCTCCTAATCCTGTGCTTATGGTGCTCCCCCTCCACAGGGTGTATTCTCACCTGAAATTGTGTGACCCTACAATTAAGGTTGGTCAGAAAGCACCTTTGTCCTTCTGGGACCAAGGTAGATGTCTGCATAGATGGGGTCCTTCACCCCTCCTCTCTCCTCTATGCTCCAGTGTATGGGTATTCTCAATCCAGAGGTCATTCATCCATTTTCATAAAGGGAGGAAAAATTGCCAAACAATAGTGCTTATACCGTTTTGTAAAAAAAATTATACTTTATTCCCACTCTGCCAAATGTACACTTAAGCCTCGTACACACGATCGGATTTTCCGACAACAAATGTGTGATGGCAGGGTTTTGTCAGATAATCCGACCGTTTGTACGCTCCATCGAACAATTGTTGTCAGAATTTCCGACAACAAATGTTTTATAGCATGCTTTCAAATTTTCAGTCGGAAAAAAATCCAAAGTATAAACACGCATTCTCCGTACCAATGCTAACCATAGCACAACATTAACAGAAGTTGCCCAAAGGGTGGCGCTAATGAGCTGAAAAGCCACGTAGTTTTGTGTATGTTGGCTGAAAAAGTTCTGCTGTCTGTATGCATACCAAGTTCACGGCCAACGCCCTTAGCAAAAAATTCCAACGTTTTGTCCGATGGAAATCCGATTGTGTGTACGAGGCTTAACAGTTAAACGGTGCTTATAGCGCACCACACTATAAAAACATAAGCGTAAAAACGCTGCTGGCATTTTCATAAAGAAAAGTCAGCAATGGTAGCCTTCAAATTTGTCTTTCTTTAGAATGCTGAAAAGGGTACACTAATAATCTTTTTTTTTACTGTCAGATTGATGTCTTACATCCACTATCAGTCACTGCCACTGCTGTTGGATACGGATTGGCTCTTGTTCAGGTATGAATTAAATTAAGTGTCCCATGTTCATTTTAATTTCCTTTAGTGAATGTATTTTAAAACATTTTTGCTTAAGCAGAAAATATAATTTTACAAAGCCCATAAAATGGTGGGTTTATTCGATTTTACCCATTATTACCGTTTGAAACTAATCAGGCTCTTCAAAATAATTAAAGTTGCTTTAGCACATTGCAGGAAGATTTGGTTACAATTATGGATAACAAAGTTAGTAATGTATTGCCTTCCAGGCCTGGTAACCTATAACATTTAAAGTGGGGGTTCACCCTATATAAAAAAAAAAAATTTTTTTTTTTCCTCTAGCATTAAATTCGGCATAGTAGCGCGAGCTACAGTATGCCTATCTGTATTTTTTTATCCCCGTACTCACTGTGCTATTGTACATTGAAGATTCCGGGGAATGGGCGTTCCTATGGAGAGAGAAGGTGATTGACGGCCGGCCCTGGCACGTCACGCTTCTCCGGAAATAGCCGAAATAGGCTTGGCTCTTCACGGCGCCTGCGCATAGCCTGTGCGCAGGTGCCGTGAAGAGCCGAGACCTACTCCGGCTGTCTTCGGGGAGCGTGACATGCCAGAGGCGGCCGTCAATCATCCTCCCTCTCCATAGGAACGCCCATTCCCCGCCGCAGACGGAATCTTCAATGTACAATAGCACTGTGAGTACGGGGATATAAAAATACAGACAGGCATACTGTAGCTCGCGCTACTATGCCGAATTTAATGCTATACTGTTGTTAAGGAGGGTGAACCACCGCTTTAACACATCCTTGCTAATGACAGCTGTATAAAAATCTTGTTTAAACAGAAATACTGTCAGTTCTAAATAACATTTATTTGATTCATTAATACATTTATTACTTTGCAGCTTAATGTAGTATATAACAGGGAGGCATCATCACGGCAGAGGAGAGCTACTGTGTCAGAAGCATTCAAATTAGATCTGAACGTAAAGGAAAATGTAAATGATATTTACAAACTGACAGTAGATATAAGCATGAGGTAAGAGACTTCTTTTGTAGATCTAGGTTTGTAAAATAACTGCACATGTTAAACTTTAGAGCCTCCGTCCTCATTCCTGTGTGCTCCCCTGCAGTGCAATTTGTCAGTCCATTAATTTTAATAGCATGCAAATCCCACCGGAACGCACAAAAAACAGTGCATAAAACTTGTTACGTCGAATTGTACTGGGGTACCATGCAATCTGGTGCCTGGTCTGCGTTTGGGGTGCCGTTAACAATGTATTGGCACCTGCAGCACATTGTAAAGGCAGTGCCTTTTGAATGTTGTGTGGGAAACTCATATGGAACATGCCTTTCCCGCACCGCATTCTGGTGTGAATCTGCCCTTAACCACTTCAATACCGGGCTTTTATACCCACCTCAATACCGGGCCTATTCTGGCACTTCTCTCCTACATGGACAAATCATCATTATTTTGCAAGAAAATTACGCAGAACCCCCAAACATTATATATGTTTTTTAGCAGACACACTAGGGAATAAAACTACGGTCATTGCAACGTTTTATCTTGCACGGTATTTGCGCAATAATTTTTCAAACGCCTTTTTTTTGGAAAAAAATGGTTTCATGAATTAAAAAAAAAAAAAAACAGTAAAGTTAGCCCAATTTTTTTGTAAAATATGAAAGATTATGTTACACCGAGTAAATAGATACCTAACATGTCACGCTTTAAAATTGCGCACACTCATGGAATGGCGCCAAACTTCGGTACTTAAAAATCTCCATAGGCAACACTTTGAATTTTTTTACAGGTTACCAGTTTAGATTTACAGAGGAGATCTAGTGTGAGAATTGTTGCTGGCACTCTAACGCATGCGGCGATACCTCACATATGTGGTTTAAAACTGCGTTTACATATGTGGGCGGGACTTACGTGTGCGTTCGCTTCTGCGCGCAAGCTTCCGGGGACAGGGGCATTTAAATATTTTTTTTTACTTATTTGTTAATTTTTTTACACTTTTTTTATTCTATTTTTTTAACACTTTTATTCCTATTACAAGGAATGTAAACATCCCTTGTAAAAGGAAATGTGTGTGACAGGTCCTCTTTATGGAGAGATGCAGGGTCTTATTTCCTCCAGGCTGGAAATCATGAGATTGTGAAAAAAAAATTCACCGATCTCATGCTTGGTATTGCTTACTAGCCGCAATTGCGGCTTTGTTTACTTACGGGTACCCGGGCGTGACGTCATCACATCGCGCCCGGGCCTCCGATGGTCATAGAGATGACTGGTGACCATCTGGTCACCAGTCATCTCTATGCTTCCTGCCTGCGCCGGACGATTCTTTCTCCGGGCCCCCGATGGCACGGGAGAGTCCGGAGAAGCACCGGATGGCGGCGGGAGGCGGAACCGCCGCTATGATTATTCTTATCGTGCACAGAATCGCCGGCACTAACGAATTATATCTGAATGATGCCTCTAGCTGCACTGCACAAACCCAGGACGTCATATGACGTCCACCCAGGATGGGAGATCCCATCTGTGGACGTCAAATGACTATGGGCTAGTATTGAAGTGGTTAATCTCAGATTTTGTAAAATGGCCACAGTAATTAGAATTAGAATACAATTTATTTTTGGGGGAAAAGATACAAATGATATATTCATATATCTTGTAGGTATGTTAAACGTGTTGAAGTTTAATTGTACTTATTAATACAACTAACACCAAACCAGCCTGGCTCAAAAAGGAAACCATAGTAATATGCAGGTCCACTGCCATTTAAATACCAGGTTGTATGCATTTGCACAGGTGGTTAAAAAAATAGGATTTTTTAATACAGTTTACCTGTAAAATCCTTTTCTTGGGAATACATCACGGGACACAGAGCCTTAATTACTTAAAGTGGTTGTATAGCCTTTTTTTAAACTTTTACCTACAGGTAAGCCTATAATAAGGCTTACCTGTAGGTATAAAGAATATCTCCTAAATCTGTACGGTTTAGGAGATCTTCCCCTCGCAATGCGCCGCTGATTGCAGCCACGCATGCGCAGGGGGGATCCTCGGCTAAAGGACCGGCAGCCGCCGGACCCTGCCGAATTGAAGTCTCCCACGCACATGCGCGGGAGTGACGACATTGCCGCTCCAGTCAATCACAGCGCTGGAGCGGCAATACCCGGAAGACACGCCGCGTCAAGATGACATCTCGCTTGTCGTGGACCAGGTAAGATCTCTTCTCCTCGTTCTGAGGTAAATATTTCCTAATGAGCTAGTATGCAGTGCATACTAGCTCATTATGGCTTTTGCCTTGCAGGTGTAAAAAAAAATTGCATATGCGGGTATACAATCGCTTTAATGGGTTTTGTAGTCACCATAAGTGATTGGACAATGGTTAACCCAATTAAAATTGAGTTCCTCCCCTATTTAACCCCTCCCAAATGGAGAGTGCCTCAGTTTTGTAGCAAAGCAATAAATGTCCCATGTTTAACTCTGAAGAGGGGCGGAAGCTCTGTGTCCCGTGATGTATTCCCAAGAAAAGGATTTTACAGGTAAGCTGTATTAAAAATACTATTTTCTTGATCATACATCACGGGACACAGAGCATTAATTACTTAATGGGATGTCCCATAGCAATGCTAAAATTGAGGGGAGGGAGACCCAGATCAGAAATAAGACCGGCATCGGGCCAGAGGATCTATACTGCTGCCTGCAGCACACTACGCCCAAAGGCAGCATCCTCATACCCTCTCACATCTACCTGGTATAACTTAGTAAATGTATAGACCGAAGACCAAGTAGCATCCTTACAGATCTGAGCCATGGAGGCCTGGTGATGCACTGCCCATGAAGCACCAACTGCTCTAGTCGAAGTGCGCCTTCACCTGAAAAGGAGGAATCTTTTTTTCTAACCATAGGCCTGAATAATTACTTGTCGAATCCAACATGCAATAGTAGATCTCGACGCTGCCTAGCCCTTCCCTGGGCCCTGGCAGAATAAACAGACAATCAGTCTTTCGTATCTGAGCCATAGCTTGCAGATAAACTTCCACCGCACCTTTCAACATCTAGAGCATGTAGACTGCGGATCTGGAAAAAAAGACGGTAGGACTATATCTTGATTCAGATGAAATTCTGAAAACACCTTTGGTAAAAAAGTCGGGTGAGGACGCAGCACCACCCTGTTATCATGAATAATGATATACGGTTCTTTACATGAAATAGCCGCCAATTCCGATGCCCTCCTTGCCGAGGATATGGCTACAAGAAAAAACAGTTTCTTTGTCAAAAGACTTAGGCCCTGCACACACGGTCGGTTTGGTCCGATGAGAATGAACCGAAGTTCATTTTCATCGGACCAAACCGACCATGTGTATAGGCTATCGGTCTGTTTTCCTTCGGTCCAAAATTTTAAAACATGCTTCAAAACCGAACCGAAGGACCGCTGCCCCATCGGACCAAACCGATGGTTAGTACAGAAAAGCATCGGTTTAAAACCCGCGCATGCTCAGAATCAAGTCGACACATGCTTGGAAGCATTGAACTTCGTTTTATTCAGCACGTTGTGTGTTTTACGTCACCGCGTTCTGACCCGATCGGATTTTGAACTGATGGTGTGTACACACATCAGGCCGTACGGCCACTTCAGAGGTGAACCGATGAAAACGGTCCGTCGGACCATTCTCATCGGTTTTGTCCGACCGTGTGTACGGGGCCTTAAGAAGCATTGTGTAATGGTTCAAAAGGTAGCTCCTGTAAAACAGATAATACCAAATTCAAATCCCATGGGCACACAGGAGTTTTAACCGGCAGATTCAAGCGCAGTGCTCCCTGAACAAGGCACAAACTAGGGAATGAGAGGCTTTTTGAAAGAACACCGACAAAGCTGAGATCTGGCCCTTGATAGTGCTCAAGACCAACTTCATATTTAAGCCCAAGTGAAGAAGGGCAAGAATCCTATTAATGGCATACTTTCTAGGATGTTCCAGCTTTCACCCATCACGGCGGGCAAGTTGTGACAATCTTCAGGTTTATCAAGGGTTCCATTAGAGAAAACCTCATACCTGGACCTGTAGAAGACTCTGCCAGAAACATTTCGTGCCACAGAAGTATTAGTACACCAAAGTCTGTATCCCAGAGCCCAGACCTCTGCAGAGAGACATTACAAGCAAACCTTGTTTCTTCTTTACACGAGGCCCGGGTACCAACCATCTTAGACTTTTGATATTGGCCCGAGGTATGGATCCGGTTATAGCTCCTATGTCTCCGCAGCCAGATCATCAAAAGAGCATTTTTCTTCTTAGCACGTGTTGAACGTGACCAACCACCTTAAACACTGGCGAAAAAACTGAGGCACTCTTCATTTGGGAGGGGTTATATAGGGGAGGAACTAAATTTTAATTGGGTTAACCAGTGTCCAATCACCTGTGGTGACTACATAACCCATTAAGTAATTAAGGCTCTGTGTCCCGTGATGTATGATCAAGAAATTACTCTTTAGGCACGGTGGGGGAGGCTGCATTGAATGGGGGGGGGGGGGGCTGAGAACATCAAACTGGTACTGACAGACGGTGTCTGACTTTGCACCCAGTGGATTTGATTATCTATCTCTAAATGTTTGTGCACAGGTCACTCATAATCATATTTTTCTTCTTAGTTACCAGGGGGAAGGTAATGAAACTGGTATGGTGATTCTAGAGGTTGAATTACTGAATGGATTCCAACTAAGCGACCAAGGTATCCCTACAACTGAAACAATTAAACTTGTGGAACCTAAAGACAATAAAGTTAACCTGTATTTATATTCGGTAAGTTACAACTACATGAAAGAATAGTAATGATTAAGGATATAGTATACCACTAACAGCAGTATTTCTAAAGTAAAGTTTATTATGTCCTGTACAATATGAATGCTATCTTTAGCATCCCAGGTCAATCAACTAATAAACGCTAGGACTTCAGTGGTCTGTAGAAGCACTGGCATTTGACAGTTGAATTGCAAGGAATGTGCCTCAATACTGGAGAGTGGGTTTAATCTCGATCTAGGCAGGAATTAAGGTCTCATGCAAAGCCTGCGACTTAGATCCAAGTGTTTCCACAGCCATACAGAGGTCGATATTAAAGACTTAAGTCGGCCATAGATGGATCGAAATTCAGCTGGTTCAGTAGTCCACATTTCGATCCATCTATGGGTTGTATAGAAGTTGATCTCTCAGTCGAACTCTGAACAACCAGCCTGTTTTTTTTTTTTTTTTTACTATAGCTAACAGCACTGATCATTGTATTCTGCCAGCAAGGGAAAGTTCCCCACTGGAAAAACACAATAGCACTGAAGGAGTGATTCCCCCATCCACATCGAGTGAGGGATTCAGCACATTCTTTTCTGTTCAACGTGTTGGTTGAAAGAAAAAAAAATGCATGGCCTGCCTAATACAGGTATTTACAGGCACTGCAGGGTATCTACTCTTCACCACTGTTGTCGACTAAGAAACATTATAGGCAGATTTAGAATCACTTTAACAGTGAAAGTAACAATATAGATTTAATACCGAAGTTTACATGGAGCCAATTATTGCCATAAATGCTAAGGGCCAGATCCACAAAGAATTTACGATGCGCCGTCGTATCTTTGTTTTGTATCCACAAAACAAGATAGGCCTGAATGTGGGCTAGATCCAACTGACGTACGTCTTCGTACGCCGTCGGATCTTAGGTGCATATTTACGCTGGCTGCTAGGTGGCGCTTCCGTTGATTTCCGCGTAGAGTATGCAAATTAGCTAGATACGCTGATTCTCAAACGTACGTCCGCCTGGCGCATTTTTTTACGTTGTTTACATAAGGCTTTTTCCGGCGTAACGTTACCCCTGCCTCTATGAGGTGTACGCAATGTTAGGTATGGACGTCGGGACAGCGTAAAATTTTCCGTCGTTTGCGTAAAACGTTTGCGAATAGGGCTTTGCCTAAATTACGTTCACGTCTAAAGCATTGACTATTTGCGACGTGATTTCGAGCATGCGCACTGGGATACCCCAAGGGATGGCGCATGCGCTGTTCAAAAAAAACTTAATTTACATGGGGTAAAGATTAATTAACATAAAACACGCCCACATCTTAGTCATTTGAATTTCGCGCCCTTACGCCGACTCATTTACACTACGCCGTCGTAACTTGCGGCGCAAATTCTTTCTGGATAAGGAAACTACGCTCTAAGTTACAGCGGCGTAGTGTAGCTGAGATACGCTATGCCTGCCTAAAGATAGGCAGTTCTTTGTGGATCTGGCCCTAAGTGTTTAGTGACAAACCATTTGTGCCTGGGTTAAAAATATTTGCCTCAGTAAATGTAGAAATAATTTCTACTGTTGATTTATATCTGCTTAATAGGTGAAAGTACTACTTGCTAATGTAGATATCCTAACACAGCTTGACTCCAGCACAGTATAGAAATGTGACCTAGACGCTGAACATCTGATCTATATTAGTTGTCAGAAACCATAGCTTTTTTAAAGGCCACATACCTGATTGTTGACTTATCTGAAAAGTTGCACATAACGTGAGCCCTAATTTCACCTATTAGTAAAGGAATTAGGAATATTGTTGTGTAATCTGCTATATATTTAGGCCTCTTAAAGACAAGAAAGAATAATACAAAGATGAAACCACTAGCAGTCTAGAAGCCACCTTACCAATTTTATCAAGTATGAAAACAATTGACCATAACTTTGTATTTTTTCTGTTTAGCTGACCAGAGATACCGTTACTGTGTCTGTTCCAATGGTCCGTTCTGCAAGTGTTGCTGGGAGTCAAGATGCCGCAGTTAAAATTACTGAATATTACAACCCAAGTAAGTGCACAAATTTGCAACATTGTAAATATTAAGAGCAAGGTCTTATTAGATTGAAGCAAAATGGATGTCATGAAGTATTATCGAAATGTGTATTTTGTTATAAGTGCACATATTACTATGTAGGCACGACAATCGAATGATACTGTAACTATGTGCAGTTATACACTGCGTAGTATCTTGTGAGATGAATCAAAAGCAAAACATGCTGAAATCACCACATTTGATAATTTTATTACTATCGTTCATATTGTTCCCCAAGAGATTTTTCTGGCTAAGCAGTGACCTATTAAGGTAATCACTGAAAATTAAATGAACGCACAGGTATGCCTCGCTGAATTTGAGTTCAATACCAACAAAGCTTTAGGTTATTTGTTAGGATATGGAGGTGATTGGAGATGCCAGTGTTATTTTAGGATAAAGTCTAATGTGCACACGACCTTTTTCGGGTTGTAAAAAATGAAATTTTTAATGGTCTAGAAAAAACAACGTTTTTTTCAACCCGATCGTTAAAACGGCCTTGCCTACACACGATCGTGAAAAAAAAAATGCTCTATCAAAGTGACGTAAAACACGTACAACGGCACTATAAAAGGGAAGTTCCATTCGGATGGCGCCACCCTTGGGGCTGCTTTTGCTGATTTCGTGTTAGTAAATCAGCAAAACTTGCTTCTGAGCATGCACTTTTTTTCCACGTTGTTAAAGCCCACACACAACCATTTTTTACGACGTTAAAAACGACAACGTTTTAAAACGTTGTGAAAAATTAGAGCATGTTCACGCAAATGCTCCCGATGCTTCTTATTTTTATTTTTTTTCAGAGAGAGAGCGGGTGGAGAAAGGGCAGCAAGGGGGCGGAGAGCAGACAGAGCAGTCCTTAAAGAGAAAGCCAAGACCTCCACCCCCGCCGCTGCTGCCGTCTAGTTGATAAGCGCGGGGAACAATACAACTTTCATTTGAATAGCTGTGTGTTCCCCCGCCGCGCCTCATCATATATAGCCCCTTCCCCTTGTCCGGGCACTTTGATAGACAGATCACCCGTCCCAGGATTGGATGGGTGATCTGTCTATCAAAGTGCCCGGACAAGGCACGGCGGGGGAACACACAGCTATTCAAATGAAAGCTGTAATGTTCCCCGCGCTGATCAACTAGGCGATGGCGGCGATGGCGGCGGGGGGGGGGCTTGGCTTTCTCTTTGGGGACATGGCTGCATTTTTGGGGAACATAGCTGCATTTGTGGGGGACATGGCTGCATTTTTGGGGGACATGGCTGCATTTGTGGGGACATGGCTTCATTTGTGGGGGACATTGCTGCATTTGTGGGGGACATTTCTGCATTTGTGGGGACATGGCTGAATGTGTGGGGACATTTATGCATTTGTGGGGACATGGCTGCATTTGTGGGGACATGGCTGCATTTGTGGGGACATGGCTGCATTTGTGGGGACATGGCTGCATTTGGGTGACACGGCTGCATTTGGGGACACATTTAAAAAAAGTATCGGTATTCGGTATCGGCGAGTACATGAAAAAAAGTATTGGTACTTGTACTCGGTCCTAAAAAAGTGGTATTCGGGACAACCCTAATTATAACCGTACTTAAAGCGGAGGTCCACATAAAAAATGAACCTCCGCTGCAGGTTTATCCAAGTCATAATGTAGCCAGTAGTAATTAATTACATCCAAATAATGAATGTGATTACCTACTACTAGCTATGAAATGTCTTGAGATTCTTGAGACATTATAGTAGTACATAGTGATGCTCAACTATCAAAGCCAAATGTGAATGAGTTTGCAAATACCCTCTACTTTGAAAGCCTGGATTGCAAGACCAGCTTGCATACTTAAGTGTTCATTATGTTTTCTAAATATGGATTAAGCTAGGACTAATGAGGTCTTCATCTTCTTGTTCATAATCTGATTTTCTTTATCTTTTCAGGGAACACTGTAACTCGAACATATAACTCGGCCACAATGAAAAAGATATCAGTTTGTGATTATTGTGCACCCAACTGCACTCAATGTAGATCAGATGTGGTGGTAAAAACCGTAAAACCAACCAACCCGCCAGCCAACAGCGCCTACAAACCTACATTTTTCTTGCTTTGCATTTCTATGGTTTTTCTTCCTTATCTTTTTTAGACAATAGAAACATAGACAGTCTTAGCTCTGTGCCTAGTAATTAGCACCTATGGTTGTTGGTCTCCTTGGGTTTAATTTCCACCAAGGACACTATGCGCATAGAGTTTGTATGTGTGGGTTTTCTTTTGGTGCTCTCGTTTCATTTTGCAATCCAAAGATAAGATCAAAGGGGTATTAAGCCCAAAACCAAAAATGTATTGCAGCTTACCAGTCATTAGATGTGGTGGCTGCATCAGTTTTCTTGTATTGTTTTTTTCCCTCTGTTTTCACCTGGTGATCTGACCAGTAACACACTACCTGTATTAGTGAGACACAGCTCTGGATGAATGAGAACAGGAGGCACAGCAGACAGCAGCATTTTCAGTCTGGGGGAGGTTAGTGTTAAATGTATTATCAGATTTGAATACAATAACAAATTGAAGCCAAACTCTAGCTCACACTTTAGAATCAGTTGCAGCTAAAGTTTTTTTTGTCCTTTTGGGATAAAGGTTTTGCATGAATAATCACCTTTTTGGTATTAGGTGGTTTGTCTCATTCATGTAAATGTATATGTTCTGCTGGAGAGCTTGTTCTTTTAAATAACAACCAACTTTCTAGCTGGATCACTAGATGAAAATAGAAGTAAGAAATCCTAAAAAATAAAACTAATGTAGCCAGTAAATCTAAGAATTTTTGAAGCTGCAATAAAATACATGTTTGCTTTTGGGTTTAATACTGCTTTAAATGATAAGTTCAGCTTTTAGAACATGTTACGTGTTCCACCTTTATTTGTGGTGGAACGCTTAACATTTTTCAGCAGCTGCAGCCTCTCCCCCACCCCCCCTGCCCAGTGACAGCGAGCACGCATTTTCTCTGGGTGCACGCTGTCACTATTTGTAAATAAGGCCTTTGTGGCTGTTGGCTTGTAGTTCTCAATGAACTACCATGACGCTGTTGAGCGCTCTTGTAGTTCATTATCTCTTGTTGTCAGTGTGTGTCTGTCTGGTACGAGCAGACAAATACACTGACATGTCTGCAAGAGTCTTGCTTGGCACCCCCGATCTGTGGGTGCGATGCGTTCCAAGTAAAAAAAAATTATAAATGCACATTTTTTTACCTGCAAAAATATGTATTATTTTATTTTTAACAGGTAAACTTATTTTTTAAGTAAATAAATTAGCTTTCACCCAAAAACCTGCTCTGCAGTGTATATGTATTAGTAGAGACTTTAAAGTGTAAGCTCCTTTGTGGGACAGAAACGGATGTGAATGGTTCAATGCTATGGAAAAATGTTCCAGAGCAAAGCAATACAATATAAGATACATTAATAAAATATTAATAATATTTTTTATTACAAATTTACTTTTTTATTTTCACAAAATAGGGTAGGATAATTGTAAGGACTAAGCAACATAGACAGTTACAATCATGTTATGGTAATTGACGTTCACTTACCACGGGGGCATGGAATGAAGTGTGATAATTTGCTAACTGGGTGTTAAAATCTTGAGCCCTGGTTCACATTGGTGCGATTTGACATGTCAAATCGCATGACAAATCAGCGGCAATTGCCAGCAATGGCACCACCCTCATCGCTGCGATGCTACATGAGCGCTGCACCGATTTCCAAAAGTAGTTTCTGTACTGCTTTTGCCGATTTTCGGGGTGCGATTTCCATTGACATCTGTGTAGGAACCCGCACAGATGTCTCTGAAATCACCCTCAAAATCTGGACTGACATGCAGGAATTCAATTGTAACGAGTTTAGGTGAACTCGCGCAATTTCATTCCCGCAGTCAGTGTGAGCCAGGGCTCAATGGCAAATAGAAGATAGCTATGATTGCTTGTGTACACTTCAACAAAACAACAAGTCCAGCAATTATTCATTACTGATGTTAATCTGTTTAGCCTAACACTAAGGGCTAAGCTACACAGGTGATTTTAATCTTTTGCTACTGAGAGGATTAACTACAGGCTTCTAGTAGCTTACTGTAGTCATGCTTCTAAAATTGATGTTAATTAATTTCTGCAAGTAACAATCTCTAAACAGATGGAATAAGTGGCTCCCTATGGAGTAAGCTATACAAGTCACATGTTCACAAAACTCTCCAATCGTGTGATCACTGCAAGATACTACTGCTACTACTTACTTATGTAGCCTATTCAGTAGGGGGCATTTGTTCCATCTGTAAGATCAGGGGTGTCAAACTCAATTTCATCGTGGGTCGCATCAGCATTATGATTGCCCTCAAAAGGGTCGGTTGTATCTGTAAGATTAGATGTTTAGCGCATCCCCTCCCCTTACATTGGATGTCAGGAGCCACCCCACCATCAGAACTTGAGTCCCCCACTCTCCCTTACATCACAGTGCACCCCCCTTTCCTAATGCTACTGCTGGGAAGAAGCTGGTTGCATTGCTTGAAAGCAGAAAGTAAGGGTCTGGAGTAAGACCAGAGGAGGGCTGGAGCTCTTCTGCAGCTGCAGGAGAGGTGCGAGGGCCATATAAAATGGCCTGGAGGGCCGGATTCGGCCCGTGGGGTTTGTGTTTGACACCTGTGTGTTATATAATCAATTGCTACTTTTTGCTAGCTATTGTAGTAGTATAACTGAGCTACTAAAAATCTCCAGTGTAACTCTATGGCCCCGTACACACGTCTGAGGAACTCGACGGGCAAAACACATCGTTTTGCTCGTCGAGTTCATTGTGAAGCCACCGAGGATCTCGGCGAGCCAAGTTTCCCCGTTGACTACCGAGGAAATAGAGAACATGTTCTCTATTTGGCCCGACAAGATCCTCGTCGGTTTCCTCGGCCGAAAGTGTACACACGGCCGGGTTTCTCGGCAGAATACAGCTCCGATCGAGTTTCTGGCTGAATTCTGCTGAGAAACTCGGTCGTGTGTACGGGGCCTATGGGGTTGATTTACTAAATGCAAATAGAAGTACAGTTGCACTCTGCAAGAACAGTTACTCCAGAGCTTTCACATGATTGGATGATGGAAGACAGCAGAGCTCATTTACCAAGCTCTGGAGCAACTGCACTTTGCAAAGTTCACAGTCTGTTTGCCTTTAGTAAATCAACCCCTATGCATCAGGCATTTTTCTGCAAGTAGTTATATCTTTCAAAAGCAAGAGATTAAAATTGCCCATGGAGCTGTAGCCTTAGTGAATGATTGGTTCTAGTTCACAAAAACATTTGCCAATGTATTTGGAAATTAAAATTCCAAGTTGATATGTTAATTAATGTGTAAAAAAAAGCTGTCTGTGCTGTTATAATAGTAATGCTCAGGGCCCAATGATTAAAATGTATTCTTGCTGATTTTTAAAAAAAACTCTGTTTATTGCTTTCATATGTTAATGACATTTATGTATTCAAATTGCCAGCATCCTATAAAAGTATTTACTGTGATGGAGGGATTTCCTCTTACACTTTCCACCACGAACAGCTCTTTCAAGTGTTAATAAACAGGTCTCTCCAGTACAAGTTGCATTTCTCTTTCTTATACTCTTTGTCAATGAAGCTATGTTCAGCATACAATAAAACCTTACACCTACTGTAGTTTCACCATGTTATCATATTTCTTTTCTGTAGACAATACTCAACAAAAAACAAGCATTTGCAACTTTCATGTGTTTTTCACTTTTGCCTTGACACTAACATGTTTCTAGCATTGTGTAATATACAGGATATATCCGATATACACAACAAAACCTTTCCTGTGGAAAAACAACACTAAAACAGATTTAGGAAACAACTGCAGGCTTTAAAACCAAACTTCAAAGACATTTTTTTTTAAAAAGCACAATTTAATACAGATATTTGTTAATAAAATTAAGTGCATTACGTCAACTAAATGTTATAATGAAATAAAGTCAACACTTTTTTTAATTTTGTGTAGAATAAGGGAGGGTTGCAACCCCTTTCATGTTTCATGAGGAGAATTGAGGAGATTTCCTTCACTTTCTGTCTCATAGCCAAAACAAGAAATGAGACAAAGGGCCAGATTCATGAAGACTTACGACGGGCGTATCAGTAGATACGCCGTCGTAAGTTCGAATCCCCGCCGTCGTATATTTAAGCGTATTCTCAAACTGAGATACGATTAAATATTGCTAAGATACGACCGGCGTAAGTCTCCTACGCCGTCGTTTACATACAACACGCCCACATCTTCCACATTTGAATTAGGCGGGCTTACGCCGGCCCAGTTACACTACGCCGCCGTAAGTTAGAGCGCAACTTCTTTGTGAATACAGGACCTGCTGCTCTAACTTACGGCGGCGTAGTATATCTGAGATACGCTACGCCCGCCTAAATCTCTCTGAATCTAGCTAAAACTCTGGGTGTCACCAGGGTTACCATAACTATTGGAAAATTCCCCTGTTTTATTCTGGCGACAACCCATAATTTGGGATTATTTCACTTTCACTGATAACGGTAAGTGTGACAAATAGACAGGGTGAATCTCCCTTATAGAGGCACAGAACACAAAAACAAAAAACAAACAAACATGAAAGGTGTTATAATCCCTCGCCACTAAAATAAATATGTTGCCTATAAAATGTTAGGGCTACATTCACTCAGGAGATTGTGTGTGCATAGTTTGCTGCGTTCAGTGTCACCTTAACCATTTACGGACTGCCGCACGACGATATACGTCGGCTGTTTGAAGCAGGATATGTTATTGCAGTAGCTAGCTGCCATAACCCAGATATCCTCTTCTTCCAGCGGCGGTCCGGTTTCTGATATTGGTGGTCTCTGCGGCTAATTCACCGCAAGATCACCGTTATCAGCGGTGGGAGAGGGGCCGCCCTCCCGCCGCTCTCCTGTGCCCTCTGCCGCGATCGTGTCCTTGTCGTGGCTGGGTATGGAGATGAGTGAAGGGGAAGATGGCCCCCACCCGTCTCCATACTATAGCAGGGCAGAAGCAACGTCAAAACGTCACTTCCGCCCACTCAAATTAAAAATGATTATTTATTGTTTTATTGCATTTTAGTGTAAATATGAGATCTGAAGTCTTTTTGACCCCAGATCTCATATTTAAGAGGACCTCTCATGGATGTTTACATTCCTTGTAATAGGAATAAAAGTGACACCATTTTTTTTAAAAAGAACAGTCTAAAAAAATAAATAAAAGGTAAAAGAAATAAGATATTTTTTTTAAAAGCCCTGTACCGCCGAGCTCGCGTGCAGGTGCAAACACATACGTGAGCAGCGCCCGCATATGAAAAAGGTGTTCAAACCACACATGGGAGGTATCACCACAATTGTTAGAGCGAGAGCAATAATTCTAGCCCAAGACCTCCTTTGTAACTCAAAACATGCAGCCTGTAGAATTTTTTTAACGTTGCCTATGGAGATTTTTAAGGGTAAAAGTTTGTCGCCATTCTACGAGTGGGCGCAATTTTGAAGCGTGACATGTTGGGTATCAATTTTCTAAGGTATTAGAAAAAATATATAATGTTTGGGGGTTCTAAGTAATTTCCTAGCAAAAAAAAATTGTTTTTAACCTGTAAACAACAAATCTCAGAAAGAGGCTCAGTCCTTAACCACTAGCTGACGGTCGTACGACTTTGTAGGGCCGCAGCGCGGCTCTAGATCTCTAACAGGCCGTGTTTTTACGGCCGCGCCTTTCCTCGTTCCCCAGTACCCATCTCATCAGTACCCATCTCAGTGCTATCTGTGCTGCCTCATTAGTGCCATCTGTGCCGCCTCATTAGTGCCATCTGTGCTGCCTCATTAGTGCCATCTGTGCCGCCTCATTAGTGCCCACCTGTGTCCACCAGTACACAGGCCTCATCGGTGCACATCAGTACCCATCTCATCAGTACCCATGTCAGTGCCATCTGTGTCGCCTCAGTGCCATCTGTGCTGCCTCAGTGCCATTTGTGCCGCCTAATCAGTGCCATCTATGGGCATTTGTACTTTCCTGGCTTGTTAGGGTATCAAGAAATGAGAGAGGCCTTCAGTACATCAGGTGTGATCAGATGTGATAATTTATTATGATTTGCACTATAGCTTGTAGACTCTAAAACTTTCACACAGACCAAATAATTTCCAAAAACTTTGGGTTATTTTTATCAAAGACATGTAGCAGTATAAATTGTGGCCAAAATTTATGAAGAAAAATTAATAATTTGCAAAATTTTATCACAGAAACTAAGAAAAAAACATATTTTTTTCAAAATTTTCGGTCTTTTTTCATTAATAGCGCAAAAAATAAAAAACGCAGAGGTGATCAAATACCACCAAAAGAAAGCTCTATTTGTGGAAAAAAAGGACAAAAAATCATTTGGGTACAGTGTTGCATGACTGAGTAATTGTCATTCAAAGTGTAAGAGCGCTGAAAGCTGAAAATTGGTCTGGTCAGGAGGGGTGTTTAAGTGCCCAGTATGGAAGTGGTTAAAGGGGTTGTAAAGGAATTTTTTTTTTCATAATAAGCATCCTTTACCTGCAGACATTCCTCTTTTCACTTCCTCATTGTTCGTTTTTGCTCAGAAGTTGCTCTATTTCTTCTCTGTTCTGTTCACTTCCTGCTTGTCTGACTTTACTGACCACCGTGACGGGAGGGTTTACTGCGGTGGTCAGTAACGTGCTCACCCCCTCCTGGGAACTACATCTGTGCGGCAGGACGCTCTTTACGTTTTAGAGACCTCAAGGAGGTGTGAATTACTGGGCATGCCGCTATTCATACTGGGAAATGTAGTTCTTACATGAACGAACGATGCAAACCAGGAAGTGAATGAGAGAACAGAAACTAGAATGCTGGAGGTGATATAGATAAAGGAATTTAATAGGTATTTACTTGTTTTTTAACAGAATCATTACACTATTCTGTCTGTCTACCTTGCAGACATTCATTTTAGGCAAAAAAATGTTTTCCTTTACAACTCCTTTAACCCTCCTGGCGGTATTCCCGAGCGCTCGGGGTAGCTATGCAGAGCCTGCAGCGCGCACTGGCCTACCTTGTTCCTGGATCCAGCAATGCCACCGCGCTGTGTGAGCGAGCGGGACCTCGCTCGATTCACACAGTGTCCTCCTGTGCCGCCGATCTCCGTTCCCTGCGACGTTACGACGCACGGGGGCGGAGATCGGCGCCAAATTCAAAAAGGTAAACAAACACTATACATACAGTATACTGTAATCTTATAGATTACAGTACTGTATGTAAAAAATACACACCTCCCTTGTCCCTAGTGGTCTGCCCAGTGTCCTACATGCACTTTTATAAAATAAAAACTGTTCTTTCTGCCTGCAAACTGTATACGGTCCATAGCAACCAAAAGTGTCCCTTTATGTCAAAAATGGTTTTAGATCAGCTAGAAAACAGCGATAATAAATTATAATCACTTGCAGAATTGTGCGATAGCGATTTGTGGGGAAATTCGTCATAAAAAAATAAATGACAGCGACAATTCTGCAACTGAGCAAATTTCAGTGATTTTGAGTTGATTACATTATTGAATAATTTTTATTAGAATTATATTATTATTTGTTATAATTATTTATAATTATTTATTATATTATAATTTATAATTTTGTTTTTAAAAAAATGTCATACCCGGGATGCCTACTAGTCTCTTGTTTTGTCAGATTTAAGTGAGTTATTCCTAAGAATTACAGGCCTACAGTACAAATCATCAAATTTCCTTGCAAATAATGGTACCGCTTTCAGCATCTTTCTGAAAGAATCATACCGCCAGGGAGGTTAAGTGGTATGTGCAAAGAATGGTAATGGTACGCACAAAGAATGTTTTATTTTTGTGCTACAATTTTTTATTTAAAATGTGTAGATTGCTTTTTCATATTTAGTGTGAACACACAAATCATTAGGGCCCATTTACCATTGTGCATGGGATAGCACAAAGCAGCAATAAAAAAAAAAGAAACGGACACCAATATATGTTTTCAATGGTATAATATGGCCACAGTGTTTATTTAAGGGGTTACCCAAAATGTAGCAATCTAAATAACTAAAAATCCATCTCTCAGCACAACGTCAAACTTTAAAGTTGTAGTAAAGTAGGTGTTGCTTTTACTATCTGTCTTACCTGTGCCATTCCACCAAATTGTGGGATCTATGACATCACAGACGCATGCGCTTTATTGCCACGATTTATTGCCACGATTTACAGCATGATCTCTGTGCCATCCATCCGTTCTGAACAATGTCGTGCCTACATCCTCCACTATCAGTGGCATTCTATCCTGCAAGAGCACATCAACACCCCATGTGACTTTCTACGTCACAAGGGGGTGTAAACATTGTCTCTGATCACGGAAACAAGCCGAGAGTAGCGTGAGAGAGCATAACTTGGCAAATCCATACTGCAAATGCAGTGATTGGCATTGTTATCACTTAACCTACATTCCTTATGTTTATTTTAATTCCTGCTGGCCGAATTTACTACCACTTTAAACTTAACAGAATGATCAAATATCAGATATCGATAACCATGTCCTTCCAGACTTTAGACTGCAAGACCAGCTCCCACTAAATAACACCATGACATTACGAACAATATAACAAGAAAAGGGGGGGAGGAGGGTGGAAGCGCGCTCCTCCTCAGGCAGCTTCAGCATGAGGTGCACTCTGGCTTTTATAGGCGAGCGTATGGTGCAAAAACCAAACTGCCAAAATGGTCCAGTTGGCAGCTTGCTGGGGGAGATTTCTCCAAAAGCAACCTATCAAAAAAAAGAGAAGAGCCAAGCAAGGAAATCTGCCTTTTGTACTATCCCATGTGGGCCTCTGGGTAATGCCGTGGACCGAACAGTGTGTTAAACTGTCTCAGTTTCCCAAAGAGGCTGAGCCAGCTTCCAGTCCAGGTATCTAGGTGGATCTTGACTGTAAAGTCGGGATTGATCCAGAGCCTGGGTCGGCTGAGTAAACTGGTCACAGGAGTGCAGAACAAACTACACTCCTGTGATCCCCAGGAGAAGTACAGCCAAAATAGCTTTGGCTATACTTCTCCTTTAAAAATGTACCTGAGGCCTCGTACACACGACCAGTTTCCTCTGCAGAATCCATCAAGAAACTTGGTGGGAGAGTTTTTTTGCTGAGGAAACTGGTCGTGTGTACATTTTTCATCGAGGAAACTGTCGAGGAACTCGTCGAGCCAAAAAGAGAGCAAGTTCTCTTTTTCCTCGACGGGAGTCAAATTGGCTCGTTGAGTTCCTCGTCGGGCTGGTTTCCGACGAGAAACTCGAGCGTGTGTATGCTAAGGAACCCGCGCTTGCTCAGAATAAAGTATGAGACAGGAGTAAAAGTAGCATTTGTAATGGAGAGAACACATTTTTAAAGCTGTAACAGACTGAAAAGTGCAAATCGTCTCTTAACCACTTACCCCCCGGACCATATTGCTGTCCAAAGACCAGAGTACTTTTTGCGATTCGGGACTGCGTCGTTTTAACAGACAATTGCGCGGTCGTGCGACGTGGCTCCCAAACAAAATTGGCGTCCTTTTTTCCCCACAAATAGAGCTTTCTTTTTGTGGTATTTGATCACCTCTGCGGTTTTTAGTTTTTGCGCTATAAACAAAAATAGAGCGACAATTTTGAAAAAAATGAATATTTTTTACATTTTGCTATAATAAATATCCCCCAAAAATATATAAAAAAAAATTTTTTTTCCTCAGTTTAGGCCGATACGTTTTCTTCTACATATTTTTCGTAAAAAAAAATCGCAATAGGCGTTTATTGATTGGTTTGCGCAAAAGTTATAGCGTTTACAAAATAGGGGGTATTTTTATGTCATTTTTATTATATTTTTTTTACTAGTTATGGCGGCGATCAGCGATTTTTTTTTCCGGTACTGCGACATTATGGCGGACACTTCGGACACTTTTGACACATTTTTGGGACCATTGGCATTTTTATAGCGATCAGTGCTATAAAAATGCATTGGATTTCTATAAAAATGCCACTGGCAGTGAAGGGGTTAACACTAGGGGGCGGGGAAGGGGTTAAGTATGCCTGGGTGTGTTCTTACTGTGGGGGGGGGGGTGGCCTCACTAGGGGAAACACTGATCCTCGGTTCATACATTGTATGAACCGAAGATCAGCATTTCCCCTGCTGACAGGACCGGGAGCTGTGTGTTTACACACACAGCTCCCGGTCCCCGCTCTGTACCGAGCGATCGCGTGTGCCCGGCGGCGATCTCGCCCGCCGGGCACACGCACGGGAGTCGGGGGAGCACGGGGGCGCGCGCGCATGCCTCCGGCGGCGCGCGCGCGCCCCTAGTGGCGGCTGGGAGAAAGGACGTCATATTACGTGCTCTCGCCCAGCAGAGCCACCTTGTGGACGTATAATGACGGTGCGCCGTCGGCAAGTGGTTAACAAACTTTTACTTAACACGCAAACACATGAGATTTGCAAAAGCAGCCCCAAGAGTTGTGCAAGTGGAATTGAACTTCACCTGCCGTCCTATGTGTTGTAGTCACCGCATTTGAGAACGAGGAGATTTTGTCTTGACTGTGTGTACGCAAAGAAAGCCTGTCGAGTTTCTCGACAAGCCTAACAAGGAACTCGTCGAGGAAAACGATGTGTCTCGCCCGACGAGTTACTCGGTCGTGTGTACGAGGCCTTATAGTAAAATTGGTTTTAGGTAAAGTTATGAAAGCTTAGAGCCACTGTTAGATTTATATTGATGTCTAGGTCCCTATTAGGAACAGAAAGTGGGGGGAATTCTAAAATTTTACAGCTGTAATCAAAACATTATGGGGACCCCTGTTTCAGTGACAGTTGTATGAAGTGGAATTTCCCATCTCCTCTTATTTCCTGTTTTCCCAAATGGGACAAAGACAACAAAAGAAGCATCTAAAAAAGGAACTGAAGACTTATGAAAAAGAAATAAAATATATGCCCGTTTACACTATAATAACTAACAATATCATCCTCAGCTAGTTTTCATAAACCCAACTACATATCCATGAAATATATTGTATCAGTAGAATTATAAATGTTGCAAGCAAATTGTGTTGACTATATGTGAAAGGTTCATGTCATCAAGGACAAATGTCCCAAAATCAACAAATAAAGTAAATTGCTGATATTGAAAATAACATCCAAAGAAAACACTATGTATGAATACAAATACAGCTTTCAGTTCTCATTCAAGACTGTAGAAAAACTGTATATATCAATTCCAACAAATCTTCAAAAGGAACTATAATTCATCATGTGGGATTATTCTGTGGGATGTCAGTAATGCTGCAACCAACCAGATACACAGGCTGATGCTTGAAGGTAAAACACGTCCTGTGTATGCAAACTAGCTGCCAATGAGTCTACCACTTGCTGCACATCACATGTACTGACTTCTGCATGCATATATAAACAGCTTGGTATAATAAATAATTAAATTCCATATAAATGCAATTGCCTGCTTTGAAATATACTGTGTATTATAGCGACAATAAATAACCTTCAGAGCTGCTATATCTATATAGTAGAACATGTCATTTTTACAGCCTCCAAGCTTCACATTGATTCAGTTCAATCAGAAGAATTGGAACAAGGTTACCCATCTTGCAACTAGAATAGTGCCGTTAAATACCGGTATGTATCATGTAAGAGACATGGGGGGTTATTTACGAAAGGCAAATCCACTTTGCACTACAAGTGCAAACTACAAGTGCAAAATGCACTTGAAATTGCACTGAAAGTGAACTTGGAAGTGCAGTCGCTGTAAATCTGAGGGGTAGATCTGAAATTAGGGGAAGCTCTGCTGATTTTTTATCATTCAATCATGTGCAAGCTAAAATGCTGTTTTTTATTTTCCTTGCATGCCCCCCATTGGATCTACAGTGACTGCACTTCCAAGTGCACTTGTAGTGTAATTTCAAGTGCACTTTGCACTTGTAGTTTGCACTTGTAGTGCAAAGAGGATTTGCCGTTAGTAAATAACCCCCATGGAGTGTAAGAGCCACTGGTCAGCCAAAGAGAAACTGTACAACCAATCCCACTTATAAGGTATAAAAGGGGATGCAGGATTCATATTAAAGGTGTTTATCCTTTATGTTTCATCATAATACTGACATCCTCAGAGCAGCCTTACCATGTCCAAAAGCACAGCTCCATTAAAAACAATTCTTAGCGTGATGTCACAGAAGGCAACACTCTGCATTACTGGCCAATGCCAACCCACTTAAGTTCTAGATCATCTCAAGAGGAAGTGATGTGACTGGCAGAAGACGTGGCAAGCTAGAACACAAATACAGGATGTATTACCCTCCCGACTTGAAAGTTTAAACAGGAAGAGTGTGGGCATTACTTTGCCTGGATTTAAAAAAAAAATTACATAACCATAAATATTAAAGGCATATAATGAATCTTTTGTGGGCACGAACAGGTCTTCTGATGGGTACACACTTTTGGAATTACAGGCATTTTACAGCTTCAGGCATATTTGTTTAGCTAATAGAAAGCACTAGGGTGAGGAGAGGGATAGGAAATTAGGGGTGGAGAGCTGCTATTTGAGCAGAAAACACTCATAAAACTCTCAAATCAGGTGTCTATGGGACCAAAAACGCTTGTAATCTGCCAAAACAAAGCTTATGTACTTTTTTGAGCTTCTTGCATTTTGCTTCAGGCGACAGAACACTCAAATGTGAACAGGGGCCATTGAAATTAAAGGGATTTGGCTTGTTGAGCCTTTTAGGGCTACAAGCTTCAAGCAGGAAATTGCTCAGGTGTGAACGGGGCCTTAGCCACAAAAATACTTTAGGTAGTATCCATTAAAGCGGTTGTAAACCCGCATATACATTTTTTTTTTAACCCTGCAAGGCAAAAGCCATAATGAGCTAGTATGCATCGCATATTAGCTCATTATGAAATACTTACCTCAGAACGAGGTAGGGAACTTACCTGGTCCATGCCGAGCCGATCGTGTCTTCCGGGTATCGCCGCTCCAGCGCTATGATTGGCTGGAGCGGCGATGACGTCACTCCCGCGCATGCGCGCGGGAGATTTCAATCTGACATGGGTCGGCGGGGCCGGCCCTTCAGCCGAGGATCCCCCCTGCGCATGCGCCGCTGCAATCAGCGGCGCATTGCGAGGGGAATATCTCCTAAACCGTACAGGTTTAGGAGATGTTCTTTATACCTACAGGTAAGCCTTATTATAGGCTTACCTGTAGGCAAAGGTCAAAAATGTGGGTTTACAACCACTTTACAACCACTTTAATATCAAACTCAACATCCTCCATGCAGCTAAAAATATGTACAGTATCTCACAAAAGTGAGCACATCCCTTTTTGTAAATATTTTATTATATCTTTTCATGTGACAACCCTGAAGAAATGACACTTTGCTACAATGTAAAATACAGATATACCCCACTTTTAAGTACACAATGGTGTTTATTTACTATCGCTATTGCAAAATCAGGCTCACTATGCACAGACTCTATTGACCTGCTCACTATTCCAGCAGTAAGTACCAAATTCCATACTGTGTTAGTAACATGAAAGGATTACAGTAGTGAGTGTACAGCTTGTATAACAGTGTAAATTTGCTGTCCTCTCAAAATAACTCAACACACAGCCATTAATGTCTAAACCAGTGGCAACAAAAGTGAGTACACCCCCAAGTGATAATGTCCAAACTGGGCCCAAAGTGTCAATATTTTGGGTGGCCACCATTATTTTCCAGCACTGCCTTAACCCTCTTGAGCATGGAGTTCACCAAAGCTTCACAGGTTGCCACTGGAGTCCTATTCTGCTCCTCCATGGCGACATCACAAAGCTATTGGATGTTGGGGGCCTTATTCTCCTCCGCCTTCCTTTTGAGGATGCCCCACAGATGCTCAGAAGGGTTTCGGTCTGGAGACATGCTTGGTCAGTCCATCACCTTTACTCTCAGCTTCTTTAACAAGGCAGTGGTTGTCTTGGAGGTGTGTTTGGGATCGTTATCATGTTGGAATACTGCTCTCTCCGAAATGGGGGGTTTCATGCTCTGATTCAGTATGTCACAGTACGTGTTGACATTCACGGTTCCCCAGTGACAGCACTCCCACCACCATGCTTGACTGTAGGCAAAATGCGCTTGTCTTTGTACTTCTCACCTGGTTGCCGTCACACACGCTTGACACCATCTGAACCAAATACATTTATCTTGGTCTCATCAGATCACAGGACATGGTTCCAGTAATCCATGTCCTTAGTCTACTTGTCTTCAGCAAACTGTTTGCTGGGTTTGCATCATCTTTAGAAGAGGCTTTCTTCTGGGGCGACAGTCATGCAGACAAATTTGATGCAGTGTGTGGCGTGTACGTTCTAACAGGACTTACAGGCTGACCCCCCACCCCTTCAACCTCTACAGCAGTGCTGGCAGCACTCATAGGTCTATTTCCCAAAGACAACCTCTGGATATGACGCTGAGCACATGCACTCAACTTCTTTGGTCGACCATGGCCAGGCCTGTTTTGAGTGGAACCTGTCCTGTTAAGCCGCTGTATGGTCTTGGCAACCATACTGCAGCTCAGTTTCAGGGTCTTGGCAACCTTCTTATAGCCTAGGCCATCTTTATGAAAAGCAACAATTCTTTTTTTTTCAGATCCATAGAGTTCTTTGCCATGAGGTGCCATATTGAACTTCCAGTGACCAATATAGGAGCGATAACACCAAATTTAACACACCTGCTCCCCATTCACACCTGAGACTTTGTAACACTAATGAGTCACATGACACCGGAGAGGGAAAATGGCTATTTGGTCCGAATTTGGACATTTTCACTTAGGCGTGTACTCACTTTTGTTGCCAGTGGTTTAGACCTTATTGGCTGTGTGTTGAGTTATTTTGAGGGGACAGCAAATTTACACTGTTATACAAGCTGTACACTCACTACTTTACATTGTAGCAAAGTGTCAATTCTTCAGTGTTGTCACATGAAAAGATATAATAAAATATTTACAAAAATGTGAAACGTACACTGCCTTTTGTGAGATACTGTACATTATCAAAATATTTAATGTCTTTCTTTTGAAAAAAGTCATATAACAATAAAATACACAAATACAGTATATGGGAATACAACACAAAATATACTTTTCCAATATTTTGTCCTTATTAGCCTAAAATGTAACCATTCAGACTGCATAAGTGACATTTTTTGAAGAAACCTTTCATGTTTCTTTGCAAAGGCAAAATTGGAAAAATCTAGTTTGCTGAAATCACGTATCCTTACTAATAAGCTTCTATTAGAATCAAGCTACCTGCGCCCCTTCCCTCCCTATTGATAGTTTATGCCTAGTGTTGGTCCTGTGAGTAAGTAACCTGTTTGTTACGTGGTCTAACACACTATAAATTTATGGGTAGCTTTACAATTTTAAATCACTTTTGGGGGCTAACATTGTTTTGGATTTGGAAAGACAGGAAACACTTTAACACTTCATAGAGAAGCCAGGTTTCACTAGACACTTGGCTGAAAGAACTGTCAGGAAATCTAGACAACAAAGCTTGGAGGCCCTGTCCTTATGTTAATTGTTTTCAGGAAGCATGGTACTGTACTGCCCCCAAGATTCCCACCAAGGCCTTATAAAAGGTTCTAGGACTGAAGAGCACATCATTCTGTAGAACATTTATCGTCAGACTTGGCCATTTTAGTGGAAAGAGCAAGATGTGCAACCTAAGGCCTCAGATCTTGAGGCACATTGTCCTTCTGTCACTGTATCTACTCACCTGTAGTGCACGGTAAGTAACGACTATGTGATTTATTTGTACACTTACCTGTACATTCTGTGGGTGAGTTTTGCATTTTGAACTAAGAAAAAAAAAAATGAAATACAGCAGTAGGTAAAGTTGAAATCTAAATGGAAAGGCATTGGACAATTTAACATTCAACATGCTTATAATATATTTGTTAGTAATGCATAGAATTCCATTTTGTTTTGCAGAACATCGTATTACATTACTGCACCTCAGTATGTTATTCCTGGTGTGAATACAACCCTTGCTGTTCACGTCTTTGGAGAGCAGTACTCTGATATAAATGTCACTGCAGGAATTGCGGCTGGTTTTAATGTTCTTGTCCAAGCATACAAGATTATCAGTAATGGTGAGTTGGAATACCTTTTAAACAAAATGTATTTTTTTAGGGCTCATTTACACATCGCACACAACGCACATAAAAACGTGACTGCAGTCTATGCGCTTTCACAATTTTTATGTGTTTAGATTCTTTTTTTATGCATGTTTCTGTAATATTTTAAGCGCGTTTTTCTGCATAGTCCTTTTCTTTAAAGACATGTTTCCTCTGACCTAATTGTTGTGGATGAGAGGAGCAATTGTGCACATTTACACACAATCAGATATGGAATGTAGAGAAACACAGGTAACTGCACATAGGGGGTGATTTACGAAAGGCAAATACACTTTGCACTCCAAGTGCAAAGTGCTTGGAAGTGCAGTCGCTGTAGATCCGAGGGGGACATGCAAGGAAACTAATAAACAGCATTTCAGCTTGCACATGATTGGATGATAAAATCAGCAGAGCTTCCCCTCATTTCAGATCTACCCCTCAGATTTACAGCAACTGCACTTCCAAGTGTACTTTGCACTTGTAGTTTGCACGTGTAGTGCAAAGTGGATTTGCCTTTCGTAAATAACCCCCATAGTGTGAATGGGCCCTTAAAAAATGTAATTGTAGCAGACAGATAAATCTAACTCTGGGTCCAACGTCTTTAGGCTTACTCGATTAGATATAATAATAGAATAATAATCTTTTTTGTTCATATGACTGCAGTTATCATAAATGTGATTGGATGATACAGGTTACTACACAATGAATGTGATTGCACTCTGCACTAACTCAATGATTAAGCCTGTGTAAAGCCAAAACTGAAATTTTAAAGCTGGCCATACATATACAATTTTCTTATAGTGCAAGCACCTGTCTGATAGCATACCATTTGAAAGTGTTTACGTTTGACCCCATATTATATGTTTTTTGTAAATTGTATAATGTAAGGCCAGCCTAAGTCACTGATGCCAGTTTTTCTTTTTCTTTTCAGACTCTATTGTTCTACTCACTATTCCAGCAGTAAGTACCAAATTCCATACTGTTTTAGTAACATGAAAGGATTACAGGCATACCCCACTTTTAAGTACACAATGGGGTTTATTTGCTAAAGCTGCAATGTGCAAAATCAGGCTCACTTCTGCATAAAAACCAATGAGCTTCCAGGTTTTATAACCAAAGCTTAATTGAACAAGCTGGGGTTAGAAGCTCATTGGTTTCTATGCAGTAGTGAGCCTGATTTATCGTTTTCCAGCTTTAGTAAATAAACCCCATTGTGTAATTAAAAGTGGGGTATGCCTGTATTTCCTAAATAAGAAGTGTATTTTAGGATGTTAACGTGTTTGTTAGAGTTATAAAATGATAGACAGTTGTGTACAGGGTTTTTCTATTTACAAGAAATTGTAACATTAAGGCTTAGGGTTATAATGATAATATAGACTTTAAATGTTTTATAGAGATAAAGAGGCCGATTTACTAAAGATGGTGAGAATGTTCACACACACAAAAAAAAAAAAAGATCCCCTTTAATTTTCTAATCCAATTAGATTATTGAAATTGTCACTCTTATTTGTGTGAACATTCTCAACTCCTTTAGTAAATAGGTTCTGTTATCTCTTTTTAGTGGAATTGCAGGATATTTTGGATGACTACTTTTATAAGATTAAGCTTGCAGGTGTATACTTAAATTTGGGAAAATCATCAAACCTATTCAAATCTTTAGAGTAAATTAACTGCTAATAAACAATGAAAGATCACTTATTAAAAAGTTTCTGGTAGATCTAAAAGAAATTGTACAATTAGATGGTAACATGTGTGGTGAGCTTTAGAGTTTTGTAATGTGAGCAAAACAATTAGCATGATCTACAGCTAGCCACTCACTTTACAATCTTTTTGTACCATCTATGTTAAATGTCCATTATATTTTCTATGTTCCTTCAAATTATATCCAATATAGTATCACACTGCGTAGGTGATGGTACATTTAAAGGAGATTGTACAATCTTGTTTTAATGTGTATAGTTAGATTTAGTCAGCCATTCGCTAGAATAAAAATCATCTATGTAGGAACAGCTTGTAGGCACAGCTTGAAAAAGAACAGTCATTTTGAGATTCCAAATTGTACTGCAATTGTGGCGAAACACAACACGTTTAGATGCCATTTATTTTTATTGGTGCAGTTTTGTCGTGATTGTTGTGCAGCAGAATCTCACGGCAAACACGACAAGCTGCATCACGTGATGCTTGTCACCCAAAGAAGCTCCTGCTCCTTTTTGGACAACCACCTTCACGCGTTGCGGTTTGCCGCAGGTACTGCGCGACAATCGCGGCAAAACTGCACCGCGTTTGAGATGCTATTAAAAATGAATGGCACCTAAACACATGTGATTTGGAATCGTGGACAGAATTGCAGCGATTCTGCCCGCTGTGAATGCAGCCTTAGATTTGTTGGCTACATTAGTTTTCTTTTTTAAGGCTTCTTTACCTATATTTCCACTGGTGATCTGGCCAGTAACACACTACTTGTCTTAGACTGCATTCACAACTGAGCATATGGATATTAAAGAGTCTTTATTTGAGCTTTTTGAGTGTCTATGCAAGTGTATACAGGAGTTTTTAGATGTGTATTACAGGTCTTTTACATGTGTATTCAAGCTTCAGACTTTTTGGCTTAGCAAATGGAAATCACTAGGGGGAGGAGATCAGGTAATATAGGCTAGAAACTGTCTGAAAAAAAGCTAGAAATAAGCATTTTTAGGGCTTCCCATTGAAAACTATGAGGCCAGAAATGATCAATTCTGCCTGAAAAGGACATACTTTATTAACCTCCCTGGCGGTATGATTCTTTCAGAAAAAAGATGCTGAAAGCGGTACCATTATTTGCAAGGAAATTTGGTGTTTTATATTGTAATTTTTAGGAATAACTCACTTAAATCTGACCAAACCAGAGTCTAATAAGCATCCCGGGTATGACATTTTTTTAAAAACAAAATTATAAATTATAATATAATAAATAATTATAAATAATTATAACAAATAATAATATAATTCTAATAAAAATTATTCAATAATGCAATCAACTCAAAATCACTGAAATTTGCTCAGTTGCAGAAATGTTGCTGTCATTATTTTTTACTTTTATGACGAATTTCCCCACAAATCGCTATCGCACAATTCTACAAGTGATTATAATTTATTATCGCTGTTTTCTAGCTGATCTAAAACCATTTTTGACATAAAAAGACACTTTTGGTTGCTATGGACAATCTACAGTTTGCAGGGAGAAAGAACCGTTTTTATTATATAAAAGAACATGTAGGGCACTGGGCAGACCACTAGGGACAAAGGGGGGGGGGGTATTTTTTACATACAGTACTGTAATCTATAAGATTACAGTATACTGTATGTAATGTGTTTGTTTACGTTTTTGAATTTGGCGCCGTTCTCCGTCCCTGTGCGTTGTAACGTCGCAGGGAACGGAGATCGGCGGCACAGGAGGACACTGTGTGAATCGAGCGAGGACCCGCTCACTCACACAGCGCGGTGGCATCTCTGGATCCAGGGACAAGGTAAGTAACTTTGTCTGCTGTTGCAGCGAGGCGAGCCCGAGTCTGACTCAGGGTTACCGCTTTTGGTATGAAAATCTCACCCCGAGTCAGACTCGGGAATACCGCCAGGGGGGTTAAACTTGTTTGTTTAAATAAAAATCTGAGTTTAATATCACTCCAATCAACTAGATTAGAAGACTCTGCAGTCCTTTCATCACAGGTGCTGGAGGGTAAAGCTAGCCATGCATGGACTGAAATTTGGCCGATTCAGCAGAGACTAGCTGAATTTCAATCTTTGGCTATTCCTGTTCATTCATAACTGTTCTGCTGGAATATTTCCATTCAATCAGCGCTTGCAGCCAATAAGCTGCATCGCTGATCATTGCATTCTGACAGTGGGACTTCCCCGCTGTCAGAATGATACATGATACAGCGGGAATGATTCCCACATCCACATTGAATGGGGAAATTGGGTCAGTTTTTTTTCATTCAACCCGCTTGCTGAATGAAAACGAACGGACTCATATATGGCCAGCTTAATGAAGGAAAGCACATTGACAGAAGATCTATATTTGACCAACTCAAATTTTCAAATTGTGCAAATTTATTTGTGTATTGCAGATTCCAGCAAATTCTTCTACTTCCGATAATTATCTACTGCTTGTGAATGGATGTGTCAAGAGTACTTTAGTATTTACCGAACAAAAACAAATAGGGATTCTAACAAAGAAGATGTCCATGTTTATACAAACTGACAAAGACGTTTACAGTCCTGGAGAAACTGTCCATATTAGAGTGATTTCTGTAAGTCGTGACTTGAAGCCATACAATGGAGATGTGGACCTTGAGATGAAGGTAATCAATGTTACTTGTTTGTCACATTCAGCTTTTAAAAAAATATAGTTGATCTGCAGACACCTTATCATAGAAATACTGTATATTCATTTGGTTTATTGATTTTTGCTCTTCTTTACATAATGAAAGGATCCCAACACCAATATTGTGCAACAATGGTTAAAGATTAAATCAGACCTGGGAGTCGTATCTACAGATTTCTCTCTGACTAGCACCCCTATTCCGGGCAATTGGACCATTCAAGCAAAATCTTTTGTAAGTAGACACTTGTATCTGATTCACGAAAAATCCCAATAAACACTAATGTTAAAATAATCAAGAAACACTTATGGTGTTTGGAAAGCAGAACATTGATAAGAGTCCTAAAGTAGTAAGGTTTTTTTTTAATACATTTTTTAGCAATATCATCCAACTGTGATATAGATTCATAGTCATATCTATATAGCTTACTAAAAATTTGCAGTGATTTCATTGGTCAGGATTTTTTGCCATTGCTGCATTACACAGCAATATTTCGAAAAAAGATAGAATCAGCTGACTTCATTGATATCAATGTGTCAGAAACATCCTACTTACTATGCTCACTAGTGGTAATTTTTTTAAACTTTCTGAGTTCCTTTTGAAACTTGTAGCTTACTGTTGACCTCCTTGCTGAGCTTCTTTCAACTGCTTTTGAATCCCTATTACTTTGTATGGGTTTGAAAAGCAGTGCTGATTAAAATAAATGGCGGTCTTCAAAAGCCTTTATAAAAAGCATGAATAATTCTGAAAGTGTACAGTACGGTTTTTCTTAAAAAAAATAAGGTAAACGGTCCAATAGCTACTTGGCAATCATACAGAATATACCAGTAGTGGTACCATTACCTATGGCAATACAGCCCCAATGTTTGATTTTAAAGAGAGTTTAAGTTAAGTAGTTATATTTGTGGCTTAATTCAGTTTTTTTTAATCTAATTTGCAGAGCAATGTGTTCTCTACTTCATTCTTTGTCAAAGATTATGGTATGTATCATTTTATTTTAGCTCTTCGTTTATTTCTAATGTCTCTCACATGTAAATTAATGCACATTTGTATAGTTTAAATTCTCAGGTAAAATATATATGGTGCTAGGGTGTGCTCTTGTATCAACTTAAACTATTTAAAAAAAGGACTCTATGTTAAACCATGTTAGACTGGTAGCCAAGAGGTATCGTCTTTTATAAGATCACATAAAATAGATTCAAAACATTTGTACAACCATATGTTGTCACCCATCAAGTATGGCAAACATTTTTTTTCATAACGCTTATAATTCAACATGTTTTGCCATTAGTCACTAGTAATTTCACCACGCTTTTTCCTGAAGGAGACGAAATGGTGAAACATGTTGAATTATAAGCGTGATTTAAGATTTTTTTTTTCCATATTTGATGGATGACAACATATGGTTGTACAACTGTTTTTAATCTCTTTTTTCGTGATTAAATATATATTGTTGATTAAAAAAAAAGCTTGGTTTAATTATCTGTCTATGCACCTAAAAAGTCCTGCATCTCCTACCTTTGCTCTAAGTTTTCTATACTACGGGATGTTAGTGCTATAAGTACTGATAATAGGGCCATGTCCACACAACTTACCAGTTTATTTTATTTTATATACAAACATAATCATAACAGTATTATTAATGTCATGATAATTATTTGCATCATCACTCACATCATCTATGTGAGCCAAGCAATATTTTTGCGCTGTACACACGGTAAACTAAAAAATGATATAGGCAATGCAATGTAGTGTTACAAATTGTTATACAATGGTAAAATCCTTATTTATTGTGCTAACTAAATAGATCATAAATAACCATTATCTGATATTTCATGTTTTCGCAGGCTTACCAAAATTTATTGTAACACTGGATGCTCCACAATTTTATGTTGTTTCAAAGATGCTCAACCTGACTGGTACTGTTACAGCAAAGTAAGCCAATCTCTCTCTCTCCCTCTGTCCCTTTCATTTAAGTTGTTGGATGTGTGTTTATACCAGGGACATTCATAGTTATAAGCGCAAGCTAGCAGCTAGGGATGAGCAGGGCTATATAGAATTGAAGAAGCCCTGGCAGTGTTTTCATTTTTTTCCAACCCTTGTCACTGTCACCTCTACCTGCAGATCAGCAGAAATAAACGTAAAATCATGTAACATACAAAAGGATTTCATATACTGAATAATATTCTTACATGTATTAACCACAGTCAGAATAACCATCAGAATATTTATTGCAAACCTTTAAAAGAATCATATGCACAATTTATTGTACTATAACAAATCCATGACAGAATATAACAACAACAAACATTTTGGCTTGAGAATACAATGTGCTAAATGATCAGAGGGAAAAAAAAGGACCAAATGAAGCAGATATAGTAAAATACATTTAGAATAATTTGGTACACTGGATGTTTGGATCTTAAGATTTAATAAGCCAATATATTATCAGCAGTTCTCATATTAGTGCCCCTACATACAATTTAATAAGATAAGATAATGAGTGAGTGAAAAACTTATATAGCGCAACACATGCAAACTGAATCGCCTCTGGGCGCTTAGTGTCCATTTCCTGAGTGAGACTTTTTTGACCTCAGAAGAGATAGGTTTTGATCTTTCTTCTGAAGGCCGAGTGGTTCACCTCCAATCGGATGGCGGTTGTTAGAGTGTTCCACAGTCTAGGTCCTTGGACTGCAAATCTACGTTCTCCTTTGGATTTGTATCTGGCTTTGGGTATCTGGAGTAGATTTTGGTTGGTGGATCGCAGAACGCGATTGGGGTTGTGAGCTTTTAGTTTTTCGCATAGATATTGGGGGGCCTTTCCTTGAATACACTTATGCGTTAGGCAGGGTGCCTTGAAAGTGATTCTGTCTTTTACTGGCAGCCAATGAAGGGATCTCAGAGAAGATGAGATTGATTCCCATGTTTTTTTGCCAGTCACTAGTCGAGCCGCCGTATTTAGAACGACTTGCAGACGAGTGATTTTGTATTTGGGGAGTCCGCGATAGAGGGCATTTGCATAGTCAAGTCTGGAGTTGATAATTGTACCCACCACGACTGCTATGTCTTCTTTTGGAATAAAGGGGGTGAGTCTGCGTAGTAGGCGCAGCAGATGGTGCGATCCGCTGACTACTGACCCTATTTGCGCATCCATTGTCATGTTGGTGTCGAAAATTATGGTTTTACCCAGAATGGGCGGGGGTGTCCATGTTGTTGCGGGATGTTTTTTTTTCGGTTGGCGTGAAACAGGAAAAGTTCTGTTTTTGAGCCGTTGAGTTTAAGATAACTCTTTGTCATCCAGTTTTCTATCATAGTGAGGCATTTCTACTAGTTTACTATCCTTCTAGAGGTAAACAAACAGCTGCTTGGTTTATTTTATTTTTATGTAATCTTTATTGTTAACTTTTGCATCATATAACATACAAAGGACATAAAACAAAACGCCATAGAAAAGAATAAAAGCATACAAACAGGTCCACGTTAGTGTCATTCGTGGTGCTCAATATAATGACTAGAAAAGGGGGGGGGGGGTGAGGAAAATACAGCATCATATCCATTCTTTATCTGATGAACGTAAACATAAATGTGTCGCTTCAAATAACCCATCCCTGTGTGAGGCCAAAGGTGACATAGACCCCATAACATGGATGAGAAACTAGCAAGGGATAAAGAGAAGAGGGACAAAACAAAACAAACACAATAAACAAAACATAACAAAACAGCACTCTATGAGCTTGTTTTGTTTTTTTATAAGTAATGTGACAAGATCAGTTTCTTTCTTGGTGACCAGATTATATGTTTGCTATGTATGTGTTTCTAACTTTCCCTCCATGTTTTGAGGGTGATATGGCCCTCTGTGTGCATTTTTTATTGCTGGAAAATAAGTCAGTGTTTACTTAAATGCATTTACTTGCTCAATGTTAGCGGTAAAGAGGAATCTGTTGAAATGTAAGAAAACAGAACATGTATCTTATTTTAATCCCAATGCATCCCATATATTCACACTTGTATTTTGCATTCAGGTATTACTCTAGTAAACCACTAAAAGGAAATGTAACAGTAACAGTGAAGCCTTCGTATGGTCAAGATGTAAGTGAAGTTAAGGAAACATATCAGGTATGTTCATGGTTTTCTATTTGTTAACTTCATTTCAATATTCCCATCCTCTTCCTAAGTATATAAAGTATGGGATTTGCAGTTCATAAAACCCCACTACAAGCCAAAAGGTATCATGCAAACTAAAATATAACTACTACAAATATTCCTGTTTGTGTTTTTAATTCCAAATTTTCCAGAGTGGATATCCACAAATAACAGTAAATATGACAGGCTAAAAAATAAATGAGAGAGACGCTATCAAACCCAAATTATATTAGCTGATGCTACCAGTTTCCTCCTTGAAGACTGAATGCCACGAAGGAAGCTGAAGATCACAATCTGTTGATTTTCCATGCCAAAAATTGTAACAGGAGAAAAAAAACTATAACACAACAGTATTGTGAGCACAGAAAAATCTTCAAGATGCTAATCACAGGTTGTCAATAAGAAAATACAAGAAAAAGTAACTTTCAATCAAGGCTCATTTTCTTTTTTAATAAAAAAGGCAGAAACCTCTATTTTTAATTATACAGTAAAACCTTGGTTTGAGAGTAACTTGGTTTGAGAGCGTTTTGCAAGACAAGCAAAATGTTTTAATACATTTTGCCTTGATATACAAGCGATGTCTTGATATAAGAGTAGCGTTATGTCAAAACTGAGTATACAAAAGTTTTGAGGTGCCTCTAAGTGTAGCAATATGGTTACATTTAATGAAGGTACAACATTTAGCAAATTACTGCTACACTTAGAGGTGCCTCTCTTCTCTTTTATACCCTGTAAAAAAAATGCTTTGATATACAAGTGCTTTGAATTACAAGCATGTTTCTGGAACGAATTATGCTCGCAAACCAAGGTTTTACTGTAACATTCTTTTTTTGATTTAGAGATGATCAAACTGAAATGCTCAGGCACTCGGATATTTCAATTACCTATAATCTATTTATTGCTGCTTTTTTTGTTTATGACTGTTACCTTTTGACCAACCCTATACTATAACCAGCAAAAATCTTTTTATGCATAGAGGGCAAAAAATGTCATAGAGTTTTACATAATTCAATACGATCAACAATTTGGAATGTCACATCTGTTTTTTTTTGTATTCCTGTATATAGATCTCAGGATCTTTAAGCTTCAGTTTTCCATACACAGAAATAGAAAAGGCTGTATATCTGCAAGGAATAAATTTAACAGCTTCAGTTACAGATCAAGTCTCAGGTAAACTGAATAAAAATATACATTTATTTATTTTAATTAATTGCCTTGAAAGTATGAATATGCTTCAATAATATTTCCTTTTTTCATATAGGCATTGTAGTAGAAACATCATCCTTTATATGGGTAACAAATTTTGAGTATGAAATTAACTTCATTGACCAAAATCCAGCATTCATGCCAGGCGGAAATTTCACAGCTAAGGTAGGTTAAAACAAAATTGAGGGGCTGACTCATGTTTGCACTGCTACTGACAATTTCAACACTGACCATGACAAAGGGCTGAAAAAATTGTTATTAGCTTACCCGATTGTACATGAACTGACTTTCTAGTGGCTATTGCTGCTATGAGTTAGACTGACAAATGGGAAGGGCAAAGCTGAGCAGTGAAAATAGAGAGTATCGAAAAAGTGGATAACCCTGAATAATTGCTGGCTAACACTGTTTCTATATCCACTATATTATCAATGGTTAGTACTTCTTATAGTTTAATAGGTACCGATGGCACATTTATAAACCTGTATGGGCATTATCCTAAGCATACATACCTATTAACCTCTTTGCGCCTGAGGCCAATTGGAGAAATAATAATGCAGCACTGTGATTAGCTGAACAGTGATAATGTCTTCGGTAGCTCCTGATCATTGATAGTATGACCATTAGCTGTCCATGACAGCTCGATTATAGTCCTGGGGGCACTGATAGAGTCCATCCTAGAACAAGACATCAACATATATGTGGCAGATAGGCATTAAGACCAACCTGTCCTGCCATAGCATATATGTGTACTGATTTCCTAAAGCAGTGGTTCTCAACTCCTGTCCTCAGGACCCACTAACAGGCCAGATTTTTAGTATTACTTTGGGGAGATGGAGACTAGAATACTGCAATCACTGAGCAGCAAATTCTATCATCTGTAATGTATTTAATTTATCTTGCCAACCTGACCTGTTAGTGGGTCCTGAGGACAGGAGTTGAGAACCACTGTCCTATAGGGATTAATATATTATTAAAAAAATATTTTAGAATTTTGTAGGGAAAAAGCTTTTTTTGTAATGTGCATACCATTCAAATGCTTGAGTGCCCATGTGAAGCCTAGAAAACATAGCAGACATTTGGGTAAATAAACATTAGGACAGATTTTTTTAAGGATTTGAGTATGTTCACTAAATAAAATGTGTGAAGATTCAATAACATTATTGAATCATGTAAAGTGAATCTTCACACAGTGGCTCAGAATATAGCAAATCTTTTTAATTTTGAAGAATATTACACAATAAATGTCCTCAATGTATATTACACAATATAACATTTTCAGTTTGATTTGAAAACTGGATGGGCACTTTGATTCAAAATGCTTAAGCAGACTGTAGGACTGTAGGAGAGCTGAAGTCACACTCTGCAGAGCTCAGTGAGGAGAGCTCTGAGAGCTTATTGGAGGGAAGGGACACACCCTCTTCACACAGCACAGAGGAGCAGAGACAAGTACACACTATAGAGGGATATTCTTTGTTCATATTTCATGTCTGAGGTTTACAACCACTTTAAGAATTGTCCATCTCCCCCAGAGCCTATTGGAATTATAGGAGCAGCCAAATATTTCATACACATATTTAGGAGCACATTTGTAAACAATTTATGCATGGAAAAACAAATATGCATGCTTTTTCTTACAGGTTCAAATACAACGGATTGACAAAAATTTGTTAACTGAACAAGAAAGGCAGAAATTGGTAACAGTTAACATAACATCTGATACAGAGACAGTTCAAAAGCTATATGTAATCCCAGAAAATGGAATTATCACCGTGCAGTTTCCAGTTTACTTATCAGTACGTGGAATAAATGTCATATATATTACGGTGAGTAGAGAGCTTATAACAAAAGAAGATTTTCAAGTTAGTCCCTCTAGGTATAATTATTTTCTCTAATATCATATGATATATGTTATAGTAAGCTGACCTCTAAGTTATGCCGCGTACACATGATCGGACATTCCGACAACAAAACCGTGGAATGTTAGTTCAAACTTGTGTTGCATACACACAGTCACACAAATGTTGTTGGAAAACGTCAAGAACGCGGTCACGTACAACACTAAGGCCGCGTGTACATGATCGGTTAACCGATGAAGCTGACTGATGGTCTGATGTGCCTACACACCATCAGTTAAAAAAAACGATCGTGTCAGAACGCGATGACGTAAAACACAACGACGTGCAGAAAAAAACAAAGTTCAATGCTTCCAAGCATGCGTCGACTTGATTCTGAGCATGCGGGGGTTTTTAACCGATGCTTTTGCATACTAACCATCGGTTTTGACCTATCGGTTATCAGTCCATCGGTTAAATTTTAAAGCAAGTTCTAAATTTTTTGACCGAAGGTTAACTGACCGGAGGGGCTCACACACGATCGGTTTGGACCGATGAAAAGGTCCTTCAGTCCGTTTTCATCGGTTTTGACCGATCATGTGTACGTGGCCTAAGACTAGCCCAGAAAAAGTTCAATGATTCCATGCATGCATCAAATTGATTCCGAGCATGCGTAGGATTTTAGTGTGTCGGAATTGGCTACAGACGATCGGAATTTTCGTCAAGAACTTTTGTTTTCGGAAAAATTGAGAACCAGCTCTCAAACATTTGTTGTCGGAAATTCCGACAGCAAATGTCCGATGGAGCCTACACACGGATGGAATATCCGACCAAATACTCACATCGAACATTTGTTGTCGGAAATTCCGATCGTGTCTACGTGGCATTAGGATAAATATCCATGAAAAAAAACAGGAAAGGGAGTGAGGAAAATTGTCAGGTGTTCTAACAATTCACCATACTACCTAAAATGAAAACTATTTTGGCTGCAGATGGGTTTTAATAATGTACATGTTCTTATTCATTAGAAAGCAGCTGAATGATATCAGTTTAAAATAATTTATAAACTTTTTTTTTATTATTTAGGCTCAGTACCAGAATACAAATTCAAGTTACACCACCACTGATGTATTTTCATACAATCCTCTTGTTCGACTTCAAACACCAGATTCAACATTAAAGGTAATTTTTTTTCCCTTTAAGAAGTCTTGTATACCTTTGAAACAATGACATCATAATGGAAGCTTTGTTATAGCTTATATAAGCATAGAGACCTGCTAACTAAAATGAAAACTATAAGTGAAATAAAAAAATCTTTAAGGGCTGGTTCACACCACATGCAGTCCAGTGCCTTTTTTCTCTGCAACAAAAGCACATGGGTAGTAGATTATATGATTTCCAATGACATATGTCACAGTAGTGCGGTCAGTTCCAGTGCGTTCCAGAAAACAATGTCGAACATGTTGCATTGTTTCTGCACTGAACTGTACTGGAACACAGTAAGATGCCTCAAAAATGCACGGACCGCACCTAAATGCATCGGAACACATATGTACTTATTTAACCACTTAAAGACCCCCCACGACTATATACGTCCTGTTTTTAAAGATGGATATCTCGATAACAGTAGCAGCTGCTGCCACAACCGAGATATCCATCTTTTCCTTGAGCGGTCCTGTAAACGATAACGGTGGTCTCCATGGCGGATTTGCGCAAGATCACCGTTATGGGGGGCTCCTCTTCCGCCACTCTCCCGCGCCCTCCGCCGCTTACCGGAGCCGTCGGTAGCAGTGGAGGCGATCAAGTCCTGTCCCCTGCTCGGCTGGGATACGAGTGAGGGCAAGATGGCCCCCACCCGTCCCCATAGCATAGCAGGGCGGAAGTGACGTCAAAACGTCACTTCCGCCCATGCTTCTTAAAGCAATATTTTCTTGTTATCATTTTTTCAAATTACCACATTTTTATTTTTTTTTGCATTTAAGTCTAAATATGAGATCTGAGGTCTTTTTGACCCCAGATCTCATATTTAAGAGGACCTGTCATGCTTTTTTCTATTACAAGGGATGTTTACATTCCTTGTAATAGAAATAAAAGTGATCCATTTTTTTTCAGTGTAAAAATTAATAAAAAAAAATAAAAAAAAATAAGAAAACAAAAAAAAAAAACATTTTTAAAGCACCCAGTCCCGACGAGCTTGCGCGCAGAACCGAACGCATACGTGAGTAGCGCTCACATATGAAAACGGTATTCAAACCACACAAGTGAGGTATCACCGCGATCGTTAGAGCGAGAGCAATAATTCTAGCCCTAGACCTCCTCTGTAGCTCAAAAGATGAAACCTTAAGAATTTTTTAAACGTCGCCTATGGAGATGTTTAAGGGTAAAAGTTTGACGCCATTCCACGAGCGGGCGCAATTTTGAAGCTTGACATGTTGGGTATCATTTTACTCGGCGTAACATTATCTTTCACAATATATAAAAAAATTGGGCTAACTTTACTGCTGTATTATTTTTTAATTAAAAAAAGTGCGCTTGTAAGACCGCTGCGCAAATACGGTGTGACAAAAAGTATTGCAATGACCGCCATTTTATTCTCTAGGGTGTTAGAAACAAATATATATAATGTTTGGGGGTGTTAAGTAATTTTCTAGCAAAGAAAAAACAGTTTTAGCCCAGGTTCACACTGGGTACGATTTGGTACGATTTGAGATGCGATTTCACATGTCAAATCGCATCTCAAATCGGCGGCATTTGCCGGCAATTGTCGGCAATGGCACTGTCCTAATCGGTGCGACACCGCATCTGCGGCGCTGCACCGATTTCAAAAAGTAGTTCCTGTACTACTTTTTGCGATTTCGGGCCGCGATTTACATTGAACCCTGCACAGATGTCTCTTAAATCGCGGCCGAAATCGCGGCAAAATCGCAGCCGCAAAATCGCGGTAAAATTGCAATTTTACAGCGATTTTGAATTCGCAGCAGTGTGAACCTAGCCTGAGTCTTGTAAACGCCAAATCTGAAAAACAGCCAAGGTCTTTAAGTGTTTTTTAAGGTGAAGACAAAAGAGGGAAAAAAATGCACTGAAACACATAAAAATGCATCAAAAATGCCCCGCAATGCATCAAAGATGCATCAAGAATGCATCTGGACTGCATTTCTATCGTGTGAACCGGCCCTAATAGTATGTTTATCATGAAAGTAAATGTAAACCACAATACTTCCCAATGTAAATATATATATATTTTTCATATAGGTTGGAATACCATTTGAAGTACAAGTTGATGTCCAGGTGAAAGTACAGCATATTTATTACACAGTAAGTATGTGATCAAATCTTATTTAGAATGTGTTTAGAAGGGTAACATGCTTTCTTCTGCTACTGAAAAATTATACTTTATATAAACATGCCTCATGCATGTGACCATGTATCAAAAACAGAATCATATTCCAATGTAAATTCACCAAATGCTTTTTTTCCTTTGCAGGTTGTATCCAAAGGATTGGTAGTGGTGGCTGGTAAAAACAGGACAACCTTTAGCCTCACACCAGAAAACTCTTGGGCTCCCACTGCTGAACTGTTGGTGTATTTGATTAGTTTTGGAAAGGACAATAATAAAATCATGCAGATTTCGAAAACACTCAATATCAAGGGGACATTAAATCAAAAGGTAACTAGAACACAACATTTTTTTTATTTTTTAAACTTAAAATCGTAAAACATTATTTAGATGTTAGATATTATTTAAAATCTTAAAATCTTAAAATATTATTTATCAAATTAAGTTGTAATATTCAAATACACTTTGATTTGACACTTTGATGTAAAATGTTTATTTGTGTTCTATCTTTAGATGGGTTTATCTTGGAGTAAAGGCACAGCTAAACCATTGGAACAGGTATCATTGATTGCCAATGTGGAAGATTCTCTCTCTTTGGTGGGACTGTGCATTGCTGACAAAAGTTCCACAATTATCAAAAGACAAAATGACTTAACAAGTAGAGTAAGTATGACTGAACATAGCAGGGCTGGTATACAATACGGTAGGACATTTTGTCATGGCTTCTGTTTGCTATGAATTTTTATATTTGATGGGTCAATCAATCTCTTTTTTTTTTTTTTTTAGTGTGTAAGATGTGTATCCATAAGTTTTTTTATACTGTTCTATATACAGCTGCTGCTAAAAGAGAGTTATATAGGATAACATTGAATTGAGTGATGGTGGGGCTGTATCCAAATAAAAAAAAAAAACAACATAGCATGAAAAAATTATATATGGTCATGCTATCATGAGTATTAATAGCATTAATATATACTGTAAAACATAGGTGCTAAACCTGTTGCTCTCCCAGCTGTTGCAAAACTAAAAGTTCCATCATGCCTCTGCCTTTGGGAGAAGACCTGTCAGCCTTGCAATGTCTCATGGGACTTGTAGTTCCGCAACAGCTGAAGGGCAACAGGTTGAGCACCCATGCTGTAAAAGATACTTTAATTATTTTTTATCTTTAGCAATTAAAAATGTAATACAGGGTGCTTTCATTCCACTCATCTTTTAGAGGCTTTTCGAGAAAAGAAAAAAAAAATATTTATTGGTGTAAAACACTCACTTTTTTACCCTGAAAATAGAGGGTAAACTGTGCCTGTGTGTTATACGCAGGGGGTTATGGAAGTAAGTTTTTTTCCTGAAACTTCCCTCTTAAAGTTAGGGTACGTGTTATACGCCGATAAATACGGTATATATCTATATAGCTATACCTATCTATCTATCTATCTATCTATCTATCTATCTATCTATCTATCTATCTATCTATCTATCTACCTATCTATCTATCTATCTATCTATCTATCTATCTATCTATCTATCTATCTACCTATCTATCTATATATATATATATATATATATATATATATATATATATATATATATATATATATATATATACACACACTGTATCGTATTTAATTTTTTTTCCCTTCAAAATACGTTTTAGATTATTGCTTTAAACCAGTAATTTGTTTTTCTTTTTAGGTTTATCAGGAGCTAAATTCATATAATATGGTAAGTACTACAAACATTGACATCAAAATTACAAGCATTAAATCTTCATTTTACTATTCTATTATCCTCTGAACTGCAACTAATTGCAGAGGGAGGCTCAGTGCTCAGCTGGGGTTCTATTGCTTTGAGCAGTGCTTTTGGCCTAACACTATGAACATGAGCACAGGGGTAGTAACATGATCAGTGCACTGCTGCTTTTATTGTCCGGTCAGAAGGTTGGGTTTGGTCCTTGACCATTCACTTGACCACACACTGTTTAATTTACATTATCCATTCTTTATGGATATGAATGATGGCACTGTATTCATTTTATTCCCATTTTATTCATTCTTGTCCTCTGCTGCTTGTCACATGTTCAAAAACAAAAACAAAAGGCCAAAACAATAGCTATTGGAAAACAGAGGAAAAATACATACTTAATATCAATTAAATGTTTAAAATCATCATGCAAATATGTATTTGAATTTAAATCTTTATTATTTTTTGTGCAAAAACATGGTGTGTGCTGTCTAGGGGAAGGTTCTGCCAATCACAGCCTGTTTCATGGCCATCCAACTTGTGTCTATTTTTTGTATGTACTTATAAATACAGGGAGATGATGCCTCCATAAATCAAGATGTCAACCTTGTACACATGACCGAGTTTCTCGGCAAAAAACAGCAAGAAACTTGCTGGGAGATATTTTTTTGCTGAGGAAACCGGTCGTGTGTACATTTTCGTCGAGGAAACTGTCGAGAAACTCGACGAGTCAAAAATAGAGCATGTTCTCTTTTTCCTTGATCGGAATGGAGAAAATTGGCTTGTCGAGTTCCTCGACAGCCTAACAAGTAACTCGACGAGGAAAACGATGTGTTTCGCTCGTCGAGTTCCTCGGTCGTGTGTACGAGGCTTAAGACGCTGCTCCAATAGTGTTTAGCTTTTTAGTGAACATGGAAGAGGGTTCGAGGCAGTAGGCTATCATTTACTATTGTGTATATGCCCACACGTGTGACTATAGTCGTGTGAGCTGCACAGATACGAAAAAGGAGGAAATGAGCTTAGAAGGGAACTGAAACTGGAGCATGATCAGTAGATGTGGCAATAGCTGGTTTACACAATCTCAGGCTACATCGAGGACACAGACAAGGAGAGAAGAACAGTAGGATTAACCAGTTTTTTTGCACAGAAAATTAATCCCACAGTGAGTGAGCAAGTATGAACAGCATGTAACACAGCATGTACTGACAGCTTTTAAAGAGGCGAGTTTAATGACACTTTAATTGCGATTCCCCTGCAAAGTGCACAAACTGAATAGAATTACAAATCATGAAAACAATGTGTGACAGAACATACTGCTTCCTAGGTACTTGGCCCATAAGAGTTTTACTGTAAATATGACCTAATAATTAAAATGGATCCATTTAGTATGTTTACTACTTTATAATTCTTCTTTACAGGGTGCTCCATTTGGTTTGACTAATGCTGATGTGTATAGACCAAGACCATCCTGTAAGTTTTTATTCATTATGTAATATAAGGAAAATGAAAGCAAATGTAATGTTTTGTATTTTGCCTATAGAACATATAAACATTTCCATTACATCTTATAATGTAAATGTGCATTTAAATGATTACTACAGATACATGGGTTTATGTTATGTTGGCTTCATACTCATTTCTTTTAGTTCACCTGAAAGACACAGATAGCATAAAGATATTAGTCTGTATTAGCATTAAAGATCATTTTATAATTTTATCATTATATCCTAATATTTCAAGCAGAGTAGTGTATCTAAGATATATTGCTCCTTCATTTAATGTCTGTGAAGTACTTGCAGGCAACAGCAGACAGGGCGTCTAAGGGAATAAGATAATCTTGTCTGAATGTTATTTTTCCCTTGACATGTTAGTGACATGGGTCTCTCCAGTGTGCCTGCCACTTCCTTCTACAAAGGCTAAATACAAAAAGGTCACCCAAACTGTGTGTGTTTAGGCCTCTGCCAACATACTGTAGTCAGGTGTCTTAAGGGGATCAGAATGTGCCTATACGTCTGACCACAATCTAGTGTCTACCTATACCTTAGGAGACCGAATCACAGTCAAATGTGACAAAAGTATGAAACAAAATAATAGCAAATGGTGCATTTGAATTACTGTATTATTAAAGACAATTGAATTGTCAGAGCCTAATTACCAAGTAGTGGGTACTGGCTGACACTACTTTTTAATGCCTTCTTAAATGTCGTTCAAACTTTTTTTGAGCTTTCTAGAGAGCTGAATATTTTTAAAGACTATTTTATTCATTTTAGTTTCAGCTCCTCGTGTTGCAAGGAGGACTGAGATGACTCCAAGACAAGATGAATCTGTATTTCCAATCATTTGGATTTGGCTGGAGACCAATATAAGGTATGTTAGAGGGAACCTGTTATCCTTTGTAAACTTTTACAATAAAAGTTCTGGCGGAACATCAATAACTTTGTTGTGGCTGCAGCTTAACTACCAAATTATCTGTCAACGACTCTGAATCCGGGTATGTAACTAAGGACCTGTACATATTTACCTTGGGAGTGAAACCTACTCCCAAGCTAATGCTCACTTATCTATCCATCCATCCCCTAAGCAATGAGGGAACCTTTACTTGCTATAGAGGTACTATAACTGAATGGTCAGGTTTAGCTCCAAGAGGACAGTTCTTACCCCCAAATTAGAGAAGTCCAGGCATATAGTTGAGGGATCAGAAATCACTGGGATTCACAAACATGGCTTTCCTTCATAAAGACTACATCAGGCACCACACATTTATTGCTGTAAGGTGCCACATAGCAAACATATTATAGTAATTTACTGTACTTCAGATAAATAAATGAAATCCACTTTTATTTTACAGCTCAAGCTTACAATCTATCTTTCCACTAACTGTACCTGACGTGAATACTACTTGGGTGGCCACTGCTTTTGTTATTTCTGAAAATCTTGGACTGGGAGTAGCAGAGGAACCTGCTGAGGTGATTATTTTCTATGCAGTTTGATAATGTCTTAATAAATAGGTATCAGCCTGGACCAGTTGGGATTTACATGTTTACTGACACGTTTACTTTAAAGTGATACTGACACTTAAAAAAATGTATGAAGTGCAGGCATCTGCTGTAGCTTGAAGTCAATGTCATTACAACTGAATATTGGATCATTCTTTTTGGGCAAGCTCTGTACACATGTCCGAGGAACTCGACGTGCCAAACACATCGAGTTCCTCGTCGAGTTCAGTGTTGAAGCCGCCGAGGATCTCGGCGGGCCGACTTTCCTCATTGAACAACGAGGAAATAGAGAACATGTTCTCTATTTGGCCCGACGAGTTCCTCGTCGGCTTCCTCGCTGAAAAGTGTACACACGACCGAGTTTCTCTGCAGAATCCAGCTCTGATCGAGTTTCTGGCTGAATTCTGCCGAGAAACTCGGTCGTGTGTACGGGGCCTCACATATAATAGTGCTGATGATCCTGTTCCCTGGTTGACTTCCTTCCACATGTTGTGTATTACTATATCCCTCATG